>NC_045712.1:35855054-36170110 GCF_009834535.1 Camelus ferus | reverse complement strand
AAATGCCTGGAAGCAATAAGTCTCCTAGTCCTTGCTGAGGGATCTGTGTGTGTTGGGGCAGGACTTCAATATCCAGCCAGGCAGTTTGCAACTCTGCTCTAGACTACACATTCTGCTTGTACTAAGCCTCATGTCAGCCAGAGGTGAGAGATTAGGACCTTCTCAGGTCTTTCAGGTACATGCACACACAGCCCTGCATGTGCACACTTGTGCACAGCCTTTTAGATTCCCAGAAATGTGCCAGGGCTTTTTGAACTCCTCTATGGACATCTCATTCCCTAACTTTTTCTTTAATGCTTGCTTCACCTCAGGCAGCCATGATGTTAAACAATGGCAACTGATTGTTTTTAACAAATCCACCCAGGGAAAAGGCTTTATTCACTGGGCAATTTTCCAGTCAGGCAAGTCTTGCCAAGTGGAGTCTTACAGGGACTCTATAAGATAGGTCAAATAATGATAATTCTTTGGGAATGGGCTTTGAGGGAGCTCCATCCTCATTCTGCCCCTCCAGTGGCTGACAGTCTGCTGATTTTAGTGGTGATTGTGGGCTCTTGGTGTTCAAAGCTACAGTGGAGCTGGGGAATAAGAACTGGAATACAGCAAGTTATACCACCACAAGGCTTTCTATTCTTATTGAGATTTAGCCATTTTCTTAAATAAATGCTCTCTGAATTGCTGCAGAACGTTAGTTAATTTCCATAGTTCTGAAAAAGTTGATTCTGACAATTTTGGCCAGTACTCTCATTGCTTTTACAGAGAGGATTGCCAGAGGTCTTTACTCTATCATTCTCACTGAGGTAACTTTTTATTTCCTTCCTGTCTTAGGCAATTCTTCTTAACTTGACTCATTTTTCACTTTTCTTTATTCTTGTTTCCTCAGAGTCTCCATGTTCTGGTGCACAATTTCTTTCCTCTTGTATCTAGGGTCACTGCACACTTTTATGAGACATTTCCACATCATCCTCTGATGTATTTTTTACACATGATCATGTTCACTTCCTGTATAGCAAACTCTGATTCATTCTTTATGATCTAGTTCAACTATCAACTCCTCTGTTAGGTTCTCCTCACTTCATCTAGCCATGAGCCAAATCAATCACTCCCATACCTTCTCCTAAGGCCCTCTTTACATTCACCCATTATAGCTAATATTTAATGTACCCTATCTGTTTTATTAGGCTGTGAATCTTTGAGGACAGATACTATACCTTATTCATATTTATACACTTAAAATATAACACAGATAAAGTACTAAGAAAATGTTGTTTGAATTGATTCTTAGTAAAGAACTTACCACTCTACTGGTAGTAAGAACCAATCTTATCAAAAGCACTGAGCCCTCAGACATAAGCAGAAGCTGATGATCGTAACTGAATTTTATAATATAAATCTAATAGCAGAAGTCTTATAATTAACAGAATAAACAGAAAAACCAAGTACTTTCTTTTTATTTAACTTTGAGAAAATGTCACTTCGAATCAGATTGGTGAGAATGTCATTCTGAAGCTCTGGACTGGTTCTCTGGACACCTGAGTTACCTTCCAAGCCACCTCTTGACCTGCTGTAGGATTCTGAAGGAGCCAAAAATAATCTTCCCTTTAATATGAAAGTGATTAATTTCATCTTTAACTCATACATGCCCTATCAAATTCATATTTTTAAGAGTTCTCTTTCCCTGCTGCATAGAGAAAGAATTATTATAAGACAATTTGAAAGCAGGAAGGGTAGAGAGGAGGCAACTCCAAAAGTCTAGGTGAAAACTCATGGTGACCTGGACCAGAGTGAAATGAGATGATTTGAGAAATTCTGGACACAAAACATATTTGATCTGGTGTTAGATTAGATATCAAGAATGAGGGAGATGAGCCAGAGCTCACCACCAAGGTTCTAGCTTGATTGGTTGGATGGTGGTACATTTTATTAAGCTGGGGAAAAAAATATTGAGGAGGAGATGGGTTTGAAGGGGAAAAAACTTAAGGGTTCTGTTTTGGACATGCATACAAGACACATAAGTGGAGATGTCATACAGATAACTGAAACTCAAAGAAGAGGTCTTACCAGAGATAAAAATTTGGAAGTTATAAGATCAAGGTGACATAAAATCTATGGCAATGGTTGAGAGTAGCTAAGAAAATAATTTACAGAGAAAGAAGAGATAAGTGCTCAGTTATGAGCCCTGAGAAATTCCAACATTTGGGATCAGGTAGAGGGAGAATAACAAGGAAAGGTACTAAAAAAAAGAGCAGCCACTGAGGTGGTGGGGGGGGGGGGGGGGAGGAAGACGGGAGGGCCAGCTGTGCTGAATGCTGCTGCCCGAGCAAGTTCAATCAGGATAGACATGCCCACTGACTTCTTCCAGCTAAGAGTGATGGTCCTTAAAAAGAGCCATCTCAGTGCAGTTGAAGGGGATGGTGCAGAAGTCACACTGTACTGAGCTGAAGAGTAAATGGAAGGTGAGAAAGAGAAGACTCATGTACAGACAATTCTTTCTTGAAATCTTTTTCCCCTTGGCTTCAGTGACACTATACTTTCTTGATTCTCCCACCTATCTGGCTGCCTTTTTCAGTCATCTTTGCTGGGTTATCCTATACTTTAAATGTTGAAGTTCTTCAGAATTTAGGTCATATAATTCTGTTCTCTCTCTTCCACCTAAGGGCTTCGGTGAACACACGTAGGCCAATAACTCTCAGATTTTATACTGTTGTCTCTGTCTCAGATCTCTCCTCTGAGCTCCAGAATTGCATGCTCCAGATCTCAAAATTAAACTCAACATTCCCCTTCCATGCCTGTTTTTCTTCCAGTCTTCCAGATTCTCTGTAAATTATATCATTATCTTCTCAATAGCTAGCTCAAGACAGACACCTGGGAGTCATGCTTCATTTTTTTTTCTCCCCCTGTGTACAACAATCAATCCAATAGCAAGTCCTTTTCATTCTACCTTCAAATGTGTCTCATTTATAGACTGTCTATGGGCCAAGCTCTTTATCTACATTATCTTTCTCATTAAGGTTCAAAAATACTCAGTAGGGTAGGTATTATCCCCATCTTGAAACTGAAGCTCAGAAAGATTAATTCACTTACTATGACAACACAAAAGGTAAATGGCAGAGAAGGATAGATTTATTACTAAAAATCTATGACTCCACACTGCCTCTGAACCCCACTACTTAACCTCTCTGAGGCCAAGTCTCTTCAGGAGTAAAATGGACTTAATATTGCTTATCTTTAGGTTATTATGAAAAAATTAAAAATAAACTATAAGGTACATATCCCTAGTACTGGGTATCAACCAAATAAATGTTAAGTCCCTTATAGCCTTTCACTCCTTCTTCTGTACTTTTTCTGGGGCCAATTCAGTAATATTAGAATTACAGAGATAAACAAAGATTGCTCCTTGCTGTTAAGAAGCAAATAATTTAAAGAGACAAAATGAACACACATAAAACAATGATATAATAATATAAAACAGTAGATAACTAAGCATTAAACTGCATGGCTGAGGCTTCTTATAATAAAATTTCAGAGAAAGGAGAAAGGGCGGTTGGGGGATGGCAGTGGGAGTCGGCTTTTAAAAAGGTCTGTTAGAACAATTAGGTATCTGTTAGTAAGGGTATCAGCAAAGAAGGGCAGGACACTCAGAAAAAAAAGATAATGATACGGAAAGGAGGATAATATGCTCAGGGTCAGTGATGACAGCAACCTGATTTTAGCAAAAGGTGCTTATTTCCCCTCCATGTTGAAGTATTTTTACTACTAAGCTGCCTTGAAACAATTTAAGTTCCCAAGGGAACAAAGGAAAATGTGAGCCCATTATTAAGACTAAATGTCCTGGCAGGCAGAGCCATCATTAAACCATCTACCCGCCTTCCCAGGGAATTGGAACAAGCCCCAGACTCTGACCCTCATGAGACAAAAATAAGTCAGGTGCTGGGGTGTGCTTTGAGAATAACATCACACTGTCAAAATGGGCCTAATAACGTCAATCACCTTTTCCTAGCTTGCATCTCTCAGTTGCAGCTGCTAACACCAACAAATGTCACCATTCCTACGTCCAAAGCTTCTTCTGATAAAAACCCACAGAGACCACCAATACTAATATGCCCACTACATCTGGGGCTTGGGTGAAAAAGCTTTTATTTTCCAGAGCCTGTTCAATAAACCAATTTGGCTTCTATGACAAAGAATTGTTATATAATTTGCTCCATTACTCAGCAGAGCTTCTGGACGATGGCATCATAGAATATTAGAGCTGGAAAGAGACTTAAAGATTACTTTGGTCTTATTTTACTAATGAAGACACAGAGGCCCACGGGGGCTAACTGATAAATTTAAGGTTAAAGGGACCCTGAAGGAAAGAAGGGTCATCAGCATGGCCAGCAGATCCTGGAGAAGGAGACTCACATAGGCACCTGGTGGGAACAGTAATGAAAATAAGGGGAAGGAAAAATATTATAGAGCTGCTTTCAGAGTGCCAGTGGTTCTTTGGTAATGACCAATAAACCTAAAAGATTATTCTGAAGTCACCTCAAATTCCGGCCCAACAGTCTCTTACCCTGTCTCCCAGATGTTCCAGGTGGTCAATCAATAAACATTTATTGTACACCAACTATAAAACATTTTGAAACATTGCAGGGTATAGAATGCAATATGAAATATATGAAATATAGTCCCTACTTCCAAAAGCCTACAGTCTGGACATGAACAGAGTAACAAACAGGAGAGCTGGAAACAAACTCTCTACGGATGAAACAATAAGACCTGGACGTGAAAGAGAAGGACTGGCCTAGACCTGTGGTTCTCACATGCTCGTCCACGGCTCTGACTAGCTATATAAGATTCACCTAGGAAGCTTATTAAAAGAAAAATCTAGAATCTCAACACTGAGGGTCTGTTAAAGAGATCTAAGGTGGAAACAGTAAGTCTTTTTTTTTTTTTTTAAAGTTCTGCATGGATTTTGGATGCACAAGACCACCTCATAACTACTAGGCGAGATAATAATTAAGATCCCTTCCAATCCTAAGAATCTCTGACTCCAAGCAAGCAGAGAATTCTGAAGGCCTGAAGTACTATCCTTCAACTCCAAGGGTTCAAAGATTCAGGAAACTGAGGCCTAGCTGGCCATACTATATAATCTTTTTAAAATTCTATGATTATGTCACTCTTTGAATTTAAAAAAACCTTCAAGTCAAGCTCTGCCTGGCTTTTGAGGGTCTTTACCATTTAGGCCCAGCCTACCTTCCTGAAGTCATCCTTTGCCAGCCCCATTCCAGGAAGCAAGTCATACCATAGCATCTGCCATTTAAAATATATTCTTTCATGCTTCTGCATTTTTATGTACACTATTTTGCCCATAATAATCAATCTCCTTCCCCAGCCCCACTAAAGTTCCTTGTCTGGAGAAATACTTCTCATCCCCAAAGCCACTAAGATGCCATCCCTCCAGGTAGAATTATTTACTTCCTCCCCGTGTTCCCCATGCCTCTCTATATAAGTCTCTGTCTCCTATATGGTTAACTGCTCTCATATCTGGAGTCCCTAACAGAACGAGCTCCTGGAAAGCAGTGACTGTGTCTTCACTACCTTCTGAAGAAAGAAGAGCACGTAGTTTTTCTATGTTCGGATCCAAACCCTATTATCTTTAGAAATTGTGCTTAAAAACATAGTGAGGAAAGTTTGAAATTTTGATTATTCCAACTGTAGGGGTATGGAGAGGAGGTATGATTGTTACAGTGATTTTGAGAGGCAGCATGATGTAACAGGAAAAGGACTGGGTTTTGGACTGAAAAAAAAAAAACTCAATCTGTCTATCTATCTATCTATCTATCTCTATGAAGAAATCAAAAGCAAAACACCTTGAGTTCTGCTTATGAGTTATGAGGCCTTGGCAAGATATCTAACTTCTCTGAACATCCATGGCTTTATTTAGAGATAACCCCTACTTTCCTTTAGGGTTGTTGTGAAAATTAAGTCAGATAAAGTAAGACATGTACAAGCGCCCAGCATAGCACTTGGAACATAATAAAAAACTTAATGTTTTTTCCCCTTACTTCTTTCTTCTTGTTGAGGAAGCACTTTATTCCTTCCAAAGAGCTTTCATATTCAAGGTCTGTTCTGTGATTCTCACAGCTCAAGTGATGTCTTCCTTATTTTATATAAGTGAGACCCTTACACAAGGAAGGTGACTAATCTGAGATCACTTCCCATGTTAGCAGAGGAACTGGGCCTGAAGCCATGCCTTTTGATTTGTCATAGGGCCTCTATTTTATACTTAATTTGAGGGGATTTTTTAAAAACTTAAATTGAATCATGGGTATTATTTATGCTATGTGTTTACTTCTGTCAAAATAATGGAACATCAAGACTTGGTGGGAACTTAACAGTGGTCTTGCCTCTGTGTTTTGCCCCTGACTCAACAGGTCATAGCAAACAGCTTGGGAAACATTAACATTCAGCCTATAAACTGTCAAAATATTTCTGAAAGAAGATTAGGGCAAAGTTGTTACCTTCTTCTCCTAGCCCCATGTTCCTAAACTGGAATGTGTCCAAAAGTACGTATCTCCACAGAATATGTATAGAGATTTTTCCTGTAGTACCAGTTTTACCCAATGATTTTTTTGGAAAAAAAGTGAGTTTTTTTTTTTTTAATCCTACTTTTCTGAGTATATACTTCAAATAAATTCAATATAAAAATATAAACTTAAAAAGTCCTCTTCAATGTCTCCTCTGAAAATAAATGACTAAAAACAGTTTAATGTTCATCATTATTCTAGACTTACCCCTTCTATCTACCAAGATTATGAGGGGAAGAGACAGAGGAAATAAGTTTTGAATTTTCTTTTCCCTAAAAATAATTTAAAACACAATGTTGGTAATTTTTTATAAAACAGAAATATATTATGGAATAAGTTTTTTTTAATGTTACTTGAGCTTGTCTTAATATAACATTTAAAATATATCTATCACACAACTGGAAGTAAACTGTTCAGTGCCATACCATTCCCTGCTCCCACAAAACCTTGGGTTCATCTTCCTTTGCCATTTGGGATGTCTGGAGGAAAAGTCAGAAAAGTTTTACCCAGCCAGTCTGGCAGTGGTGCAGTCGGACACAACACCATGACTCCAATCAGGACAAATTAGATGGAGGTGAAGCTTCACTTTCAGGCTCATGGCCAAGAACATTCTGCTACCCCTGCTGTCATCCCAGATGACTTTCTGTCCAGCGGCTTCTAGCTCCTCTCCTTTACTTCTGAGTCACCAAGTCTCAGTTTGAAAGTTAGTCCAACTCTCTTATTTTATAGCAGAAGGTCCTGAGGCACAGAGAAGTCAACTCAGTAGCTCAAGGGCTTACTGACAAGGATGTGGCAGAGCCAGGACTTAAATCTTCCTACTCTCAATTCAGTATTCTTTCTGCTCCACTGTATCATCTCTCTTTTTGAGTGCTCTAACTCATGTGGACTCACTGTTTGTATTTAATGACTCCATGGGACCTTGTGTATGTCCTGTTTTATTTACATGGTCGACCTCAAACTCGGCAGGTCCTGTCTGACTATTCAGAGACACCCTAGAGTTTCCTTGCAGTCCTTATGAATAACAATACATTTGCAGGAAAATAGCTTAAGCTTTCTGAAGGCTACAGCCAGAGATTTCCTGTCTTTATCAGCTCTGTGGGTATAGATCTCTTGAGGAGTTGTTGATTTTACAACTTATAAGAACCAAGGGATCCATCAAAAGATAAAAAAGTTCCGAATTAAATTTGCTAGTGTCAAAGATATGTGTCTCCTTCAGACCAAGTCAGGTATCTAGGCAGAAATTTTCTTGAAATGCAGTTAGCCTGTTTCCTGGTAATCATAGCCTACAGTGCTTTCAGGCTACCTACCTAGTGCCCATTAAATTCTCCGATCTAACTACCTCACACTACAGATAAGAAAACTAAGCACCATAAGTGACTGCCCAGAATTACAGAGCTTATCAGGAACCAAGGCAAGACCAGGACTCTTGAACCAGCCCAGGATTTTCTCTGTACCCCACTCACCTTTAGGTAACAGGCAACTGCTCACTTTGCCTGCCTTTCTGGCCCCTCTACCACCCCCAGCTACTGTCCCCAACTCCCCCTAGACGCCTAACAACCTTAGGCTTCCTACAGGCTGCTCCAACATGACTCACTCAGGATTGCTCTAAAATGTCTTATTCCTTCTCAATTTTTATCTGACTCACTGTCCGGGAGGAAAGAATCTGATTAACTAATCTGCATATGAATTTAATGGATTACACTTTCCAGAGGCATATGCAGAATACAAGAGAATAACAATCAACAAAAAGAAAATAAAAGTCTCTAAAATGTTGAAGGGCTCCTCAGAGAAAAATGGAGTAGTCTGAGTAATACCAAGGGATACAATTAGGAAAATCAGAAGTGGTTAGATACTTCAGGGAAGCGGTTTCACCTTAACGTTATATATTCAAAGTGAATCCAATGGATGATCTCAAGGGGCAGAAATAAACTCCTGATCAAGGAATAGTTTTAATTAAAATCTGATGACTACCTAGTAGGGATGCTGTAAATAGGATTTCTGAATTATATCAAAGAAGAGAGACATGTCTGGACAAAGGACGGTCCCAGCATTCTCCTCTCCCCAACTCCAGTCAATGAAAACATTATACGGCCTCTATGGATTTCTTGTTCTCTAGCTTGGGTCATCTTCTACTTGGTAGAGTACTGGCAACACATGGGGTAAAATTTAGATGTTGCAGTAATTCTGCTAGGTAGATGGAGGGGTTAGGTTTCCTCAACCCCAACGGGCTCCTTTTTCCAGACAGATTAAAACTAGCAGATGGTTGGGCTGTGCGCCACCCTCACCAGAGACCACGGGGTAGAACATGACAACGGGCCATCTTCAGTGGGAGCAGCAGCCCACAACTAGGCTCTTTATGCTCAGGGAGAGTCACAACAGTCCACAGTGACAGAAGTTATAGGGAATTAGGAGTTTCACAAAAATTCAAGCCCTTCTGGTATTTTCTGAGAGTTTTTCTACACCTGAAGGCTTACCAAGTTTAAGAGAGAATTATAGGGGAACAAATTAACATTTCTATTATCCTTTGCTCTCTCCTTGAGTTTTTCCACTCCTCACTGCCCCAGTTCTACTGACCTGGGGTAAGATGCTAAACTCAAATTTGAGTCTGCAAGACTTGCTAGCAACAATGCCAAGAGTGGTGAGACTCTTAGTCGCAGGCATTCTAGGTGAAAAATGGAGATTTGTCCAAAAGACATAATTAAGAACAACAGGAATGGTTGGATATTATAGGTAAGTAGATTTTTACCTCAATATCATGGAGAACTTTTAAATAATCAAATTAATTCAACAGACTCCCTTAAGGTGGCAGAGATATGGGTTGGGGGAGGGTGTATCTCAGTGGTAGAGTGCATGCCTAGCATACAGGAGGTCCTGGGTTCAATACCCGGTACCTCCATTAAAAAATCAATCAATATAATTACCTACCCCCCACCAAAAAAAAAAAGGTGGCAGAGATATGAGGGCAGGGCAGAACCTCTGAGGTCAATTCAAATCCTTTATAAATAGGTAAGAAACCTTTGATAACTATGTAAGTTTAAAAAGCTAAAGCTCTAAATGTTCTTAGAAACAATGAACAGTACATATATGTAAATTTTAAAAATACGAGCAGTATATTTACATGCAATACATTGTATATGTGCAGTCAAACTGTAACAATTCTACCTAATAAAACTGAAAAGTGAGGAAAAAACAGGTAAGAAAAATTAGGGAGAAAAGTTAAATGTAATAGCACTCTAAGTCCATTAAATTCAAGTCTTCTGATTTCTAATTCAGTGCCATTCTTCTGTGTAATGAAAGACTAACACATGGAACAAAGAACCTACAAAATAATACTATGGGACTATAAACATCCCAGAGCTAGACAGCAGCAATGGATATATAGCCTCTAAAATGTCTCATTAGGGTTTTTATCAATTTATTTGTAAATATCTTTTAGTAACAATGTAATATCTACCTCCTAGGTTAGCCTATTTCACCTTCTGACAGCACTTTTTAAAAGTTTTCCTAATACCACACAGAAAAGAGTTAACATAGCAGGCCTGAGACTGCTATCCTTAGAAATGCCTGCTTGCAAGGTTGGCCCTTGGCCGGCATCTAGGATTTCAGGGTACCACCATTCTCAGAACTCATAAGAATGGCTCTGGGCCTAAACTGTTTGTACAAACAATGTGTCTTCTGCTAAACACTGCTTTCCTTCTAGGGACCTAGAATTATGTATGTGCTAAGCAGAGGATGCCTACATGACTAGCCCCAGTAAAAATTCTGGACACTGAGTCTCTAATGAGCTTCCTTGGTAGACAACATTTCACACTTGTCACAACTTGTGCTGGAGGAATTAAGTATATCCTATGTGACTCCACCAAGGAGAACTCTTGGAAGTTTGCACATAGTTTCTTCCAGACTTCATCGCATGCACCTTTGCCTTTGCTGATACTGCTTTGTATCCTTTGGTTATAACAAATCTCAGCTGTGAGTATGACTATATGCTGAGGCCTGGGAATTCTCCTAACAAATCATCAAACCTGGGGGTTGTCTTGGGGACCCCTGACACATACACTGAGCCTAATTCTGTCTTCCTTAGTTCCCGCCCATTTGTCCTTCAGTTCTACACCTTAAAACAAATGCTAAAGTTAATGACAAACCAGTAAGTATACACAGAAAGAACTGTGTGAGCTATAGGGAAGCTTGCTAGGGAAATAAAACCTGAGTTAAGAAAGAATGCCATAGCTAGGTGGAAAAGAAATAACAAATCAATCCATTTGGACAGTCAGGCAAGTAGTCTGAACACAGGAATAAGCTGGGGATTGGTCGGGGAGGGTGCATATGTGGTGACAAGGATGGGTCGGTTGGCTACTGAGAAAAATACGTCTAGATTCACATTGTCTAATTTTCAAGCACAGTTAGAAATGATCAATTCAATTATAGAAACTTTCCTAACCTAGAGATGTACACAACACATTCTTTGGGTCTATTATAAAGGACTGATCACGACTAAATTGTCTTCTTGGGTATTCTTTCAGTACCTCTGCAATTTGCATTAGTAACAAAAAAAAAAAGGTAAATTAAGGGAAGGAGCTAAAAGCTCAAATATCTGAAATGAACAATTTGATAATATGCACTAAAATAAAGAATGCCAAAAAAGCAAATCATCTTTCAGCTACAATTTTATTGTAGAAATGCAAAATATCTAGAACAATAGCTCATTCCCTCAGAAACCAACAGAGGTTATTTTACATATTCCAGTTTCCTTTCAAGCAGTTCTTTCTGTGATTTGATATTATGGACATCCTTTCAGCATTGCATTAGAAAATACAATTATGTGTGCTTAAATAAAAGGCAGCTTTTCACTTGTTCATTCAATGAGCATTCATCAAGCATTTATATGCCAAGTTTCACCAGGCTAACAGTGCAGGTTAATTTTTGACTAAACTTTGTTGTTTGCTGTCTAAAAATGCTCTAAGTCTAAAATCCAGACGTGATAAATCCTCTTATCAGTGAAAACACATTAATAGATGATGCTGTTTACTTTCTTCATACTATTTAACAATTTCATCATCTTTAAACTATCAGTCTTTGGGTTCTTATAGTTCAACATTTTTCTTCCACCACAATTAGGACAGCAAATACCCTAAAAAATTTTATGCAAATTTTGTTTGGAATCTGTGGCCAGGCTTAGAGTTATTCTTACATGAATTTTTCTGGGAGTGAATTCATCTCACTTGAGTCCCTAGCATCAAGCTCAGTGCTTAATCTTACCTACTGAACTAACCGGTTCTGCAGAATAAATTATGGGGGGAGACACTGAAGCAAAACTGTCCCATTTGTAATCCTGAAGGAGTAGTAAAATTAATCAGAAAAAGTCAGAGAGGAAACTGTAACTCTATTTCTAACACCTCTTAACATCTGCCAAATTCTATCTCACAGATCAGCAACTGGTGCATCCTTCCCTCAACACCTCTTCCTCCTGCCTTACCATCTGCTTAAAACCATACAATTTCCCAGGTCAAAGTTAAGTTTGATCAGTCTTGCTCCTCCAAACCATCTTTTACTACACAGGCATTTGACATGTTGTAATCTTAGCATCCCTGGGCTATAAGGATGATGACACCAGTTTGTTTCCAGAGCAGTGTAATGCGAGGTTTGAGAACTTTGTAATGACACAGATATAGGTTCAGAATACAGCTCTGCTAATAGGGAACCATGTGACATTAGACAAGTTACTCAACCTTTCTTAGCATCGGCAGGAAATACCTACTAGGAATGTTGTGAGGATTAATCAACACAGGTAAAACACTCAGCATACTGTCTGGCACCCAGGAAGGACTGATTAAAATTGTAACTATTATTAGCAATGTTCCCATGAAATTATTTTTTCTTCAATCTTACTTCTCATGGTGATCATGTAATCATAATAAAAAACTAGTACACAAGGTCTGATTAAAAAATATTATAGCTTCTTGTTTCAAAAAGCAACCTGAGAAACATATTTTACATGCCCAAACACTGGACTTTGCCTAACATCTTCATAGCTCATGGGACAAGGAGACTTATCTGAATCAGTACTGAGAAAGTTCAAGGACGATGGTTTTAACACACGTGCACTTAGTCCAGGCAGTTAACACCTCACACTGGTATGACTTCACTAGCCGCCTTACTAGCCTGCATTTTCTCACCTTGAAAGGCAGCATAACATAATGAGAAAAGCATGACCTCTGGAGTGAGCCAGACATGTATTCTAGTCCTAGCACCACCAGTACCTAGTTATGTGACTCTACCCTCCTGAACTTCAATATCCTCATTTGTAAACAGGGATAATAACAGTACCTACCTTACAGGGTTGTTGAGAAGATTAAACAAATAAACACATGTTCTAAAGTGTTTAGAACAGTGCCTGGCAAATGGTAACTACTCAAGGAATACTGGCTACTAATATTACCAGCTATGTGCTCTTTAAAGACAGCTATTAACACATTGTTTTAGAAATTTCACATGTGGCCTAGTACTGCAAATAAAAAGCATTATACATGCTATTTTAAATAAATGAATAATTTAAAAAAGCATTTATGTACTCCTAATGAGATTTCAGGAATGGAAAGCATCTCCTGAAATTACTGGCCAAATACTGGAGGAAATACTGTTCCAGTAATTCTTGGTTATAAGAAATTGTTATCAAGGAAAAGAAGAAGAAAAGAATATATCTTCAAATAATGATCCAAAAGTTTTCATTTTTTAATTAAAAAAAAAAACTTCAAGGCTAAGAAAAAAAAAAGCAGCGTCCACAGAGATGTGGACTGGAGGGTACTTCATTCTTCTACTACAATGGCAGGGCATCCTTCCTTTAAAGCCTTCACCTGTGTTCAGCAGATGAGAATCCATAGATCATGTCAATTGATAGCATGTCTGTCAACTGTACCCAAAGCAATTTTTCTTCAAATAAAATAACAAATTTTCAAAGTTTTTCCTGTGATCTCAATTCTACTTCTTTGGAGAAGATGAAGCTCTATGTTGTGAAAACCACCTGTGTGACATTCTAGGCTAATTCAGAGATAAAACGATGCACAGAAAGCCACTGGACCGAAAATAGAACCTGGGTTTTAATCTAAGCTCATCAACAACATCTGTAAGAACCTAGGCAAGACACTCATCAGTCTAGAACTCAGTTTTCTCAGTCATCAAACTGAGAAAGCATTATGTAATTCTGACATTGTTGTGAAGAGAACAGAATAATTAACGACTGTATTTTCTAACCTATCAAGTATAAACAGATCTGCAATAACACAATTAATTTAAAATTATGTATGATTATGTATAACTGAAAAATTGTGCTCTACACTGGAAATTGACACAACACTGTAAACTAACTATAACTCAATAAAAAATAAATAAGTAAATACAGTTAGTAAAGCTGGAAAGGAAATTGGCATCTTTAAGTTCTTCTGAGAACACGAAAGAAACCCACTGTAAATTACACCTTAGCAAAAAAAGGAAAATTCATAGTAAGGATACAGGGATATCTCAGAGAACTCAAGAGCTGGGCCTCTGGAGGAACTAGAATCAGAAACTGCAGTCATCAGGAACCAGCGTTTCTCTCTCCCTCATCTCTGGCTCTTCCGTGCTTCAAACTAGCCTCCTGAGCCCAATTTGAGGTTTCCTAGGATTAACCTGACTTGGTTCTGTTGTCCGTCCCTGGTCCGATCAACAGAGTAGAGGGGATAGGGAGGATTCTCAGAAAAAGGAGAGCATCAGATTTTTCTACTATAGGCAAATTAGAAATATTTTTAATATTAAACCCTCAGGGCAAGAACGTATGTACTATTTCCTTCCAGGTCACATATTGTAATTCTAGTAGGTGGGAGCAGGGGAAATGTAAGCATGTTTAAAGGCAAATGAAAGGTAAGGTAACATGTAAAGTAGATGTGTTAAAGGTACAAATTTCCAGTTACAAAATAAATAGGTCATGAGGATGTAATGTACAGTATGTTGACTACAGTTGATAATACTGTATTGCATATTTGAAGGTTACTAAGAGAGGAGATCTTAAAAGTTCTCATCATAAGAAAAAAAATTTTCTCACTATGTATGGTGATGGACGTTAACTAGAGTTCTTGTGGTGAATTTTGCAATATATATAAATATTTAATCATTATGTTGTATAGTTAAAACTAAAATAATATTATACATCAAGTACGCCCCCCAAATAAATGTAAATAAGGCAAATTACTTACATAAGTAACTTAAGCCTAACATAATTCTCTCACATCTTGAAAGCTAGAAGAGATGAATCCAGTTTTAAAGCTTGGGCTCTGAGCATCAAGCATTTCCCAGCCTCGTCGTCCCCAACTACCTGCTCTCCTTTCAGCACACGACTGTATTTCGTCGTACTACACTGCTCACATTCCCCAAACACACTCCTACCCCTTTGCACATCCTCTACTTATTCATCAACAAATATTACTTGAGCATCTATGCCACAAACATTATTTTAAGCACTCCACAAGTCCTTACGGAGCTTATATCCTAGTAGAGAAAGAGTAAACAAGTACTCAAATCAATATGTACTGATACTGACAAGCACTACGAAGGAAACAGCCTTGCCAAGCATAGATGGTGTGAGGTTAGTTACGGGCATAGAAAGAAAAGATGAGAAAGTCAGGACCGGATGATGGCTTATCAAAGTCAGGAGAGTACCCTTCTTCCTACCTCACTGGTCCTCTTTCTCAGTCCCTTTTGCTCTTTCCTTCCTTCATTCAGCCCCTAAATTTAAAAGCTCTTAATGGCTTGGTCCTGAATAAGAAAGCATATTCAGACAAGTCTTACCTCTAGTCCGGTCGTGTCCCTCCTATTCTCCAAAAGCCACATCCCCACCAGTTGATCATTTTTATTGGTTTTCATTTATCTTTCTAGTGTTTCTTTTTAGAAACTATAAACGAATAAGTACATATTCATACTTCTCCCATTTTGTAAGTAAAAGCATGCTGTACATATTGTTTTATACCTCACTTTGCTCATTTCTCGTATCTGGGAGATAAGTCCTCATTCTTTTTATGGCTGTATCGCAAACACCGATTAGAAGTATCATCATAATGGACATCTGGGCTTTTTTCCAATCTGTCAGGATTACAAATAATATGGACTTGGATACTGATGCCTAACGGAGAGGCAGAAATGAAGCCTTAGGCCTGCACAAGGCATACACTGGAATAGAGACTCCTGTATAAAGCCAGTACACATAATAACAATAACGACAACAACAGCAATAACTAATTTGACTATAAAAGTAAGTAAAGTAGAAAAACCAGACAACAATAACACATAAAATGGAAGCCAGTAATCAGAATAAGACTGCGGAATTGTTCTAGAGAAGGATAAAGAAACTGATTGAATCTAGACTTTAAGTCAACTTCAATTTTATAATTTTAAGAGTATTCACTAAAGGAATACAAATAGAATATAAAACTTCCAAACTAACAGATAGGGAAAAGCAGGAAGGAAAAAGCTTGCAATCTGGCAGGAGGCAGGGAAGAAAAAGAAAATGATGAATAGCAAAAGCAAGGTAGCGAGCATAATACAAACAGCAGAAATTAACCCACATATCTGTAATTATAATAAATGTGAAATTTCAAGTTAAGATAAAAATGGTCAGATCGATTTTTTTTAATCCATTTATATGCTGTTTACAAGAGATACACCTAAAATATATAAACATGGAAAGGCTGAAAATAAAAGAATGGAAAAGATGTATCAGACCAAATATCACACAAAACTATTTACCAGATAAAACAGAACTAAAGGCAAAAAGCATTGCTGGAGGAATAAAGAGGCTCATTATATATAATTAATAGCAGCAATCTAGCAAGAAGATATAACTACTTGGAAACACATTTGGCCCTAATTCGCAGCTATGAAGCAAGCAGATAGAATTGCAAGGAGAAACTGAAAATCTCCAACTGAAGTGGCAGATTAATAAATATCTCTAGGGAAAGTTTACTTTTTAACTATTGAGAAACCCCAGCCCACACCATACTGAAATCCCAGAATTCTGGAAGCTATGATTACACCCTCCCAGGAAGAGGAGGGGAAGAGTCTTCTGAGATGTTCAAGAAAAAAAAATTTAAGATACTGACACACTGATCAGGTCCAGCTGGATCACCATCCAGAGAGGTTTATATTAAATAAGCTCCATCCAAACCCACAGAGCTGTTTCAATCAGGCTTTAGTGCCCTACCTTTAGGCTTGAGAAGAAGTTGAGAATAATATACATTTTAGTGGACACTACAAAATAAAATACAAGGATCAAACCCACGATCAGATCAAAAAGCAACCTAAAGAAGCAGAGACTATATAAGGAAGTGAAAGCTTTAAAGGCTATCATTAATATCCTCAGGAATGGACCCATGATAGGAAAACAGGATTAAAAGGGAACAGTCAGAGAAAAACAAAGAGTTCTTGAAAGTTAAAAACATATATAGGAGAAGTCCAGAAATAAACACTCACATTTACGATCTACTGACTTTTGACATGGGTGTCAAGACGAATCAATAGAGACAGAAGAATATTTTCAACAAATGGTGCTGGGACAACTATATATCCATGTACAGAAGAATGAATTTGGACTACGACTTCAGACTGTACACAGAAATTAACTCTAAATGGATCAAAGGCTTAAATGGAAGTGCTAAATCTATAGAATTCATAGAAGAAAATAGCCATAAATCTTTGTGACCTTGGATTAAACAATAGTGTCTTGGATATGACCCCAAAAGCATAATCAACAAAGGAAAAAAATTAATTGAACTTCATTAAAATTAAAAACTTTGTGTTTCAAAAGGCACTATCAATAAAGTGAAAAGACCACCCACAGAAGTGGGGAAAATAATTGCAAATCATGTCCCAAATAAGGGCATAGTATCCAGAAAAAAGAACCCCTACAACTCAATAATTAAAAAGACAAATAAACCAATTTTTTAAATGATCAAAAGATCTGAATAGACATTTCTGCAAGGAACATATACAAATAGCCAATATCACATGAAAAGATACTCCACATTATTAGAGAAATGCAACTCAAAACCACAATGCAGTACAAATTCACACCTGCTAGGATGACTATAATCAAGAAAACAAGTGCTGGCAAGGATGTGGAGAAATTAGAACCCTCATACACAGTTAGTGGAAATATAAAATGGTACAGCTATTGTGGAAAACAGTTTGGCAATTGATCAAATGTTTAAATATTGAGTTACTACATGACCCAGCAATTCCACTCACATGTGCAAACAAGAGAAATAAAATATATATTCACACAAAAATTTACACCTGGATGCTCATAGCAGCATTATTTATAACAGCCAAACCCAAATGTCCATCAACTGATGAAATGCCCATCAACCTGGGAAAACAATTTGGCAGGTCCTCAAAAAGTTAAACATAGAGGTACCATATGAGCCAGAAATTTCATTGTTAGGTACATGCCCAAGAGAATTTAAAACATATGTTCTCACAACAACTTGTACATGAATGTTCATTGCAGTATTATTCACAATAGCCAAACATGGAAACAACCCAGTGTCCGTCAACTGATGAATGGATAATCAAACTGTAGTGTGGTCATATAACAGAATGTTATTCAGCAATAAGATGGCATGAAGTATTGATACATACTATAACATGATGAACTTTGGAAACATAGTGAAAGGAGTCAGTCACAAGAGACAACATATTATATGATTATATTTATATGAAATGCTCAAAACAGGCAAATCTATAGATAGGAACAGAAAATAGATTAGTGGTTGCCTATGGCTGAGAAGGGGAGAGAAGATAGGATGACTGCTAATGGGTAAAGAGTTTCTTTTTGGGGTGATGAAAATGTTCTAAAATCGATTGTGGTGATGGTTGCACAACTCTGTGGATATACTAGAAACTATTGAAATGCACAATTTAAATGGGGAGTTTTCTTTTTTTAAGAGAAAAAATAGCATCACTGAAAGAAAACTCAATAGGAAAGTGGGAAGAAAAGTTGAGGAAATATTCCTAAAAATATGTAAAACAGAAGAGAAAAAAATTAAGAAAATTAGCTGACTAGTTCAGAAGGTTCAACATCCAAAAACCAGTAGTTCCAGAAAGAGAGACCAGAAAAGTATGGGTGCGAAATGAACAATGAAAGAATTCAAGAAAATGTTACAGAATTGAAAGACTTGTTTTCCAGACTGAAAGAACTCCAGACAGCCCAGCACAATGAACAAAAATAGATTCTCACACGGAGGTTCACCATTATAAATTTCAGAAGAACAAGCCAAACTGAAAATTCTTAAAGCTTTCAGGGAAGAGGGGGAGCAGATCATACAAAAGATCAGGAATCAAAGTGGCTTTGAACTTCCCAGGAACATTACTGGAATCCAGAAGATAACCGAGCAATGCCTTCAACATTCTACGGGAAAATGACTTCCAACCTAAAATTCTAAAGCTAGCCAACTATTAATTAAGTATAGGAGTAGTGTAAAGATATTTTCAGACAAGAAAAGTGGAACTTTAAATGTTTCCATAGAGAGAGAGTGATCAAGTACATGCCAAAGAGGCTTATTATATGCGATTTCATTCAAACTTAAAAAATTTAAAGAATGCTTGAGAGGTGAAGATACGATGTTTGAGAATTTTTTTCTAGGAAAGGAACAAGGAAATTGGGTGGTAACTATATGCAGTATGGGAGTCAAGGAAGTTTTTGTTTTTGTTTTATCATTAATTGGTAAGTTGAGTCTAGAGTTTTCATAAGCTAATGGAAATGATTCAGTAAAGAGGAAGAAACTGATGCTACTTGGAATGCCCCCTCCATCAGCTCTATGAAGCCTCTTTTATGGCAGCATAAAGCTTCCAAAGAAGCTAAGTGGATACCCTCTAAATCTTTGACAATTCTCTGAATATGCCAGCACCAACAACTGCAATCAGATCCTTAGGCTGGTTCTGTGTGACTTCACATAAACCTTCCTGTGTACAGCTGCAAAGACCCCGAAGTGAATCCATCTGGGAGGCAGTACTGCTGACAGTGCTTAAAGAGCCAGAGGCAATCATTACAGATTATCTGGGAGAAAATCAGGATTTTCTCAGTGCTCTAGGCTCAAGCTATGAATGTGATTGTGATTCTCCATACTTTTATCATACATCAGGAGATTTAGCAAAGTCTGTCATTTTCAACCTAATAAGTAAGCAAACGAGCTCTGCAATGCGAGCTCTGAAAAGGACTGCAGCAATCATCCTGTCCAACTCCTCAGTATGAAGATGAGGGGTCTAAAGACCTGAGAGGTAGGGTGATTTTCCTAAGGTTAAAAGAAGATTTAAAAATTCCGTGTAAAATAATTTGGGACCAATAATGTTGGGATCAGATAAGAAAAAACAACTTTATTGTTTCAAAAATAAAAATAAAAATCAAAGGCGGAGCCAGAACCAGAACTTAGAACTCTAATTCAGTTCTCTTACATTTCCTCCTCCCTGCCATTGATGACAACACCTTTGCACACTTGCTATCTCCTCCCTGCATGCCTGACAATCCTCTATTACTATATCAATGTATATATACTACAGAGGTTACAGTACTTCAGTTGAAAAATGGGCCAAACAGAACATGAGTGATATTGGCACAAGTGCAGCCACTTACTTGGCAAGGCCCTACAGAAAGCCCCAGCTCACAATGCCTGCAGCATAAAAAAGTCTGCATTCCTCAGTGTTATGTGAAATGAATGTACCTTCTCATCTTTTAGTAAAAGTAACTGTGATCTCAACCCGAACATATAAATAACAATGACTCCACATACAGGAGCAAGTGCCTGGAAAAAATGTTTAATTCAAAAAAACTTTTATTAAGATGCTAACAAGTATTCAGCCCTTGTAAGAAGTTCTGCAAGATATAAGAGACGAAGGACAACTGTCAGAGATGTTACATAGTGGGATGAGACTAACATATGTACTTATTTTATATTAGGAAATGTCCTTAGAAACTATGCAAAACAGTTTTTTCATTTTGCAAGTGGGGAAATTGAGGCTAGGAAAAGCAAATGGCTAGTTAGTGTTCCAGATCACATGAGAACCCGTCTGCAGACTTTCCAATTACTGTTCTTACCATGCCAGCTATAACCACACCCCCACAAGTAATTTTAACGTTTAAATCCTTTTACAAAGGATTTAAGAGGGCTTCCCAACATACACACAATAGAGAAGAATAAAAAATAAATTACTGATGGTGTTAAGACAAGAAAAAGAGCAGCAGAAAATAAAGCCAAAAGGAAGAACAGTACAGATGCCCGCCATCAGGTCCTACATACAGTTGCGAGTGATAGACAATAAATTTGGCACTCAATTTCTATACAACAAAGCAATAAGGGAAAACCAATGCCTTGCGGCACCATTAAATGAAAACAACCTGTTTGTTAGGAGTACCCTAATTACACCTCCTAATAAACTAGAAGGAACTTCTCCCATAGATTCTCACAGAAAGGAAACACGTTATATGTATGATATGTGGACATCCCAAATAATCAATAATTATATATTCTAAATGACTCTTACTGGAGAATTGAAATAGTGGTGCCAGTTAGAGCAATTCAGCAAAGGAACAGAATAGAGGGAAACAGAGGTTTCATAGAAGACATGGTCTCGGAGAACGGAAAGAATTTCACAAGGGAAGATAAGATCGGACAGAGTAGAAACACTAAAGGAATAACTTTTCCTTTTATCATTGAACACGACTTGAGTTAAATCTTGACATGGGTTTGTTCTGTTTCTTTTCCCTTGCTAAAATCTCCATCTGTCCTTTCTCCCATAGGGAGACTTAAAACAGAATTTAACAAAGCTTGTGAAGAGTTTCTTGAACAGAATGTAGTGCTCTACTTCCTGAACCTAACCACCACGTCACCTGATGTCAGGACTCCAGCACATTTACTTCTGGATCTTACATGCTATAAACATTCTCATATAAGTATACAAATGTTGCTGGGGAGGAAAGAGGGAATTATTTGGGCTGAAAAACTTGGTAGCTATGAAAATAAAATATCCAGCTTGCATTAAGAGTCAGCCAGATTTTCTATCAATGCCTCCAAGAGATTTGGTAAACATATTCAATCCATCCTTTGCAGTGTGATTAGATTTTTTCTCCCTTTAAATCTTTTTTTTTCCTAAAACAACTGACTCCAACTATTCCTATTTTTGTAAGTGAGATTTTGTTTTCACTTCTGATGTTGAAACAGCTGCTTTCTTTTTTTTTTTAACTAACACTGTATTTTAGGATAATTTTAGATTTACAGAAAAATTGAAAAGCTGGAGCGTTCTCACAACCCCCAAACCCAGTTCCCCCACTAACATCTTATATTAGTATGATGTTCTTGTTATAAGTAACGAATCACTTTTACTCATTATTAACGAAGTATAAACTTTATTCAGGCTTCTTTGCATACATGTAAAGCAGTATCAGGATGGATAATCCACACTCCTAATGGATACAGCATGATCAACTAGAGTACAGTGCTTCTGTATAGTTTCTTTTGCCTTTGGTGTTTCAAACTATACATGTCATAGTTAATTGGGTCCACACCTTTCCTCCTCACTTCAACGAGGTTGCTTCATTCACTTGTAATTCTGTTATATTCTGCATTGCATCCTGGAATCATCTAACCTGATAAATGATTTTTTTTTTAATTTCCAAACATTATGGTTCACTCTTTGTGCTGGTGAATTCCACAGACCTTGACAAATGCACAATGTCACGTACCCACAATTACAGTATCATACAGAATAGGTTCCCTGCCTCTCCGCCAAAATCCCCAGTGCGTCACCAGTTTGAGTTCCCTCCCCCTGGTTTCCCCTAGCAACCACTGATCTTTCTACTGTCACTATGGTTTGCCTTTTCCAAAATGTCATATATAACTGAAATCATACAGCATGTAGCCTTTTCAAATTGGCTTCTTTCACTTAGCAGTATGCATTTAGGATTTATCCATGCCTTTTTATAGCTTGATAGCTCATTTATTTTTATCATTGGAATATTTTATTATAATATTCCATTGTATGGATTCCTTCACCTAGTGGAGGATATCAAGGCTATTTCTAGTTTCTGGCCATTATAAAAAAAGTTACTATAAACATTTGCATGTAGGTTTTTGTGTGGGCATATGTTTTCAAATCAGTTGGGTAGATACCTAGGAGTAGAAATGCTAGATTGTATAGTAAAATTATGTTTATTTAGTTTTGTAAGAAACTGCCAAACTGTCTTCCAAAGGATACACTTCTTATTGCGGAGTCTTGGAGTTCTTTGTATATTTGGATACAAGTCCTTTATCAGATATGTATTTTGCAAATACTTTCCCCCAGTCTGCAGTTTGTCTTTTAATTCTCTTAACAGCATCTTTCAGAGTGCAGAAGTTTTTCATTTTAATCAGGCTTAACTTATGAATTTTATCATCCATGGATTGTGCTTTTGGTGTTGTATCTAAAAACTCATTGCCAAGCCAAAGGTCACCTAGATTTCCTTCTGTTTTCTTCCAGAAGATTTTGCATTTTAGATTCCAGTCTATGGTTCATTTTGAGTTAATCTATTCTTTCACCAATACCACATTTCCTTGATTACTGTAGCTTTTACAAGTCTTGCAACCAGGAAATGTGAATCCTCTAAGTTTGTTCTCCCTCATGTTGTACTGGCTATTCCAGATCTTTTGTCTTTTCATATAAACTTCAGAATCAGTTTATTGGTATTGGCATGCTTGAAGATATGTTAATAGAAACTTCTCAGAAATGCAAAATAGTTTATTGGTATTTTTATTGGGATTCCATTGAATCTATAAATCAAGTTGTGAGGAAATGACATCCTAACAATACTGAGTCTTCCAATTCATGAACATGGAATTATCTTTCCATTTATTTAGATCTTCTTTGATATCTTTCATTAAAGTTTTGCAGTTTTCTGTACATATTTTGTTCAATTTATACCTAAGTATTTTTCTTTTTTTGTAGCTATTATAAATGGTAGTTTTGTGAATTTCAAATTCCACTTGTTCATTGCTGTTACATAGGAAAACAACTGATTTTTATATATTTACCTTGTATTCTGCATCTTTATTCTACTTGCTTATTAGTTCCAGGAGCATTTTTTGGTTAATGCTTAGTAATTTTCTACACAATCATGTCAGCTGCAAATAAAGACAGTTTTGTTTCTTCTTCCCCAACCTATATACACCTTTTATTTTCTTTTCTTGTCTTCTTACACTAGATAGGTCATCCAGTACAGTGCTGAATAAGGGTGGTGAGAGAGGACATCTTTGCCTTATTCCCAATCTTAGGGGGAAAGAAAGTGTATGGTTTCTCACCATTGAGTATAATGTTAGCTGTAGGTCTTTTGTAAGCTGTTCTTTAACACATTGAGGAAATTCACCTCTACTCTTAGTGAAAAGTGTTTATTATGAATGACGTTGTATTTTGTCAAAGGGTTTTCAGCATCAATTCCTGGTCATTATTATTCAAATATTTCTTCTTTTCGGTTCTCTCTTCTCCATCTGATATCACAACTACATATACATTAAACCTGTTGAAATTGCCCCACAGTTCTTGGATGTTCTGTTCCATTTTTTAAAAACTCTTTTCTTTGCTTTGCATTTCTGTCTGAGAAGCTTCTGTCGACATCTGTAAGCATGCTGGTACTCTCCTTGACTCTGTCCAGTCTATGATTGGCCCATAAAGGCATTCTTCACTTCTGTTAAGTGTTATTTCCAGCACTCCTTTTTCATTCTTTCATACAGTTTTCATCTCTCTGCTTACATTACCCATCTCTTCTTTTGCCTACTTTTTCCATTACAGTCCTTAACATATCAATCATGGTTAATTTAAATTAGATTAAACAAAACCTGTGTCATATCTGAGTCTGGCTCTGATGCTCACCTTGTCTCTTCAGACTGTGTTTTTCATTCCTTTTAAAGCATGCCTTGTAATTTTTTGTTGAAAGCCAGACATGATTTATCAGAACCAGAGCCGGGGCAAACAGGCCTTTGGTGCGAGGTTTTCCGTGAATTTGGCTAGGAGTTTGGCTGTGTATGATGGCTGCAGCAGCAGCAGGTGCAGAACCTTCATAGTCCTCTAATGTCCCTGTTTGCGTCTCCCTGCTCTTGTTGGGCTTCCCTGACAACTTCCCCTCAGATAAGAGTTTGTGCGTTGCAGCTCTTCGGGCTGTAATCCAGTTATGATGTCAGAGCCGTGTTAACGCGGTGGTAAGATGTGAGGGAAAGGAATCATTCTATAATCTTATGACTACATCTCAGTTTTTCAGTGTGCTTGTGTCTCCGGGCTGTGCCTTCACAAGTATTTCCCAGTTTCTTTCCCTCCTCTCCTCACTTCGGTGAGACAGTGAGGGGCTGGGTCAGAGAAATGTCCTTTCCCCAGGGGGAGTAAGGCTGTAGTAAAGTCTTTTCCCCTGGAGAGCAGAACTTTGCTACAGAGAACGCTCTAGATATATTTCATAATGGTTACCCTTCTCCTCTTCCTGCCAGAATCAAGTGGGATCTTTCTTGGCTCTTCACAGTGAGAACCGGGTGGGGTTCCTGGATGTAAAACCATGGAGGTGTGGAGCTTCTATAAGATTGTGGCCCCTGGGGCTTCTCACTCTCAAGTTAGCGCACCCTCAGCCTCGAGCAACTCTTCAACATCACCATCTAGGTGTCCCTTACCAGGTCATGGCTCCAGCAGCCTCTGCTCCACAGCAGCAGATCTCAGCTGAGACGTTCTGGATTTGCCTGTCTCTCTATTTTGTAGGGCAGCAATCTCACTTCTCTGATAAGAAAACTTACTTATTACTGATTTCTTACAATCCAAGACAAGTTACCAATTTTCACTTTTTTCATCTGTTTCTTATGTAAGAATGGGAGTGATGACTTCTAAGCTCTTTGTATGCTGGAAATGACACCTGCTGCTTGCATTTTCATTTATAGGATTTAATCAATTGCTTTCTTGAGGAATCACCTGGGCAACATAAACTTGAGGTGCCTGTGACCTGGGAGATAGGTTTATATACGCCTCAGTGGTGGGATCCAGCTCTTGGCCAACCACTAATACTAAGGCTCCTCATCTAAGTTGGTGGCAATATGGGGCTCAAGTGCTACAATTAGAAGATCGTTTTATAAGATGAGAAAGTAGTTGGAACCAGCATGGAACTGGAATGAGAAGGGACTTACAGGACATGGGGTGGAGTGGGGGATGAGAAAGGTGAGTGCTCCTTTTAGAAGCCATTCTCAGCACTGTTGTGACACTCCAACAGAATCTTCTGACTAGGTCAGGGAAAGCAAAATAATCAAATAGATCTCCTACACCCATGCTTTTCTGGGTTTTCCTATGCCCATGCCTCTTTCCCTGTTGCAGCACTGCCTTCGTATTCATTCCTTCCCCAGTGCTTTTATCTTGACTTATTCACTGGGTCTACTTTGACATGCTAGAGCTTAATTGTTACCAGAAGGGCTGATACTAGAATAAGTGGAAATAATAGAGGCAAATTGTCCATCATTGCAAGGAACAGTTTGCCTCAGGAGAGAGTTTCCTGCCACTGGCATATTTAAACAGAGAGGGAACAACTACTTGTCAGGAAAAGAAGTAAATTACTGTTATCTTAAACCATACAAACATACAAAGGTTAATAACGACTGGAATAACTGACATTTGATCTGAAAAAAAAATTCTGAGTCTTGATTCCTTTTTTAGTCTACATATATACACAGCATAATAGCATATTTTAATGTAGTGTCTTTGATAATGCAGCTGGGAATCATTCAGAAATCACATATTATCATTAATTTGTTAGAAAGGAAATTGTATTTATGCTGTCAAGATCTCCAACTTACATCACAAATCTATTGTTTCAAAAACATGCAAATGGTCTAACAATCAGCCTCCAAATGGCCTATTGATAGCTACATGTCCTTAAAGACATTACAGATAAGAAATTAAAACAGGCGAAGAAGTAAAGAGGAAAAAATGAAAAAAAGATAAGGATCAAATACAAGGCATGAGCACTTGTAAAGAAATACAGAGATTCTGACTCAGAAAGGTTGCAGTGGGACCTATGGAGTATGCTTTTAAAGTAATAAGCATCCTAGGTGATTTTGAGTCAGAGACCTACACTTTGAGAAACCATGCTCTAAAATGATCAAAATAGGCAGTATGTTTCAAATGTATTTATATAATTATTTTTTAGTTTTGACATTCTTTTAAAATTACAGAACCAACTAAATTTATATGCTTATTTTATATATTTTCATTGTATTTTTTCATAAAAATCTTCCCTGATTGTCTTATAGGACCAATACAGGCACGCCAAGGGAGTGGAAAAGCAGGAACAACAGAGACGGTAGAGGAGGTCAGTTCCCTGCAAATTAAGAGTACAAATAAAGTTATCAACAGATAACTTACTAAGAGAAATAAACCTAAGTCAAAATTATAACTATAAATATAAAACCAAGTTACTAAAATCAAGCTGCAGCCAAAGAAATAAGTTTGAATCTCGGTCAATCTATAGGCAAATCTAATCCAAGTTTATACGGTATTCAGGCATAAAGCCAACACAAAACATCAAAAATATAATCTCTCTTGGTAGCCTATATTTCTATATGTTTAAGGTCATTCTGGTACTGCTCAGCTGCTGCTGGACTATATTTGAAACTATCTTTGTTCGTATTTCACTAGCAAAACAATTCCCTTAACAAGAGAAGATGTAAAGATATCACTGCATTTTCATATCTCAAGTTGTCTTCTTAGAACTATCTTTTTTTTTTTTCTGTTAGAATGAATAGAACAACTGGTCTTTCTATATAGTGGATCAGTTGGGGAAAGAGAATTTAATATACAGGTTTCCATAAAATTTTTCATATACACAAAACACACAGCTTAATTAAAAGATACTATAAACACTGAATTTAGAGAGAAATTGGTGTACCACCCATCTCTCTGCTTGCCAACATCAGTCAAGGAGAAAAGTAGAAGGAATCTGTACTCTGGAACCAGGTCAAGTTTGGGCTTGAATTTCTACTCTGCTACTCATTACCATGAGGAAGTTATCTAACCTCTGTAAGACCAGCTACAACAGGGACAGTTGGTTTTGAATGTTAAGATAATATCTGTGAAGTGCACAAAGTAGTTACAAATTTTTTAAAAAATAAAGCTCCCTCCTTTTCTCCTCTGTGCCCACTAATCCTCTTGTTCGTTAGTACAGACCACACAAAATATTCTTTTCTTCAAATTTCATATTGTAAGATAAAACAAAGGGACAGAAAGTCACACCAAAAAATATATTGCTTAATGAGTTTAGTGAGTTGTTATAAAGCAAACACCCATGTATTCAGCACCTAGGTAAGGAAACAGAATTTTGCCTGCCACCCCAGCAGTTCTTCCCCCAGTACCCTATCCCAACCTTAAACTCCTCCCTTTGCCTAAAAGAAATCTCTATCCTGACTTTTATAGTAAGTGCTTTCTTACGTTTGCACCAAAGTATATATTCTTAAACACTACAGTTTAGTGCTGCCCATTTGAAAAAAAGCAAAACTATATGTGTCTTCCAAATCCCTTTTAATCCACAGGTTCCCCTCTTCATCTGTACTTTTTTATTTTATTTTTTTCCGTATGGCTGCTCTGTTAAAGACCCTGGAGCATTTGACCCATATGGAGAATTTTCGAGAGGAAGATCAGCATGTTCCTTGGACATTTATGTTTCCTACAAATTGGCAGCTGGATCCAGAGGCTCGATCAGACTCATGTTAGGGCCCTTTATGTTCTTTTATCAGGAGCCCATAATGTCTGATGTCTTTCTTTTTGTGACGTTAACAGCTGTTGATGTTCAATGCCTAGATACATCAATTCACTGGGAGTTGCAAAATGATAATATTCTAATTTTGTCATTTTTATGCAAAAATTTACTTGTTTCTATGTGCCAGCAACCAATAAATAAAAAACAGAATTCAAAGAGTAATGCTATTTACAACAACATCAAAAGAACCATAAAACACCCAGGGATAAAGGCAACGAAATATGTGAAAGGCTTTCACACTGAAAAACTACAAAGTGGAATTCAGAGAAGTTACAGAAAATACAAATGAATGGTGGGATACATCATGTTTATGAACTAAAAGATTCACAACTGCAAAGATATCATTTCTCCCCAAGCTGATCCAGAGTCAACACAATCACAAAATCACAGGTCTTTTCTGTGTACATGGAAATCCTTTCTTTTTATGTATTTCTTTTTTCCTTTTAGTTTATTTTCTTCATTTTCTAACATCATAAAATGGACAATTAGCTCATTCATTTTAAAATGTTCTTATCTAATGTTTGTTTTTAAAGTATAAATTTTCTTCAAAACCCCCCCTTTGCTTTACCCTTCAAATACTGCAATGTAATGATTTCATTATCACTCAGCTCTAAGTATCTCAAATTTGCATTATTTAGTAGCATGCTTTCAAATTTTCAAAGTACATGGGGAATTTTTTAAATTTATTTTTTTGTATTAACTTCTTATTTTGTTCTGTTGTAGTCATTCTTTATAGTTTCTATTTTTGAAATCTGTTGATGTGTTCTGTGTGACTTGTTCATATTAATTTTTATTAATGTTCCATGTATAGCTGAGAAAAATGAGTATTCTTAAATTGTTAGATATAAAAATCTATATAACCCAAAGGTCAAGCATCAGGCTTTTTAATTTTTAATTCTGCCTTCTTGACCTAGCAATATTAAACCTCCCAGTGATAATACAATATGCTGTAAGACAAAAGCAGTAATTTTCTAAATTTGGGGGAGAAATTACTATTTTTAATCTAGAATTCTGTATTCTACTCAGCTGTAAACTAAATGTATGAGTAGAATAACATTTTTGAACATGGAATTATCAGAAGATTCATCTCTTAAGCACCCTTTCTTGAAAACCTCCTGGAAGATGTGTTCCTGCAGAACGAGGGAATAAAAGTAAAGCAAGAAGGAAAAAGTGGGATCCCCAGGAAAGCAGTGAAAACAAACAAGCAAACAGACAAACACGTCCCAGGCCCCAGACAGGCCTAGGTGGCAAATAGTACAGACTGAAACAGTCTGGGAGGGAGGTCTCCAGACAGGGGATGGGAGAGGAGCGTGTTGGTAGATTTTTGTGGTATTGTTAGTAACTGATTGTATCAGACACATATCTTGCTCCTCCTCAGATTCTCTTGGCTTTACTTGTTCTATCTGCAGTTGCCACTATAGTGATTCCATGTGGGCCCATATATTTCCACCTGCTGAGGCTGACCAGCTACCTGCCCTGAGTCTCTGGCTCCTCCCACAACTTCCAGATTCAGATGAAGCGTTACACTACAGAAGGTAGAATCTTGCTTCCCCTCAAACTGCCAAAGACACATCTGATGATGCAACCAGGAAGAGGGGCGGTTATTTTTCATGGGGCAAATTTTAACCGACGGGAGACAGAAAGTAGAGGGAAGCCAACAGACAAAATCCCTTTCCCTCTTTCCAATGGACTATTCTAACAATTTTCCCATATGAAAATGTCCTGAGTAAGTGAAGAGGTGAGCCTGCCGAATGACCAGCTGTTATCTCCTCACGGCTAGCTGTTGAGCAGTGGCCAGTGCAGCAATGCATCACTTCGCATATGCTCTCCGTTCTCGCTGTCCTGGGATTGTATCCACCTCTCAATCAGCATTTAATGCTTGCCTCAAGCTGTTTTCTAGGGAACATGGACCAAGTTACAGGTGTATGATGGATTCTGATGAAACAGCATGAAAATTTTAAATTTAGATTTATGAAGAACTATTTAAGGAGAAACATCAGAATACTATTAACTCCAGGGGGGAAAAAGTTGTCTGAGGTAAGCATTACAACAGTACGTAATACCATCTAGCGCTGCAGAAAGCAATATTCACATAATTATAATAATGTAAACGCCGATCAATGATAAAAGTACAGACTGTGGAATAATTAAATTTGATGGGTGGAGAGTAGAGGAGGGTGTAAAAGCTACGCTTACCTCTACCAAGTAATGAGAGAGAAGGGTCACTCATTGGAACCCTATTCCCAGCTCTAAAGTACTTCAATGCATGATCTTGTACAAGTTGTTTAATTTACCTTGGTCTCTGCCTCTTCATTTGTCAAATGGGAATAACACCTGCCATGCCTTTTGCAGCACAGCTGTTGTAAAAGTGAACTGAAACAATGTGTGTGGATAATGTGGTAAAACAGAAAAGTCACCTTTCAGAAGAGGCATAGGAACCAGCAGCAAGTTCAAAGCAGCATTTTGCAGTCAAAGGAAGAGAAGGGGACTGTGAGTTGAAATCCCCTAACCTACCACTGAGTTGAAAGCTAAACTGCAGGGGCAAAGCTAAGAACTTCAAGAATGTTATGATCCTTTGCATTTAAAAAAATTTCTCTTTCCCCTAAGAAATAGAAAGACATGACCAGGCTCCAATGGGTAATCCAGATTAAAACAATCTCTTAGCTTGTTCTGCCTCTAGTTTCTCTTCCCACTAATCCCTCCAGCTAGCTCAGCATTCCTGATCCAACTCTTTAACATCTCATCCACAGATCAAGGACCTATAATGGCTCCAGATCTCTCAATTTAGGTTCTATCTTCTCTTCATAAAATTATACTCATTTCTTTAGTCCACTCAGATTTTTTTTTTCTTGCCGTCTTCCAATAGTTCAACTTAATTGTTTTTCTTAGAAGTGTAACTAACAATTAACTCTTAACACTTGATTAAATTCTATCGCATCTTTATAAATCTTGACTCCCTTACACATTGCATGAATTCTGGAGAACAAAAGACATGTCTTTTACTTCTCATAAGTGTTAGGCATAGTCCTAATCAGCTGGTAGGTATAAAAAATAAAATGAATGGAATAGAAATTACTTAACCTCTTAAAGCTTCTAGTTTCTCTTCCCTAAAATGTAGCTAATACTTTACAGAGACTTTTTTAAAAAGATATATATGAGACAGTCTAGCATAATTTCCATCACATAGGTAGCATTCAATAAATGTTTGCTGAATCTAAATACTAAAATATATATAATTCTAAAATGTATATAATATCTATCTCACATGACTGGTGGGAGGTGACATAAGGATGTGTCAACAACTTTAAAATTGCAACACTTGGCAAAGGCAAAGAATTATCATCATTAAAAAAGTATAACATAAAGAAACAGAATGGAAGAGGAAACTAGCAGAAAGCCAGTCCAGAAGCAATAACCCACATGGGAAATATAGGGTGGATTTAATAAGATTTCCAGTCTCTGAAAAGCTTCTCTCTTGGAGAAGCTGAATAAATACCTGAGAAAGCTTTTGCTTGAAGAACTGAGCTCCTAACACCTTAGGCACACACAAGGCCTTGACACAGATGCTGTTCTGTAGTGTGCTTGAAAGGATGTTCTTTGCAACTGACCTTAAGGAATATTCCCTCTAGTCCAGAGAAGATCTCTGGTAAGCCATTTCAAAGTGGGCTAACACAAGAACAAGCCTGAGTGTTCAGTTTCAGAGCTTGAGATACACTTAGTGTTGGAAAATAGCTCAGAACTAAAAGTACTCCATAGAATGAAGAAGGTTGACCACAGGTAAGACTTTTCAGTTCTGACATTTGGGGATTCATCTGTACTAAGAAAACTTACTAGGGCAGCATCAATGTGAAGAACAGACCACCACCACCCAAAACTAGAAGACCAGAGGCAGCTCTAGAGGAGAAATTATCAGTCCCCAAGTGCCTCTTTCAGAGAAGTAGAACAATGTAGCAACTCATCTCTTAGCACAATATCCTCTGCTTATGTTTCACTGAACATAATAAAAAAGAATATTCTCCACTGAAAGCCACCAAGAGAGCCTAAAGAAATTGACACTATATACCCCCTTGCCAAAAGTCCCATGAGGTCATCTTAAATGCCTGCTCATCCAGAAAACTATTATAATTTTTCCTAAAAATATTGTGTAGGATTTATTACTTCTTTTATCTTTATAATCTGCTTTTATTTATTATTTTTTGATGGAGGTACTGGGGATTGAACCCAGGACCTTGTGCATGCTAAGCACGTGCTCTACCACTGAGTTACACCCTCCCCACCCTAAACTGCTTTTATTATGAGGACACTTTAAGAATCAAAGACAGATAGGTCCATCACCACATACTAAGCACTGGCCTATGAGTCAACAGACTTGGATTCTTGTCCAGACTTTTATAATGACTTTGACAAGGCACTTATCCTTTTGCTATTCTCGTTCTGGGTCTCTGGGTTTTCTCAGTATTTAAAATAAAGAAGTTTGGAAACCACAAGTAAAACACAATGACAACCTATGGAATGGGAGAAAGTTTTTGCAAATGATGAAATCGACAAAGGCTTGATCTCCAGAATATATAAGCAGCTCATAAGACTTAATAAGAAAAAAACAAACAACCCAATCCAAAAATGGGCAGAAGACCTAAACAGGCAATTCTCCAAGGAAGAAATACAAATGATCAATAGGCACATGAAAAAATGCTCAGTATCACTAATTATCAGATAAATGCAAATCAAAACTTCAATGAGGTATCACCTCACACCAGTCAGAATGGCCATAATTCAAAAATCCACAAATGACAAATGCTGGAGAGGCTGTGGAGAAAAGGGAACTCTCCTACACTGCTGGTGGGAATGCAGTTTGGTGCAGCCACTGTGGAAAACAGTATGGAGATTCCTCAAAAGACTAGGAATAGACTTACCATATAACCCAGTAATCCCGCTCCTGGGCATATATCCAGAAGGAACCCTACTTCAAAAAGATGCCTGCAACCCAATGTTCAGCACTATTTACAATAGCCAAGACATGGAAACATCCTAAATGTCCATCAACAGATGGCTGGATAAAGAAGATGTGGTATATTTATAAAATGGAATACTATTCAGCCATAAAAATGACAACATAATGTCATTTGCAGCAACATGGATGTCCCTGGAGAATGTCATTCTAAGTGAAGCAAGCCAGAAAGAGAAAGAAAAATACCATATGAGATTGTTCATATGTGGAATCTAAAAAAAAAAAAAAAAAAACAAAAAAAAAGGAAGAAGAAGAAGAAGAACATACATACAAAACAGAAACAGACTCATAGACATAGAATACAAACCTGTGGTTGCCAAGGGGGTGGGGGATGGGAAGAGACAGACTGGGATTTCAAAATCTGTAGATACTGACAGGCATAAGTAGAATAGATAAACAAGATTATACTGTATAGCACAGGGAAATATATACAAGATCTTGTGCTAGCTCACAGTGAAAAAAAAATGTGACAATGAATATATGTATATTCATGTATAACTGAAAAATTGTGTTCTACGCTGGAATTTGACACAACATTGTAAAATGACTATAACTCAATAAAAAAATGTTTTAAAAAAATGAACATAAATACAAAACAGAAACAGACTTATAGACATAGAATACAAACTTGTGGTTGCCAAGGGGGTGGGGTGGGAAGGGACAGATGGGGAGTTCAAAACTTGTAGATACTGAAAGGCATATGCAGAATAGATAAACAAGATTATACTGTATAGCACAGGGAAATATATACAAGATCTTGTGCTAGCTCATAGCGAAAAAAAAATGTGACAATGAATATATGTATGTTCATGTATAACTGAAAAATTATGCTCTACACTGTAATTTGACACAACATTGTAAAATGACTGTAACCCAATAAAAAATGTAAAAATAAAATAAAGAAGTTAGATGAGATGACCCCAAACATCTTTCCAAGTCTACAAACCTATGAAATCAGTCCAAACTGGAACCATCATTGTCAAGGAATCTAGAGGAAGGGAATAACTTCAGGATCTGCTAGGAATTCTAAGATTTTTGCAGAGAATTATAAGCAATGACAGGCTAAGAACTGCTAGGACTGGTTTGTGTTGTGCGATCCAGAGCCTGCTTGGAGCTCTCCAGGGTACTGATTCCATCTCTGGCTAGTATCTGCCCTTCCACTCTTCTGGACACAAGCATGTTTCCAAATCTACCAATCACCCAGCAGAGGTGTGGCACAAACATATGCACTGCCCAATAGAATATGAATAAACAAAAGAGAAGAATTTCATAACAGAAAACATCACAGGACTGCAAAGCAAAATGAGTTCCAAACCATGGTTTTCATGCAACACGTTTTAGCCACTTTACAGGAAGTACTGTACCTTTTCCTATACATCTCCCAAGCCATCTATAGCACTCTGGTACTAGGCTAGAACCCACATCTCTTCAGCTTTAATCTAATGTTCTTGACACAATTCTCTGCTTCTCTTTTTTGTTTTTTGTTTTATTTTGGGGGGATGGTAATTAGGTTTATTTATTTATTTTTAATGGAGGTACTGGGAACTGAATCCAGAACCTCGTGCATGCTAAGCACACATTCTACCACTGAGCTAAACCCTCCCCTCATCTGCTTCTCTTTTGAGCCCAACGTTAAACTTCCCAAAGCAATGCTAAACCAGTAAAAATTCAGACTATCTTACTTACCATACACCAAGCACAACATCCTGACATACCCTAGGTTTTCAATAAACTCCTGTTGAGTGAATGATAAAGTTGGGGCCACAGCATTTCTAATCTTCTAGTACTTCCAGCCTCATCTGCATATTCATAAACCCTGATAATTCCATCTTACATAGAACCCAAAAGACTGACACGCAAGCTCCCAGGGCTTAAGTCTGCATATGATTGCAAAATTAATAAACCAGCTGATTTGATGACTAAAAGTAGACACTCATGTCCTGGTTGCTGCAATTCCTAGTACAGTGATTATGAACAGAGGTATGGAATTAGACAAACTTGTAGGCACTCCTTCTATTGTCCTCTTTACTGTGTAAATGACACAATGCCTGAAACACAAATAATGCTCAGTAAGTGTTAGCTATCATCATCAAATTTATCCTAAATCACTGGATTCTATAACTAAAATGAAGACTTTCATTTTACATGAAAAAGTCTCAAAAGAGTAAAATATTTATAATTAAAAAAATAAAATTTCATACTATCCCAATAGGAAAATAAAACAATGCACATATTGATTGCCTCATTTTAAAAAGGCACAGAGGGGCTAAGTCTTTCACTTAGGATGACATAAAATGTTCAGTCCACTAGAGACAAACAATGGATGTTTTGCCTGTAAGTCAGCTGCAAAAGATTGGAATACACAAAGTATGCAATCAGGTACCAAGGAAACTGAAGTGCCCTCCTATCCAGAGTTACTTGCTAATTTATTGAACCACCTTAAATCTGAATGCCTTACCACAAAAAGCATATTAATAGTGCACTTCAAATTAAAGAGAACATTCACATGTCAACTCCTTAATACCCTACAACAACCAAAAGAGAAAGGCATCAGAACTTTTCCTCCAGTTTTACAAATGAAAGCAACCCACGTCTTAACAAATCCTCCAGATGATTCTGATGCACACTAAAATTTGAGAACCACTATCTCAGTCCATCACTCCTCTCCTGTCTTCTTTTGCCTCTCTATTCAACTTGGATTCAATGACCTAGGGTTTCAATAACCTAAACTTCTTTTGCCTTTCATCCTCTCCACCCGGTAAAACATCAAAAACCTCAATTATCCACCTTCTCCAAATATGGTCCCACATTGCTAAGGAATGCCAAAACACACACAAACAAAGGGCAGAAAGACACCCCAACAAGGCCTTCGACTGTCAATAAATGATGTGTTTTTCTGGCCAAAAGACAATGGAGATTTAAAATCTTATTTATTTCCCTCAGATAGGACCCCTTCCTTCTTTCTTCTCAGTGGATGACCTAGCCTCCTACTTAAAAGAGAAAATAGAATCCACCAGATGGATACATCCTCAGCTTCCCACCATGCTATCCACACAACTTTCCGTATCTTCTCTCAATCCCTTCTGTATGTTCTCCCCCATCCCTTCTGTTAAAATAATAAGTCAGGTGGCCCTCCTCTTATCTAAGACCAAAACCAACTGTTAGCTGGACCTCATGTCCTCTTTATTTTAAAGGAAACTCACATTATGAATTACTCTTCTCTGTATATATTATTTACCTTTTCCTTAAGTTAGTTATGGCACATAATTGGTACCTCAGAATTTATAACGAAATATCATGCAATCAAGAAAAAAAAAGAATAAGGTGGTTCTTTCTGTCCTCATATGGAACAGTCATGGAATACAATATGCTTTCCTGAAGTTCAAAACCATATACCCAATTGCCCATAGTCATTCTCTATTTTGATTTCTCATAGGCACTTGAAACACATGCCTAAAACACATCTAAAATAACACTCATTCTCTCACTCTAAAATCTGTTCCTTTAGGCTCCTCCAGTGTTCCTCATCTCAGTTAGTGGCACCCCTACCCAGTCAGATGCCCAATCAGAAACCTATTAGACATACTTTACTACCTCCTTCTCCTTCATCTCACGTCCATTATCAAGAACTGATGATCTTATCTAGTAAACATTTCTTATAGTTTTCCACCTCTCTCCATCTCCACTGCCACTATCTTTGTCACAAGCCACCATCATCTCTCACTTGAGATTCTGCAACAGCCTTTTAATGGTTTCCCGGCATCCAATCCAGTCTCCACTGGATAGCAGCTATAACAGTCATTTCAATAAAACTCTTATTAAAGCTTCCCATTTCTATTAGAATAAAGTGCAAAATGCTTAGCAAAGCCTGTAAGCCTCTGCACAGTCTAGCCTCTGTTTACTCCAGTCTCACTTCACACCACTCTCCCCCTTCCTCATTCAGCTACACAGGAATGTGTTTCTTCAACTAACTAGGTTCTTTCCCTTTCACTGATTTTTTTTCCCCTCAGAATGTTTTTCTCCTTATTTGCCCTGCCGACTCCCATTCATACTTCAAGCCTCAATTTAAATGTAGTATCCCCAATGAAAAAACTTCCAACTCCTCAGATTCAATTAAGACAGTTTTGATCCCCTTCTCCCAATTTACTGGACATTCATTCATTTATTCATTCAACAAATATCTGTGAAGCACCTAGACAGTATTAGCTGCTGAGCTAGGTGCAGAGAATATAATTGTGAAGAATACTGACAGTCTCTTTCCTGATTAAATTTATATACTAGTGAGAAATAATCATTAAACAAATAATTATTTAATTACAATGATAATAAATACTATTAAGGAGAAGTACCAGGGTGCTTTGAGAATGAATGGATGTCTGGTAAACAGGGGAAGGAATTAAAATCCAGGTCTTCTGACTCTAAATTCTATGCTTTTTCCCTGCTATCCTAAGCTATAAATAAAAGCTTCATTTTTATTTCTAAACATAACTGATTTTACCCTTATTCCTCTTAACTCCAACAGATTTAAATTCTATATAGTTCCCCCTTCTCCTTCTGGGAGGCAGGCCTCAGCTCCCCACCACTCAGTGTGTCACACTGACTCCCCAGGGCCCACCATTCAGCTCACCATGAACTCTGTTCTGGCAGACTGCAGTGGGGTAGGGACTACAAGAGGTAAGCGACATATAAAAAACAGTTACATACAGTGCAGGGCTATGTGTGGAGGACTATGGAAACACAAAAGATGGACAGGTGAATTTTGTCTGGGGCAATAATATAAGGGAAAGTACTATGTAAAACATAAAACATTACTCAAATGGTTTTTGTTAGTGATGGTGGTCTCTCTAAGCAATGTTATTCCCCAAGGACAAAAAACCACATCCATTCAAATAGAAAAACAGTATAGCCATTTACTTATTTAACCTTGAAAAACATCTGAAATATATTTCTCCTCTTTCATTCTTTGCAACTCATTTTAACCCACTTTACATACAAAATTCTTTTTTCGGGGGTGGGCTGGGAGGTGATTAGGTATATTCATTTTTAAATTGAAGTATAGTTGATTTACAGTGTTGTGTTAGTTTCCAGTGTACAACAGATTGATTCACTAATACATATGTATTATATACAAAAATTCTTATTTGCAGCAAAGGGAAAATTAATTTATACATTTCATTTTTTACCTACTTTTATAGCATCAGAAAAATCCTAAAAGATTGACAGTTCTAATTTATTATAATCATATTTCAGTTATTAAGCAGTTATTGAAGTTAAAAAAAACACTAAAATACTAAGTGCAGTAAACTTTTCAATTTCATTTTTCGCACAGATTTGTTACACCACTGGTACAGCCCCCTGGTGGTGGTATAGAGGAATGACACTGGATTGAAAGGGGACTATGACCCTAGATTACTTAATAAGCACAAGGAGCCCAGGCTGGGAACCTGTGGACCAATAATCTTTGAGGCATACAATCACAGATTTCTAATTTTCCTGGCTCTGCCACTTCTTAGCTGTGTGACCTGAGGTACATTTCTTAACCTCCATCTTCAATCTCCTCACTCATAAAATAGGGATGATAATTGTACCTATTTTATAGGGTAATTGTGAGAATTAAACATGGATGGTCCCCTACTTACAATGGTTTGACTTACAATTTTTTGATTTTATGATGGTGAAAAAGCAGTACATATTTTTTAGAAACCGTATTTCGAATTTTGAATTTTGATCTTTTCCCAGGCTGGCGACATGTGGTAGGATATTCTCTGGGGATGCTGGGCAGCAGCAACCAGCCACAGCTCCCGGTCAGCCCTGTGATCACAAGGATAAACAAATGATACATTTACAACCATCCTGTACTCAGACAACCACTCTGTTTTTCACTTTCAATACAGTATTCAATAAATTATATGCGATATTCAACAATTAATTTAATAGGCTTTGTGTGAGGCGGTTTTGCCTAACTGTAGGCTAATTTAAGTGCTCTGAGCACATTTAAGGTAGGCTAGGCTAAGCTATGATGTTCAGTAGACTAGATGTATTAAATGCATTTTCAACTTACAATGGGTTTATCAAGATGTAACTCCATCATAAGTCCAGGAAGATCTTTAGGACATGGAAAGAAATTAGCACAATGGATAGCACACAACTAGTACTCAATAAATATCTGCTCCATTATTCTTCCTATCTCTTTTAGCTGTAAAGTCCTATGAATTCTATAAGCCCAACATCATAGGGTACAATAAAATACAGAAAACTTATTTATAGGTACTGTTCTTATTCCCTAATAGCAGAAATGTCTGTAGTTCACAACAAGAACCACGACCAGGTAGACTTAAGAGTTAAAAGGGATGCCAACTGCTCATCTGGAGATCTCGGTGCCTCCACATACTTCTACAGAACTAGATGATCATGACTCAAGATGAAGAGAGTCCTCCTATTTTGAGGGGTTCTAATGTTTAATCATGTCTCCATTAGATTCCAAATATCTCATACCAGTTCCCCTATTCCTCTCCTCTGAAAGAATGGAAAATAATTGTTCAGAATTATTTTGACCACAGAGCAAACTAATTTTAGACAGTTACTAAGTTTTCAGTCATATTTCTGGAACCCTTTACTTTCCCACAAAGACCTTATTTTAAATCTTTCAGTACCCTAATTATGCATGTAGTGGGAAAGACAGAATGAAACACAATATTCCACCAGCATTCTGAGCAAGCTTGACTTACAGAAGAATCCCCACTCTTTTTAGCCTTTGCTCACATGGTTCCTGTTCATGCCTTATCTCTTCTCTCTTCATCTGAATCCTACCTGTCCTCTAAGGTCCAAATTATACTTCTCTTTTGGCTCTCTGATTTCATTCCACCATTTGACTTTGTGCGTTGAACAAAGTATCCTAAAAGAGGAAACTAAAACTCGGAGGCTAAAATATTTGGTCAAGTTTACAGCGCTGGTAAGTGACAATGCTCTGATTTTACAAACCCACTGAAATATCAATGGTCAGATTTAACTACAGGGAAACACAATGACAATTCAGTAGCACCAAGAACATGTAGACCACCAATCTGGATTATTTCAATGGGAAGAAAATCCAGTTTATTTCTAACAGGTACCAACATAGAAGTAAATCTACCTCTTAATGATTCTAGTATAATCCTTTTAAAGATAACAGAATAAAAGCACATCAAAGCTTCTTTAAAGTCAGTTTTTCCAAAAGTAAACTAGGCAAAAAAGTAATTTACTAATTTGCAACTTTGGAAAGTCCAGGACTGAGTTCAGTAGGTTTTAGGAGTTCAAAGGACCCGGCTGCTCTTCATCCCTGTTTTGGCTTCACTCCCAGGCAGAACTTCTCCTGAGGACCCCAGTCTTATATCCTCCCAGCTTCACGTCCAGTATAAAAAGAATACATATCTCCTCTAAAAAGTTGATCAAATGTCAGTCACAGATCTAAACTGAGATTGCTGCCCATTCCTAAATCAATCTCCATGAACAGAAGAATGTAATACTCTAATTAGCAAGGCGTGAATCACATGCCCATCCCCGGAGCCAGAGATGAAGTGGGCTCTGCCCAAAGCACAAGGCCTGAGTTCTAGGGCAGAGATGGCTCTCCAGAGGAAAATCTGGACACTGGTGCTAAAACAAGGGGAAATGGACATTGGATGGCAAACACAACAAAAGTCCACTACAATCACAGAACTAATTAGAGTCATATCTTGGGCCAGAACTTGCACTGTGACTCCCAATTCTGTGTTCTTTCTCTCCTACTATGCTACTCCTCTGGAGGAAGAAACTAAAAAAGAGGATCTCAATCACCTCTAAGCTTTGAATTATCTGATGCTTAAAATGTTTTGCTTTGCTTCTTAAAAGCTATTTTCATGAAAAGATAGCTTCAAAAAACTCTCTAGGAAATAATTCTGCTCCATATGGAGAGTTTCAACATCACTTTTCAAGATGATCTTGGCCTTCTGATCTACCTCCCATCTATACCTGGTAGGATCAGCCGTATGAAATAGAAAGTAACCGAGGAGGTTGAATATTAGGGAAATCAAAAGGTTCCCAACTCAGACCTCAACCTCACTACCTGTTAATATTTTTAAAAATCTACCACAATATTCAACTGGATTTGGAAAGCCTCTCAGGCTACCAGTTTTCCTAGAAAAATACAGACATCCTAGGAAGTAAAACACCTTTAATTTACGCACTCAACCAGCATTTAATGAATGTGAAGCAAAAAACTAGGCATTTTGGGTATTAGAATGAGCAAGAAAAACCCTTCCTTTTGAGGAGTAAAGTAAAAAAAAAAAAAAAAAAAAAAAAACCATATTAAAGTGCTGAAAACTACCCTGGTATATAAGAGGCTTTTAGTAAATATTAATTTTTTTCCCTTCCATATTAGTTCCCAAAGGCTGCTGTAATAAATTACCACAAACATCATGGCTTAAAACAAGTAAAGTTTATTCTCTCACCATTTTGGAGGCTGGAAGTCTGAAATCAAGGTGTTGACAGAGCTATGTTCCCTCTGAAAGCTGTAAGGGACCACTGGTTCCTTGCTTCTTCCAGCTTCTAGCAGCTGTCAGCAATCCTGGCTGTTCTGGTGTGTAGCTACACAGCTCCAGCCTCCACCTCTGGCTTCACAAGGACTTTTCCTCCCTGTTTCTCTCTGTGTCCTCTCTCCTCCTTATAATGACATCAGTCATTGAATTTAGAGCCCACCCTAAATCTAGGATGACTTCCTCTGAAGATCCTTAACTAATTTCATCTGCAAAACCCTTATTTCCTAAAGTATCACATTCTGAGGGGATGGTGGACATGAATTTTAGGGGGACACTATTCAACCCACTACTCCATCCTTCTTCAGATCCATCTGAGTCTGAAACATACATAACATCTTTTACAACTGCCTAGTTCATGAGAAGATACTACCTATGCACTGCAATCCCAGCATATATGGTATTGAATAATAGCATCTGCAAATCCTTTTAGGAAAACTGGGATTTTAAGAAAACCAAAGGCAAGTCAGCATTTTTAACAGACCTAAAAACTTGGGCTCCAGTTCTGTATACCAGTTAGCAACTGTGAGACCTTGGGCAACTTATATCAACTCTTTAAGAGTCGGTTTCTTTCCACAAACAACAAATGCTGGAGAAGGTATGGAGAAAAGGGAACCCTCCTACACTACTGGTAGGAATGTAGTCTGGTGCAGCCATTATGAAAAACAGTATGGCGATTCCTCAAAAAACTAAAAACAGACTTACCATATGATCCAGCAATCCCACTCCTGGGCATATATCTGGAGGGAACTCTAATTTGAAAAGATACATGCACCCCAGTGTTCATAGCAGCACTATTTACAATAGTCAAGACATTTGGTAACAACCTAAATGTCCATTGACACATGACTGGATAAAGAAGTTGTGGTATATGTATATAATGGAATACTACTCAGCCATAAAAAGGAATAAAATAATGCCATTTTCAGCAACATAGATAGACCTGGAGACTGTCATTCTAAGTGAAATGAGAAAGAAAAATACCATATATATCACTCCTATGTGGAATCTAAAAAAAAAAAGACATAAATGAACTTATTTACAAAACAGAAACAGACTCACAGACATAGAAAACAAACTTATGGTTACTACCGGGGGAAAGGAGGTGGGAATGGATAAATTGGGAGTTTGAGACTCGCAGATACTAACTACTACATGTAAAATAGGTAAATAACAAGTTTCTTCTGTAGAGCACAGGGAACTATATTCAATATCTTGTAGCAACCTATAATAAAGAATATGAAAATGAATATAGGTATGTGTATATATGATTGAAACATGCTGTACATAGAAATTGACACATTATAAACTGACTTGAATTAAAAAGAGTCAATTTCTTCATCTTTAAATGAGAATATCTCAAAATTTCTAGGAGAATTAAGTGAGATAATAACTGTGAAATCATTTGTGAACTCTAAAATAATATACAAATACTAGTTATTACTTACAAACTTTCAATGTGTAATTATTTAACAAAATGTACCAATATGTGCTGGGCACCATCTTAAATACCATGGGGAAGAGAAGGAAACATGGTCTACAACTTCAAAGGGTTCAGAGTCCAACACTAATATACAAATAAAGACTATAAAACAATTTACCACTAAATTATTTAGAAATTACTATATATGTTCGATAGAGCACAGAAGACAGGGATCAATGCTAGCAAGAAGGAGGAAGAAACTGAGCTAAGACTTACAGGACAGTTGGGCAGGTTTCAACTGGAGAAGAAAGGAATGAATGCTGGGGAGGAAGATGAGGCATTAAGGCTGGACAGAACTCATTTCAAAGCTAGACAGTCTGCCTGACTTGAGGGGGAGCTGCAGCTACTGAAAGGAGAATGTCATGATGAAAGCAGGCTTTTAGGGAAAAAAAGCCTGGCAGCATTTACAGTCTAGATTGGCAGGGGAGAGACTAAAGGCAAGGACATCAGCTAAAAGGCTGTGGCCCTAATCCAGAACATGTTCCTCTTCACTCACTGCTAAAATCGTGACTGGTAGCAGGATCTATCATTTCCAGAAAGCCACTTACTTCTTAGGCAATAATTCTAAGTCTTTCCCAGGGTTTTTCCTATGCTGACCTCACTAAACCAATCACCGGACTGTATAGAAGCTTCACTTCACATTTCTCATAATCTCAGGCAGAGAAAAGGTATAGAGGACACATAGGCAATCCAAAGTAAAAATCCTCTCTAAAGCACCATGGACTAGGGGAGTCATCTGCTGGAAGTTGCAGCTTCTGCGTTAACACTTCAGCCGTAGAAATGCCCATTCCGCCAAAGCCACTGACCCTGCAAACGACAGAGGTCAAATACATCAGCTTTTTGCCCGAACACTTGGTCTGCCTGAGTCCTGGGCAGGGCAGCTCTTCATCTGGGAAGGTGAGAGTTGGCCACTGCTCATGTGGAAGGAGGAATAACACGATCCTGCAGCTTTTGACAGGGATTCAAGCCATACCCAGTAGTGGCTGGCTGCAGGGAGGCAGGTCTGAGTCAGTCTGCCAGGCGATGAAATCTTCACTCCATCTGCTCTGAGGGAGCTGTCTGCCAAGTTTGACGCCTGGACACATGAGCTCCCACTCCCACACCCACCACTTTCTCCTCTGAAAAGTAGAAACAAAATCTGTTTCAAAGCTTCATTTTTTTCTCCTCTTTCCAAAGCCTAGCTCTAAGAAATTACTTTTCAGTTATGAGTTACAGAAGAGAAGAGAGAGACATATACTCCCCTAATAACTACAATTGGGCGAGATGACTATAATACAACTTATATTAAGCAAAGGCTGCCAGGCATTAGTTCCTTGCTGGGACTTAATTCTCTTCCTTTACTCTTACATCTTTTGTCTTTCATCTCCTCCTTTTTTGAAAGAAATACTGGATCTATTTTAAAATGTGATGTACTTAGAAGTTATAAATCCTACTAATAAAAGGAACCACTTGTGAACCTACCACACATTTTAAGAAACAGAACTTGCCAATACCATTAATGCTCTCTACGCACCCTCCTGCCTCACCCTGGCTTCCATCAGAAGTAATCACTACACCAAATTTTGTGTTAACCATTCTTCTCTCCTATTCATCAGAAATAGATTAATTTTCTAATCCAAAGACTTTCTACCTCCTACTTTTCAAGCTAAAGTCCACTTTCACTGCCTATTCTGTCTGAAATTACACACTTGCAAGGCAACCCCTCAACAAATTCCAGTCATCTTTGGGAAGTTAAATCCTCACAAAATCCTAATTCATGGTAAACCAACTGTTGAACACCCAGAGAATCTCTCCTCCCCAAACATGGGCACAAATCTCCCAAATCACCAACTTGTGTCCCAAATTGACATACTTTGTACCTAATCACTCCATACTTTATTTTTAACATTTTTTATTGAGTTATAGTCATTTTACAATACACTCCATACTTTTTAAACTAAGTATAGAATAAATATTCCAGGCTCCCCCAACACCAATGGCCACTTGGTTAATGTGGGCATTCTTAGAGGCCCAGAACCTTACTGTACAGCTTCCATGTCATCTAATCCAGATTATCAATTACTTAAGGGCAGGAACATGTCATCTTTCAGCCAGAGGCTTAAAGCTGGTTTTGATTTAGGGGTTAATGCCTGATCCTATCTGGTATCAAAAAAAGGGCAGCCATATAACCAAGAAAAATTTGTATTTCTTTCTATGCCCAACCCTTCACCTGACAGAAGATCTCTAGCCTATGATTATACCCATGACAGGTCAAGTTCCATTACTACATACATAACTTATGACACACCTTCAAAAACTCCACCACTTTATTTGGCTATTTGGCTCTGTCTTACCTCTTTTTCTTACAATAGCAATCCCTATTTAAAAGATAAGTATTGGACCAAAAAATATATATACATTTTTTCCTCTTTATTTTCTCATCTGCAAGATAGGGACACCACTACCTAGTATATAGTGGAAGATTAAGTGGCCTCTACCTAATACAAAGGTCGAAGTTTAAATAAGGTAGCATATGGAAGGCCTTTAGCATGGTAGTGGCACATAGCAATTGGTGAAATATGAGTCATCTTCTCTTTCTCTCTGTATGTTTGATCTACTAAAAACACATTGCAAAAAGCTCCAGTTACAAACAAAATGCTAGCAAACCGTGTGTGTGTGTGTGTGTGTGTGTGTGTGTGTGTGTGTATAGGATTACATATAGCCAATATTTTATAATGACCATAAGTGGAATATAATTTTTAAAATCATAAATCACTATGTTGTACACTTGAAACTTATATAATGTTGTACATCAACTATACCTCAGTTTAAAAAAAAAACCTCTGGAAAAAAGAATTATATATGGTGACTAAGTGATACTTATTCAGGAATACAAGGCTCGTTCAACATATAAATATCAGTATAACACACCATGTTAATAGAATAAAGGACAAAATCCTCATGATCATTGACAAAGACAAAGCATTTAACAAAACTCAAATACTCGTTCATCATAAAAACACTCAGCAACCTAGGAATCAAAGGGAACTTCCTCGACTTAATATGGGGCATCGATGAAAAAAAAAAACAAAACAAAAACACGGTTAACATTATACTAATGGTGAAAGACTGAAAGTTTTCCCCCAAAGGTCAGGAATAAGACAAAGATGTTTGCTCTCTCCACTTTTACTTAGCATTGTACTAGGAGATTCTAGACAGTACAGCTAGGCAAGAAAAAGAAATATAAGGCATCCAGATTGTAAAGGAAAAGGTAAAATTATCTCTATCTGCAAATGCCATAATCCTGTCCATAAAAAATTCTGAAGACTACACATACATACACACACATTATTAGAGTTAATAAGTGAGTTCAGCAAGGTTGCAAGATACACTATCAATATAAAAAATCAGTTGTATTTCCATATACTAGTAATGACTAATTAAAAGTTAAATTAAGAAAACAACTCCATTTATAATAGCATAAAAAAGAATAAAATTATTGGTAATAAATGTTTAAAAGGAAGTACAAGACTTGTACACTAAAAACTACAAAACATTATTGAAAGAAATTAAAGAAGATCAAAACAAATGAAAAGACAACAGTGTTCATGGATAAGAAGACTTAATAGATGCCAATAATCTTCAAATTAATCTACAGATTCAAAGCAGCCTCTATCAAAATTCCAAAACTGCCTTTTTTAAAGAAATTGACAAACTGATCCTAAAATCCATAAGAAGATTCAAGGGACACAGAATAGCCAAAAATCTTAGAAAAGAACAAAGTCGGAGGATTTACACTTTCCATTTTCAAAACTTACTATAAAACTACAGTAACAAAGTCAGTGTGGTAGTGGTATAAGGTAGACAGTGGATCACTGGAATCCATCTGATCAATGGAATAGAACAGACAATCCAAAAACCAACCCAAAATTCTACAGCGAAATGACTTTCAACAAGGATGCCAAGACAATTCAATGGGGAAAGAAGAGTCTTTTCAACAAATGCACTGGGAAAAATAGATATCCACATGTGTAAGAATGAAATGGGATTCCTACTTTAAATCACATACAAAAATTAATTCAAAATGGATCAAAGACCTAAACGTAAGAGATAAAACTGTAAAACTCTTAGAAGAAAACATAGGTGTAAATCTTTGCAACTTTGAATTAGGCAATGATTTCCTAGATACACACCAAAAGCACAAGCAACAAAAGAAAAAACAGATAAACTGGAGTTCATCAAAATTAAAAACTTTCGTGTTTCAAAAAACACTATCAAAAGTGAAAAGACAACCCACTAAATAGGAGAAAATATTTGTAAATCACATCTCTAGTAAGGTACTTATATTTAGAACTATAAAGAAAACTCTTTTAACTCAGCAACAAAGGCTCAAACCAACCCAATTAATCCAACTAAAACCAAGAAAGTATTTGAACAGATATTTCTCCAAATCCGATCAAATAGTCAATAAACACATGAAAGATGCTCACCATCATTACTCATTAGGGAAACGCAAATCAAAAACAAAATGAGATATCACTTTACACACACTAAGATGGCATTAATAATAATTTTTAAAAGTATAAATAACAATGTTACTGAAGATGTGGAAAAAATGGAACCATCATACATTACTGGTGGGAACAGAAAATGGCACAGTCTCTTTGGAAAACAGTCTAGTAGTCCCTCAAAATGTTAAACATAGTTGTTCTTATTCCACTCCTGGATATATACATAAAAAAACCCCCAAAACGTGTTCACATAACAACTTGTACACAAATGTTCACAGCAGCATTATTCATAATAGCACAGAAGTGGAAATAACCTACATATAGATCAACAGATGAATAGATAAATAAAATGTGGTACATTCATACAATGTAATATTATAAAAAGAAACAGAGGAATAAAATTCCATAAAAAGGAACTAAGTATTACTAAGTACTACTTACTTAGTTCCTTTTTTATGTACATGCTACAATGTGGATAAACCTTGAAAACATTAATGTTAAATGAAAGAAGCTGGACACAGAAGAAGAAAAAGCCTCACAGTATATAATTCCATTTATATGAAATCCTAGAATAGGCAAATTCATAGAGACAAAAAATAGATAATCAGTTGTCTGGGGCTGGGAGAAGTGGGCATAAGGAGTGACTGCTAATGTGAAATGGGTTTCTTTCTGGAGTGATGAAGACATTTTGGAATGAGATAGTGGTGATGGTTACACAATCTTGTGAGTATACTGAAACCAATGAATTGTACCCTTTAGAAAGGTGAATTTTATGGTATGCGTAAAATTTTATGGTATGCAAATTACATCTCAATTTCTTTTTAAAGGCCTAGCTACATATCATATCTGTCTCTTGCTCCCTACTCTGCCTTACACCTGGAAATCATCTAAATTTACCACTGGCCACAGCATAATGTTTCATTCCCAAAGTGAGGAAAGTACTAGAATTACCTATAACTCTTTATGCTGTATACTTTATAACGGCTACTCTTTTGATTAAATGTTGATTCCCCAAAGTCTCTTATCTGGCTCTGTAATGCCTAATGTCCTCCCCTAAAATTTTTCCATTGAGCTACGAAATTACTATGACTTTATTAGCACAATTATCCTGCTTTCAAAGTCATGAAGTAGGAAAAAAAAATGAATTTTGAATTCAGACAAAGATTCAAATCTCACCACTTCCCAATTATATGCAACTTTGGGGAGGTTATTTAACTATCTGCTTATACGTTAAATGGTGATAATATCTCTTTTAAGGTGTAAGGATTCAATGAGATAATGTGTGTAAAATGCCTGGTCATAGTAACCTTTCAGTCAATGTCAGTTCACTCCTTCTCACTGTTTCGTAAAATGGATGAAGCTGGCAGTGGCCCCAACCAGGCAGACACTCTGCCCCAAACTGAAACCTGTCCTCAACCAGGATAGGACTCATGGGATCTAGGGACATCTCAAGGTCACAGATGAGAAATAGGGGGTGAGAGACCCCCTCATACGTGTTTGACTGGGAACCTGATTCCCAAACTAATGCAATTCATAGGCTCACTATTTTCATAGGCGCTGAGGCTTAGAGAGAGGAGGCAGGGAGACGGGTGCTTGACAGGAGAATGAAAAGGCACACTGCTCCAATTACCACAAATGGGATGCATTACAAATAAACATACGTTTCCAGGGACAGAATGAGGAGATTCATTATGGAGAAGGGCTGGGAAGTCTGAGCCACAATCCTGACTCCAATTTTTCACACGGGAGGTAAAATTACAGTCTTGCACTGCCACCCCTGATGACGGGTTTGAATGGTAAGGACACCACTGAGTTTATTACAGTGTAAAGACTTGCTGCCCAACAGCAGAGCCTCCCCAACTCTTCTACACTTTTGTTTTACACAAGTATTACACATGTATGTTCAGTACTCCAAGCCAATTAAGAAGAAAATTAGTGCAGACCCAGGTCACCAAGGATCTCTCTTAATCAAAATCACTTCTGAGTGTGTAAGCATCACCATTGCCATAGCTACCATCCCAAAACACTGCTGTGTGGATCAGGGGTCGTGAGTCTAAAAGGAGCCCGAAAGTCATCAAGCAGGGCTAATTCAAATGATATTTACAATTCTTCATTAGTTCTCAAATGTTCAAGTCCCTTTACAAAGTGACCTCGCCTCCTAGCATTCCTCCTTCTTCCCCTTCCCATTATATATAATATCTACACGAAGAACACAATATTTGCAAAACAGCAATGTCTTTTGATGCCTTCCTGCCTCATTTCTCTACTTGAAATGCCTTATCTCCTCAATCTCCTAATCCACCTAGTGAAACTTGACTCTTCCTTTAAGTCCAGCTCAGATGCCTCCTCTTTGGTAAATCCTTCCCCAACTTCCTACTGTAGGCAAATCAGTTATACCCCCTCTATTCCTTCATATTGGTCAGGGGATAGCATAAAGTCTTGTATACATAAAGAAAATGTAAAGGGTGAAAATTTTGCTCATTTCAGTTTTCCCACTCAGTCTTTCACAAAGTTTTCACAGAGTGGTATGTTCATTTAGTAGACGTCATCTGGTCTAGTGGATGTCAAGCATGTATCTGTCACATAGTTCTTTGCTTTCACTAACATCTCAGGAGGAAGCTCAACATATATACAACAAATAAAACCAGAGCTGCTCTGTTTATAATACTATATGTACAGATGATTCAACATATCTCCTACTTGAGTCTTCTTGCATCCCTGAGGATGGCCCATGTAACCACTAACTCCAACGCAACCCCCTCTGTTTATAAATTAGAAAATGTGGGTCAAGAGAAGGTAAGTGTGATATTCAAGAGCATGTAATTTAGTATTACGGCCGGGACCTAGGTCTCCTGCTTTCTAGATCTTTCTATTACATGTCATTCCTGCCCTCCTAGTCTTGGGGGGAAAGCTACATGAAGAAAACTGGTGAGAGAGAGAAATAAGAGGCTTGACTAGCCTTAAAAATTCTACGGGAGCTTCCTCCATCAGCCTGCCAGCTGGAGCAGAGGATGTGCCAGTATGACATCTACCCTGGGACAGTCTTAATCGCCGGCTGCTAAGAGGGTCAATGTGGAAGCAGAGAGGGCACAAGGCAGGGGGAGGTGCCTGGTTGGGAGGCTGCTGTTTGCAGGGTCAGCTAAGTACTAAGTCTCGGAAGTGGGCTACCTATATGATAGGATTTCAGGGTCATTAAGGAGAGTCCCCTCTATCCACCAGAAAACCAAAAACATCTCACTGGCAAACTGCAGTTTTTTGTGAGTGATTGTCTGGATTCAAGCCGATTTAACCTGGATTCCAGGTGGCAATTATGAGCTGCCTGACTTGTGAGTCTCAGTTTTCTGGCCTGTAAAACCGATGCAAAACACGGATCGCACAGTGTAAATACGCATTATCTTGATTAAATGAGGCAATGTGAGTAAAAGCACTCAGGCAGCACCGGTACGTGGCGGGCCTTCAATAACCAGTACAGTAGGCCATTTATATCTGCGGGGACCGCATCTGCAGATTCAACCAACCGGGGATCAAAAATATACAGGGGAAAAAAATTCCAGAAAGTTCCAAAAAGCAAAAGTTGAATTTGCCATGTAGAAACTATTTACATGACATCTACAATGTATTAGGTATCATAAGTAATCTAGAGATGAGGTATACAGGAGGATGTGTGTAAGTTATGTGCAAGTACTATGCCATTTTATATAAGGGACTTGAGCATCCATGGATTTTGGTGGCAGGGGCCAGAGTGGTCCTGGAACCAGTCCCCCAAGGATACAGAGGGAGGTCTATGGTGCCTTTCCTCCTTTATATTAGATATAGGCCTCTCTGTTCAAGTTGCTTGTAACATAAAAGCCTTTGATATTTAAAATACTACAATACTGATTTATTAAGGACTGTTTGTGTCCCCTGCCAAAATCCACATGGGGAAGCCCTAATCCCCAGTGTGATGATATTTGGAGGTGGGGGGTTTGGGAGGTAGTTAGGTTTAGATGAGGTCATAAGGGTTGAGCCCCTATGAAAGGACTGGTGCCCTCATAAGGGGCTGAAGAGACCAGAGCTCTTTCTCTTGGACATGTGAGGATAAACCAAGAAGGAGGCACCGACAAGCCAGGAAGAGGACTTTCACCAGAACTTGATCATGCTGGCTGCCTGATCTTGGACTTCTAGCCTCCAGGACAGTGAGAAATAAAGATCTATTGATTAAGCCACCCAGCCTACGGTATTCGTTATAGCAGCCCAAGCTGACCAAGACACAAGTGTGAGTGAGGAACTCTTACACACTGCTAGCAGCAGTATAAACTGGGAAACGCTGTTAAAGTCTAAAACTGTGTAGCAGCATCTACTCACACTGAACCTGCATGTGCCCTGTAACCAGCAGATTCCACTCCTGGGCAGGGAACAAGAGCTTACAGTTACCACTTTCTACTTAAAACTTTCTTTAATCATGTTGACATAACAATAAATCACTTTTGTACACTGCTGGTTTAATAGACTATATCCGCAAATAAACTACAAGCTTTGTGAAGACAGGACAATGTCTCTTGTGCTCAGCATTATAGCACCAGTTCCTATGGAATAAATCATGAAAGAATTAATGAAATAAATGGGAAACCTCAAAATAAATCCCCAAGAAGGGAAGAGGAAGTGGATCATTAAAACAAATAAAAGGCTGATCTCCATGTGCCTGCTTTTAAGCTTTAACTATGGGAAAACCAAATCACCTCACTGAAGAATCTCTGGGAAATCTTTCTTTCTTCAAGGACCCTGACCACATCTTTGCTCTTGAAGGGTCTAGAGAAAGGCACAGGGTCCTGGGAATGGGCATAGTAGCAGGGAACACGTGGAGTCAGAAGGGACAGGAGCTTCACATTCTTTCTCTACCCCAAACTCACTGCCCTTTCACTCCCACAACCTTAAATGTAACTATAGCTGGAGTTAAGGGGGATGAGGGGAAGGGGTGTAGTGAGATGGACTGTCTATGTGAGAAAAAAAGGGCAGAAAAAACAGATCAGCAGGGAACAGTATTTTAAGTAGGAACTTAAGTCTGATGCCATCCTGAGTTCTGGCTAAGAAATAAATTTCCAGCTACAAAAGGAGATAACAAGGTTTAAAGGAACTGAGCTCTAAAGTGAAAATCCCCTTTCCTGACAACTTAAAATCAGTCTGAAATACACCAGAGACACCAGAAGGACTCTAAGTCATAAAAGCATTATGAGCATTAACAAAACACATAGGAAAAGGAGACAATCTTTAAGTTAATTTTCCACCAACCTACGCAGCACCTGTCACAGACCATACAGGCTCTTTACAGCCTAAGCAATTTTTTATCCATCCTTGGTGCTTTGAGGCAAAAGCATCATAATTGATTAATGCAGAGCTCCAAAAGTTTAGCTGCATAGAGAAAAAGGGGCACCGAGTAAGGAGAAAAGGGCACAGAGAAAGAATCATCTAGATTTCAGATGCAGCTCTATTTCATGTTGTAACTTTAAACAAACAACAATCTCTCTGAGCCTTGGTTTCCTAACCTAAACAGGCAACTATACCAACTTACCTCACAAGGTTAAGGCGACAATTAAATGAGATGACACATGCAAGTCAAAGTATATAACAGATCATAAAGTTTTACTTAAACATATGACCTTATTACAGAATCACAAATGCTACAATTTCCTTCCAGAGTCAAAATTAAGTTCAGTGCATTTTTCAACCAGATCTGACTGTAAAAGTCATCTGGAGGCTATAGGAAAATCAATCTCACCCTACTCTGCCGAGTCATCTGAAGAGTAGATTTTTCATTTGGGCGGATGGCAGTAAAGAATGATTCTCCCTGTCCCCCAGTCTTAATTCTGAAATTCCGCTATACGTTACTTAGGGTTAGAGAAGTTTTTCTGTTTTCCAGCTCCTTCTATGAAAACACAAAAACCTGTGAAAAGGGATTGCCAATAGCCATTAACAATTCATACTAAGCAAAGATGAACTCAGTTTGCTGAAAATCAAAAGCTAGGAAACAAAAACACCAACAACATGGCCTACAACTCCTAAGAATCTCCTCCCAACCACCAACCACCAACCACCATTGTCTCCAACCACCAAAATCTTCCCCCAATTCTCACATTTCAGCATCTAAAAATATCTCAGACTTTTTTTTTTTATGAGGGGGAGATAATCAGGTTTATTTATTTCTTCATATTTGGAGGAGCTACTGGGGATTGAACCCAGGACCCCATGCATGCTAGGCATGCACTCTACCACTTGAGCTATATCCTCCCCTCCTCTCAGACTATTTCTCACACTGAAAAATAAGACCTCATGTTCCAGTTTTGTTCCAGAAAATACGTTCACCTCTGGAATGGGTCCCAGGTCACAGTAGTCCATGGACACAGAATGAAAGGTATCAGTGGGGAGAAAGGGCACAAAAAAAGTGAAAAAATAAAATTCACCGTCTCCACAGTTCTGACTAGAATCAGCAGCCCTGATACTAGAGAAAACCTATTTTCTCCCCTAAATTCTTACTTCTAACAACTAGAAAAACTGCCTATGACAATACTTAAGAGGAGATCAAACGAGGAATTCTTCCTCATATATACTCTCGGTCCCACCTGTTGCTACAGTTTCAGTCCACATATATTTAAATCTGTTATCTGTATTACAGTTTGCATTCTGACCTCTCAGCAATCCTATGATGAATGGAGGGCAGGTTTTATTACTCCAGTTTTAAGGATGAGGAAACTGAGATTCAGATAGGCATAGCAGCTTGTTATGGCCTGAATTAAACCCAGACCTTCTGACTCCAAATCTCCTGTGCTTTCCAGAACACCATGATGCTTCTTGAAGTCTCAGCAGAGAAGACAAATACCAGTCCCAACCTTCCTGTGTCCACCTTCCATGCGCTGTTCACTGGCTTTTTGGGTCCGAATCTAGCAGTTTCTGCAAGAGAATCCCAAGGTAGCACTAAAGGGAAATCATTAAGCTAAATACTCTTGGGAAACAAAGAAGTTTGTTAAATGGCTGGAAGAACTGACATTCTTGCCCACTTAATACATAGTTCCAATTAAATTAGCCAACCATCTAGTTTTACCGCACCTGCAACTCAGTCTAGGAAGCCTGCAGAAAAATACACAAGATTCAAAGTCAAAGACATGGGTTGTAGTCATGACTCTATCACTTTCTGGCTATGTGGCTTTGGATAATGTCCCCATCTGAATTCTTTCATATGTAATATGTGCAAAATTAAATGAAACAATGAATGTGATAGTGCTTAAAGTATAAAGTTTCTACAAATAAGCCATCTCAAAACCATCTTCTCTGCAGACTGTTTTAAAACATTAGTAATCAGTCTTTTTTAAACTATGTGCAACAAACTACTTAAACTAAAATGAAGGAAAATTCACCTAGGTTTGTCCTATTTTTCCAAATTATTTTTATTGTCACAGAAACCTATCTACAAATGATTTTACTTGACTGGAAGGCTCCTATAAATACTTATATGGTAAGCTGTTGCCTCAAAGCTGCTATGAAAATCTGCCTGTCATGGTGGAACATTTATTGAACATCTCCCATGTCCTAGTCACTACATCAGACATTTTCAGAGTTTTATTTCAATTGATTCTCATAAGAAACCTCTGAGATATATTTTATCTCCTCTTTATAGATGAAAAAACTGAAGTCCACAGAGAATAAGAAATTGCTCAAGGTAAAACACGTGTCTGTATCACTGAGGAAAAGAAACAACAAGGTGTTTAGTGGCAAGGAAAAATCTGGAATACTGTTAGCTATTGATTACAGAGCATGGTGGTTAAGAGTATGGTCTTGGAGTTAGACTACCTGGGTTCAAATCCTGGATTCACCATAGGTTTCCCCATTCGTAAAATTAAGTTAATAACCGTAATCTACTTCATAACCTGGTAAATGAGTTGATACTTCTACTTGAACACCTACCTATCATGTTGTACAACCAATACATTATATATTATTGTCATCATTTCCCCCACCCTGCTTATCCAAACCCCCCTCTATGTCCTGCCCTGAAATCTGCATGCTAACTAGCCTAAAGCTCCCTTACACACATTTCACTCAGTACCGTTGTAGTGCTTCTGCTCTTTCTCTTCCTTTTCACTGAAATGCCTCTCTCCTCACTAGTTTAACTTCTACTCGGCCTTCAAAGCCTAGCCCAGATCTATTCCTTCTGCAAAATATTTTCGAACTTTGCCAGCCCACAGTGATTTCTTCCTTCTCTGGGTAACTCTTTATACTGTCAGACAATCTAACTTTTAGAAATCACTTAATTTAACCCAAATATCTAATTTTTGAAAGAGAACCTGAGCCTTAAAGAGTTAAATTGCCTATGGTGACACAAAAAGTTGGCTGGCAGAGTAGAGATTTGAACTAAGACATTTTAAATGTTTGCAATGCTCTTCCTGCTATACAATCCTAATTTCGTCTTCCTTGAGATTCTGTACAAGTTCTCAAAACTGAAAGCATGTATTATATAATTATCTGATTCCAAGTATTTCACTGATTTTATAGCCTTTGTGGAAACTAACACACTGGAGTTAGCAGCTCTCTGCTAACTGATTAGCAGGTCAGTCTTTCATTGGTGCCCTTTTACCTAGCAGTTAAAATGTTAGTAAACATAGGACTCTATAGAACTTAAATTCTCATCATCAGCTATTTATCAGGGGCTGATAGGGACTGAAGAGGGAATTATATCCAGGTACCCCTAAAGTCACATCACAGGGTCCAACAACAACAAAAAAGGACTCATTCTATATCACTGAAACCTGGAAGTAGGAAACACAGTCTTCAGCTGTATTATAAATACTAATTTTAAGGCCCTCCAAGGGTTCAAGCCCACAATAGAGAAAGGGGACTTCAATTTCCCCCTACAAAGCCCAAACCTCTTTTTGCAGGATTAAATCAGGCTAAAGTTACTTCATAAAGTTGTTAGGTCCTTTGAACAGAGAAATAGATAAGAGGTATATATCCTCAAAAGGATTATAGCTGTGCTCGGGGGGAGCAGAATGGAAGATGGCCCGAGACAGAAATAAGAAAATAAAGAACAGACTCTAAAATCTGAGAATGGCTCAAGCAAACAAAGACATCGCCGTGCTGAGGCTGAGAGAGGGGAAGAGGTGGAGAGCATGACAGCTGTTCTCCAGAAAGGAAGGCAGAGCAAGAGTGGGGTGACCGCGCACATCAGAAACGGGCAGCTGGTGAGCAGCAGAGCGCGGACGTCACCGGCCTCACGGAAGGGAGGGTGTAGAGCATCCTAAGCTAGTGACAATAATGAATGCTTCTACAGCACTTCACCATTTATCAAAATCTTTTTATATATACCACTTTTTATTGAATAGTCACTATGGTTAATGTAACTGTTGTTTGTTTATGTGTACAGGGAGCTGAAGAATTGCTTTTGCTCTTCATTCATAGTTGCATAATTTTTTTCATAAGTCATTGATTGTTCCAACAAATAATTACTGAAAAACTTCTCTGTCACACCAAATCCTGGGGATACTGAAATTAAAGTTATAGTCATTGTCCTCAGAGGAATCCCTGTGTTGAAGGTGGGGAGATGGGAAGACAAATAAAACCTGATTATAATACAATATATTAATTGCTATGAGGGGTAAGCAAGTGTATCATGCTATCTAATACAAACTGAAAGAATTTAAGTAAGGAGTAAGTCTAGTCCTGACTCTGGAAGAGTCAACAACTGAACTGAGTCTTGAGGATTATCCACAATTGTCCAGGCAAAGACACAGGGAAAGAAAAGTGAGGCCTGGGTGCCTTCAACACTTTCCAGCCAAAATTCTGTTTAGCTCTCCAAAACTATTCTTAGGATAACCCAAAGGAATTTTTTCATTGAGAAAGAAATAATTTTCATAAGAAAAGAAATAAGCATAAGGAGTTTCACACTGAAGTAAAAGTTCTCTGGATTTGGCAAGAAAGCAGGATTAACTGCAGAAAAATGGGCTCCTTGAGAACCAAGTGTCAATAGAGGCTAGGGAAGAAAAATTTGGTGCTCAATTTTATTCCACTTGCCTTTGCTCAGCTCAGAGCAGTGGAGCAGCTAACACCTGTCAGTAGTGTGGGCTGCTATGGCTCTCAATCAGAGCTAAGTCTCTAAAGATTTATGATTCTGACTGGCTGAAAATTAGTAATTAAGTTAATTTGTATTTCACAGGGCGTAAGTGAGAGCAACAGTATTCTAAAGCTTACACTGACAGTAAGGATGAGACCCAACATAATAACATCAATGTCTAATCCTAGAAGACTTCTCCCTCTACTGTTCCCTTCCACCCCTTTTCTCATTCTATGGATCTCTCTCTCTTCAACTCAATTTGGCAAAGATTTACTGAACTCAAACTATGTGTCAGATACTCTACTGGATGCTAAGGATATGAAGATGAATAAAACACTAAGCCAGACTGCGAAGAACTCACTATCACATAAAGAGATCATTATGTTGAGTCCAGTGATAAAGATATTCACAGGATAGAAAGAGGGCATGGAGAGGACCAAGACGCCCAATATAATCTAAGGGGTAAAAGAAGGATTTCTATAAAAGGAAGTATTCACCTCAGTTTCAAATGATGAATATGAGTTCAGTCAAGAAAAGGAAGGAAAGAGGAGGAGATGCAACTGCAGCAGCAGTAGACAGCATAAACAAAGACAAGAAGGAGGAATGCCATAATGTGTGTGCAGAACTGTAAACGGTTTAGTACTGCTCGACATTGAAGTTTAGGTGTGGAAATGGTTAGAAAGAGGTTGGAGAAATGAGGAAGGGTCAAGCAGCAGGACCATGAACTTCACCTGAAGGATGTGGGAAGACACTGAAAAGCTTTAAGCAAAGAAATCAAAAGGTCAGATTTGCATTTTAAATTGTTCTTTCAAGCTATTAAGTGGGAATCATGATGAGACCTGAAGAAGTTCTAGGTGAAAGCTAGTGAGAACTTGAAAAAAGTGACCACTAGCGTCCTTAGTTGAGATAGAGAATGAGGAAAAGCTGGAACAAGAAGGAAAGACAAAGAATGTAATACTGGAACAAATGGTCTTAATCCCTTTAACCACCCTGATGGAGATGTCCAGCAGGCAAGTGAACATATGTTTGAAGATCAGGACAAAGTTATGGATTAAAGGTAAAGATTTAGAAACTGATTGCACTTAGGAGGTAACTAACATCTTGAGAGTAGATGGACCAGGGAGAGTGTATAGAGCAAAAAAAGAAGGCAGGAAATGGGGCCCCGAGGGACACCTACCTTTAATGAGGTGAGCAAAGGAAAAGAAGAGTAAGAAGGAACTTTTTTAAAGACAAGTATGAAGAGAACAAAGAATGCAGTGCTCAGAAGCCAAGGGACTTCCAAATGGAAGATAAAATCATGTCAAACCAATCATGAGGGTACAGACTGACACCTTCCTTTGGATTTAGCAATTAAGTAACCTAGCAAGAATCAATCTCAGTATATGGATAAGGCGGAGGCCCAATGGCAATGCAGGAGGGGAAGTATGGGATAAGGAAATAGAGACAAGCATGAGATTTCTCGGTCACATCTGGAAGAGTGATTTTAGAAGATGAGGAGCAGTTTCTGCTTGTTTCCTTATTTACAAGAATGGAGCAAAGAGTAGAAGCAACTAGCAGAAAATAAGAGCATGAACAGTAGGAAAAAGAAGGGAGGAAATTTAGAGCTAGTTAACAGAGAAGGCAGGAGGGGATGGGTTTTTTTAAACATCAGACACTCATGCCCTGAGAATGGAATAAAGAAAATGAGTGTTGAGGTAAGAGAGGGAAGCAGAATAGAGCATTCCAAAGGGAACTGTGTAATAAGAGCACAGAATCCTGAAAGTCAAGTAAGTGTTCAGGGAGAGGGTAATCCAGAGTATAGCAAAAGTTTAGGATTGAGGGAACAGTGAGAAATGAGCTGAAAAGATAAGTTGGAGCAGATTGTGAACAAACTTAATGAGCAACAGCATGTTAGAGAAGGATGTTAAGAAGGAAATTAACTCTGTAAGATCTGTGAATGCTTTTGTTTTGTTTAAGAACACTCTGAAAGCAACATGATAAATGGATCAGATCGAGAAAAAGAATACAGGCATCACCTTTTAAAGCCTTTCTGTCTGTTTCTCTCTTCCTTCATTTCTCTCTGTAACCAACCTTCCTTAATTAAGCACAAGTGGAAACTGAAGTAGAACTATTTTAGAATTCATTTCATTTATTAAATAAAGATTTATGTGGTCCTGTACCTAGTTGTTAAATATAGCTGAATCAAATAGGTAATGTTTCTCTCTTACAAAAAAAAAAAAACACACACACACACACAAAAATCCTATATTATATTGCATTTTAAAAAATACCAAAGTCTTCAATAATTTTGTCTTTGTGCCATAGCCCTCAGTTTATATATATATATATATATACCCCATCTCTGAAGTGTGAAAAATAGACAATCACTTGCACCAGAAAATTTGAGAAACTCAAAAAAGGGGACGAAGATAGGTTGCGTATCTGCAGCTGGAAACACAGAAGGTTATAACAATCACTAGTTCAGCTCTTTACCCTTTACCAAGTGCTTTTCCAGAACCTTATTTTATTTAACTTTCACAACAATGCTATGAGATATACATATTGTTATCTCTATTTTCAGATAAGAAAATTAATTTTTGTCTATTTTATTCCACAACCTAGAACAGTGTCTGGCATACAGTAGGTCTCCAATGAAAATGTGTCAAATGGCTGGGGAAGGGAGGGGAGGAGGTTCAGAGAACTTATGTAACTCTGATAGGGTCATATGGTTACTGGTGGAGCCAGATCGCAACCCTAGGTCCTCTGACCCTCAATCCTGTATGTTCACATTGTTTCACATTGCTGAAAAGAGGAAGGAGGAGGACCGAGTAGAGTGACTGAATATAACCATAATCTGCTTTATAATTGTATGTGAACTGATTAAAATTTCCTGAACTAATTAAAAGTTCTCTGCTGTCAAGCAACAAACATCAAGTCCAGTATACTTCCTCCTATTCTTAGACAAGCTTCATAGGCAACCTTAGAGTTCAGGGATCCGCGGTATCTGCTCACTTAATTCTCTCCATAGGTCACGTGACCTATTCTAAGCTACTTCCTCCTGTTACATTTAAGTTGTGTCTGCAGAACAGAAAAGGCTTCTGTATGGGTAGCCTTCTGATATGAGCTATCTCCTAATTTTTCTGCCGGCAAATTTATCATTTTTTGTAGGAATCTATCAATCCTGGGTTCAGATCCTGACACTTCAGCTTAGTTAGCTATTTAATATTTGGTAAGCAATCACTTTCATGAGTCTGTTTATTCATCTATGAAATGGGTATTTTAATCTACTGCTCAGGATCACTATGAAGATAAAATGGGACAAAGGGTATGAATACGTAGTACAAGCTGTACAGTGCAGTGCACATGGCAGGGATCAAGAAATAAATGCTGTTAGCCAACACTTCAACCTGGGTATATGAAAGTTCTTAGATCTGAGAGAGGAATTCAACCACAAGTCCATAGTTCTCATCATTGAGGAGGAAACATACACAGCAGGCATTACAGGTCCCCTCTTTTTCTTCAGGACACCACACGGTAACAACACTGTAAGAAAGGAATCCTGAATGGAGAGTACTCGAAGATGAGCTTTTTGTCCAAGGACATGTTTAGTCATTGACTGACCTATGCTGCTTCTTCAAGATTTATAAGCATTACCACACAGAATAAATTATAGAGCTAGTTTTTGAAAGAAAATGACACAAAAACTGTAACATGAAAATAATGTTCTCTAAGAACTGTAAAGGCTCTTAGAGAATGTCTGTTTCAATCCTCTCATTTGCCAGAGTTTGGAAAGTCAAAATACAAAGAGGCAAAGTGGTTTGCCTAAGAATACACAGTAGTACATTTTTAATGGTACAAACAATTCTAACTACATACATTCCTCTGTGTTTCCACAGCAATCCTATGTATTCTAATTACCATACTATATTAAAATCCTATTTAAATGTCTGTCCTCTCTCCTGTTGGACTGGAAGATCCCAGTAGGCAAAACCAATGCCCAAGTTAACATTATATACCCAGCACCTGGCTTGTGTTTAGATGCTCAACTGTACTGAACACATTCCAGTTAAACCATTTTGTAAATTTGGGGGGAAGGTATGAAATTTTGGAAAACTTGCTATTTAGGCTTCCATTACTTTCTGCTTAGCAAGATACTGAAGAGGCTAATGTTACTATAGATTTGAATTTGGATACTGAAAGACAGTAACAATCTTAGGTGGGCAGACAGGGACACTAAGGTAAAAATGGGTCCCAGAAAGCAAGGTCATCATAGTAGCACAGTCCTACTAACTTTGTCATATTGTTGGAATTTATTGACTGGGTCTCTAAGAGTCTCCTTCAGTCATTTTACAATGGCATTTGCTGAAACAACAATAACACAAATAAGACAATGAAATTGCTGGTGGGGATAGAGGGTGATATACTCACGTGGTTCTTTTTTAAGCACCTACAACTCCACAATCTCTCTTTAAAAGAAGTAGACACAAACAATTTTTAAGGAGAAAAAGGATTAAATTTAAGGAATCTACTCATAAAGTGACTTAAGAGTCAGATGTGAGTTCTGGTCTCCATTCTCTCACTAACTTCTTACTTGACCTTGGGCAAATCATTCCATTTCTCTGGGTTTACAAGAGAGACTGAAGTTCCAGATCCTGGTTCTGGTTCTGTCATTAACTGGTTGAGTAAACTTGAACAAGTCACTCTCCCTCTTTAGACCAGGATTTCCCCCATGTATAAAATAACTCAGATTATCTTCCAGCTCTAATAACCTAGAATTCTAAGCTGTAGACTGCTGCTGCTATGAGCGATGAAATTTTATGGAATCAGCAAGTTTGTGTTAGTCAGAAACAGGACATAAAGATAAAATATTTAGCAGAGAGAAGCCTCAAAAACCTCACTTGAGCTTTCCCCCCAAGTTCCAATTCAAATAATTTTCTTGAGCCACTCACAAGTCCTGTCCAGACTAGTAAACTTTGAACTCCCCTGTTCTTAACAAAACACCCAGACTGACCAGAAAAGAATGGAAACAGGGGCTCCCAGGATAATGAACCAGTCCAGTCTCTTGGTTGTCCCCCTCTTTCCCACCGCTGCGCTCTCCTATACCATCCCTGTCTGGACTGAGCCAAACCTATGTCTTTTAATGTACATTCTCCAATACTCAGCTCAAATCTCACTATTTCTATAAAGCATTCCCTTTCCATCTAGCCCACAACCATCTCTTCCTCTTTTAATGTCTATGGTATAATACACTGTTGTGCCGGAGGGGTTACATGCTGTTTGTAAGGAGTTTGTTACCACATCTGGCACATAGCAGTTGCTCAAAAAATGACAGTAGTTGGTGGTGTTGTCACAACATTAGCAGTAATCACATACCCTTTAGTTCAGTGCATCTTAAATTTAATGTGCATGTGAATAACTTGCAGATCTTATTCAAATGCAAATTACGATTCAGTAGGTGTGAGGTGGCATTTGGTAATCTGTAGCTCAAAAAGCTCCTGGGGGATGTCAATGCTCTTGATGCAAGAACCATACTTTGAATGCAAAGGGAAGTTTTAGGTAAACTTAAAAAAAAAATGTATTTGTCTTATATATTCAGCCAGACAGAAAGATCTTCGAAGAGAGATACTAAGTCTCATTTTTCTTAGCATATATACCCTATACAGAAGTGTTCAATAAACATCTGTGGACTTATCAAATCTGCAGTCTCTAGATATTCTAGTTAATCTCTATACTAGATTATATACTATACTGATTTTCAGATCAAACACTGAAACATAAAAGGTTGAAAAGCTCACTTGGTCACTGGAATTGAAATCACTGAAACAGAGGCAAGGGAGAATCTGAGAGAAAACTTACCTCTCCACCAGTAAGAATATAATATACAGAAAAACAACATATGCAAATAGATGCTTGTTCCTTGTTTAAACACAAAGATCTATAAAGTGCAATCTTAACTGCACTTCAAATTTAGGTATGAACCTTAGAAGAAGACATGCATTTTCAGGCATATAGATATAGATATAGATATTTTAAAAACAATAATAATAATTACTAAAAAGGCATATAATGAGGTTGGTTTCTTTCTTTTCTTTTCTTTTCTTTTTAGTGGAACAGAAACATTTTTCAATGATCCTTTAGTGTGCAATGAATCTAAAGATCTCAGGTAACCAATGAAAACATATTTCAAGTAAAAGAGAGAGAAAACACCTTCCAGTTTTCCTATCATCCTGGTCATTGAATAGGTCCCCAAATTCCATTGTCCACAATTACACTGCAGAAATTCAAAGGAATCTGCTGTGAAACAGGGTTGCTCTGAGAGGCTGCCTATTTTAACCTCTTCTTTTAAGTCTCCATTTATTTAAATTCTTGTTAAAACCCTCTTTATTTTAGCATTCCACAATTCAGATGGGGCCAATATTCTTAAATGTTACTAGGAGACTCTACTCTGACTTCCCATTCAAGCACTAGGAAAATAATATTGGGTGTGTGACACCTGCTCACAGAATACTACGTATGTAGCTTAAATTGCAAGACCAATTTACCAAAGTCAATCTTTAGAGCAAAAAGCACCTTTTTAAGTCACTGAGCTTGTCATAAGCAGACACCAGCTCCTTAACTCACAGAGACTTTTCAATAAAACCACTCATCAATATTTAACTGAGATTTTTTTTAAACAAATTTAGACACCTTAAAAGAAGACAGACTGTAATTCTGAGAACTGCTATTAAGCACAGAAACACAGAAGTGCAGAACTGCTGTCAAGCACTAGATTCAAACTAGGTTTATGAGTTTTAGTAAATCAATGTTATTACTTCAGAGAAAATGAGAAAACAGTTGGGACTCAGCCCGTAGGAAAGTGGCTTCTATCTCTTCCATCAGACGTCTAGTCTCCAGGGTAAAGCAAATTCTCTAGTTCATGCCAGCCAGGCAGCCTTCCTACAGAGTAACACTATCCAAGGAGAGGTTCAAATCTCAAGTCCCTGAAGCACTTATAAACACAAATCTATCGCAGCCTCCATACAAATGAGTATCTTCCTACCTGAGGGTACCTAAGTAGTAATTAGACCCAAAACAAATACCTTCAACGGGATAGGAGATCATGACAAGATACAGCAGGGTCCAATTCTTGCATAAAAAAAGAAGCACCAATATTATTCTCATTTCTCCCCTCCTTCTCCCGGCCTTTCTTCAAGACTCATCTTTTGTGAAGCTTTCCCCAATAACTTTGGCTCTCACTAATCACTCCATCTATTGAACACCTGAAACACTGGGCTCAGCTAATTATTCTAGATTCCTTTTTGTTAACTGTTTCATGTTTTTGTTTTGTCTCCCAAATTTGACTGTGAGTTCTCCATAAGGCCCCTATATTGCCTAGCCCCTAGATGGAGCCAATTACTAATATTGCTAATAATACAATAATAATAGTGAAGAAATAGAGTGGAGTGGCAACAGTGGAGTCAAAAAGGCTTCCGTTCAAATCTTGGTTTTACCATTTGCTGGCTGTATTACTGAACAAATTACTTGCTTTTTCTAAGCCTCAGTTTGGTGGTAAAAATTCAACAAGATATTATGTTAGAGCACCTAGTACAGAGTTTGGCATATAACGGATGCTCAGTAAAGCTTAGTTACCTTCCCTTCACACTTAACCAGCACTTGTTGATTTGAATGGAATAATTCTCCTAGGGGGCTGCCAGTGGCACCATCAAAGACTAACTTTCCAACTACATTCTTACGTGTGCCTTTGTCATATCCTGGCAAAGGTCCCTTCAGATTTTCTACTCTACTGTCCTGAGAAAAAGCCAATTACACATGTCACCCAAATGACTATTTAGAATGGTCATATCAGTTAGGGGCCAGCAGGAGGGCAACTTCACATCTACATCTCACTTCCATCACACCCACGCCGGCACTCTCTCCCTGCAGGTCTCCCAGTGAGAAAATGATAGAGAGAGGAGAGCAGCAAAGCAGCCAGAAGAGGAAACGGAGATAAACAGCTTTGTGGTCCCTCTGTGCCTCCCTCTTGAGAGGAAACACTTCGGTCTAGTCTCCAGCCCCAACTCTTCTGAGGAAAGAAAAAACAAAACGAAACAAAACAAAAAACCCTTCCCGTGTTCCAGAAGAAAAAGCAACCCCTTTTCCCCAACTCTTCATTTTTTTCAAGCCCTTCACCAGTCAATTCCACTATCATCTGCCACCCCAACCATCCCCTGGGTCAACTTCCTGCTCCATAAAATAGAACCTCTTTTAACTGGTTTATCTCGAGTGGACCTCATTCATGTTTTTATCAACCAGAGGTCACATTTTACCCTAGCCTTCACCATTTCAAGTTGGAATATCCCTTAAAAAAAATAAATAAATAAAAGAATTTTTGAAGTTCCCCATCTACTGCATTAAAGCAGATCTTTTTATTTGTGTCCCTTTACCCATCCAGAATATTTTCACCTCAGTCATCATCTTTCCAGTTGGAAAAACCTACCATCACTTCCACCCCAAAACATATACCAAAAAAAAAAAAATTTTTTTTAATCTACAAACCCTCATCCCCTCTCCCCTCGGCTGCACAAAACACAAGAATTTTATTATTCTTAGACGACTCCACGCTGCCCGGGAAGAAGCCCCAGCACACCTGGTCTCCCACAGCTGTGCGCTCATCAACCTTGACGTCAGTACTGACACCACCTTCATGAGGCCAGGTGAACAAATACCCCATCGCCCTCTCCCCGCCAAACACCATTTCCGTTCCGAATTCGCCTCGATCCCCGTAAAGCAGAACCTTTTTTTTTTTTTTTTTTTTTTTTGGCCCCCAGTGTCCCTTCGGGGATCTGCGACCGTTTTCCCCTCGGCTTTTACGCGTCTAGGCTGAAAAGTCAGTTCCCTCCGTCCCCCGCCCCCTTAAAAAAAAACTATTTCTTAAGACTCGTCCCTGTCGGATAAAGTAGCTCCTGCTCTTCTGTGTTTGGGGATTTGAGCCCATTGCGGGGCTACTTCAGCCCGAGCTTCACCTCCCAGGCGGATCAGTGCCTCCCCCGCCCCGACACGCACACACCCCCGCGGGACCCCTCTCCCGGCGGCGGGACCCGGACCCTCCTTCTCATTGGTCTGAAGCGTGTCCCCCGCGCGGCCCCGGCTGCCCGAGCCCCGCGCCCCGAGCGGCGGGCACCTACCAGTCGGTGTGCGGCTCGTCGACGACCAGCAGCACCTTGGCCTTCCTGGCGGCGGCGGGCGCGGGCGCGGGCGCGTCCACCAGGCCGGCGGAGGCGGCCGTCTGCTTCACCGCCTGGGACAGCGAGCTGAAGAAGCTGCTGCCCACCGACGGCGCCGCCGCTGCCTGCGGCGCGGGCTGCGGCGCGGGCGCCGGGGCGGGCGGCGGCCTCCGCTCGGGACCGGGAGAGGCGGCCGGGGGGGCCGACGAGGCCGAGGCCGCGCCGGGGCCGGGGGGCGGCGGCGGCGGCTGCTGGGGCTCCGGCCGCTGCAGGTCGGTCATGTAGCCATTGGGCAGGTTGGCGATGAAGCTGCTGTCCGACAGCCGGCGCCGCAGGAAGTTCATCATCTGGCTGGAGGGGCTGGGGGCGCGCGGGGCGGCGGGGCCGGGCGGCGCGGAGGGCGAGAGCGAGGCGGCTGAGGCGGCTGAGGCGGCTGAGGCGGCTGAGGCGGCTGAGGCGGCTGAGGCGGCTGAAGCTCGGAGCGCGGCGCGCGAGCCCAGCAGACAGCGGCGGCAGACTGGGCCGGCCGGGCGGGGCTGCGCGAGGCGCGGCGCCAGGGAGCGGGCGGGGCAGGGGCGGGGCCAGTGGACGCCCCGCCCCGCGCCGCAGAGCCGGCGCCGCCCCCGACTCGCTGCCCGAGTACCCCGCACGGAACAGCCTGCCTGCTGAGGATGGGGACTCCTGGGCAGGGAGGACCAGGCCTACTGCGACCTGAGCGTGACTCTGTGGGGAGGGAGTGGGAGCCAGTCCTCCTTCCCAATAACAGGGAAAAGGGAGCCGAGAGCCCCTACCACCTACTTAATTGGGGGAGAAAGAGCCATGTCCCACCCGAGATGGAGGCGAAGGAAACTGTCCCCGCTCCCTTTGGAAGGAAGAGAGGTGTCAGCCTACCCCCCCCTCCCGAGGTGAGAAAAGAGCCATTCCCCTGGAGCTCACACGGAGACACACACACACACACACACACTCGCACATTCACGCACACACGCTATAGTGAGAAAGAAAAGAACGACCTCCTTTCCCAAAGCTGGGAGAAAGGTGCCATCTCTCCAACCCCCAGGTGAGGGAGGAAGGAATAGTCCACTCTCACTAACACACACACACTCACACTCACACTCACACACACACCCCCTAAGGTGAGAAGAAAAAGAACTATCCCTTCCTCAACGCTCTGAGAGAAAGACATCTTCCCACCCCAAGGTGATGAGACAGAGACAAGACCTAGTGGGAAGACAAGGGTCATCTCTGCTTTGGGGAGGGAGGAAGAAGGGCAGACCCTTTCCACCGGGTCCTAGAAGCGTGTGTGGGATGCATTTTCTGCGCCTGCACTTTAGGGATGGCTCACCTCAAAGCATGTATTTCTCTCCCTATTCCCATTAAAGAAAGGAAACCATGTGTAAGGCTGGAAATCAGCCCCTGCAGGACCCCCCAAGTGGAATTTCTAAGGCTCCACCACCCCTTCAACGTTCATCTAGCTGGCAAGCATTCGTGCATTCTATGTAGTATCAAGAAGGTCACATCTTCAAGATCTTTCTATTTGTTTCCTCCAGTTCATTCATTGGCCAGATCTGCCTTGACCTCCATGAAGTCTTTTCTGATTACCCTCTTCCCATGGTCATGCCCTAAATCTGTGTGCCCCCTAGATCTTTGTTTGTCACCTCTCAAGCAGTATACTTAATTCCTGTGTTGAATTGGAGCGGGAAGCAGAGGATACACTTCACTTTCAGACCACGCTGGGTGCTGTGTGACCTTGGACAAATTGGCCCTCTGAACCTCTTTTCTTCGGCTGATAAAAGGAGATAACACTTTTCAAATGTGTTACACAGAATAAGTGAGACTGTGTGCACAGTAGGTATTCTAGTAATGGTGGTTGGATTCTGATTCTTACTGGAACTAGTTCTCAGTAAGCATTGGGCTGAATGGAATCAATGAGCAGCTTGTCACTAACGTTGGCAGGCGACTCATGCTTCCTACATCCCAGCTGGCACTCAGCTTGGGAGCTGGAGATGCACAATCCAGCTCTCAGCCAGAGACCCAGTGATGTCCGAGAGGTCTTCAGTCAACTTGTAGCTACCATATACCAGGGGTGGGTAGAGCCGAATGGACTGACGTGAATGGGAAGTGTCCCCTGCTTGTCACCATCTATATGGGCTGGAGGGGAGGTCGGGGGGGGGTAGACCTAGGAACAATCACCACAATAAGATGGGCAAGGTAGTTTAGGAGCACTGGGAGCAAGGGATTCATTCTGCTTCTGAGGCTTACGGATGGCTTCTCAGAGGCAGTGACATTTGAGATGGGTCTTGAGGCAGCTGTAAGAGTTTACCAGCAAAGAAGTGGGAAAGCACTCAGACATTCCTTGAAAACTCCTCCAGGAACCCTTCCTTCAGTCCTCCACGGTGGGCTAAGTGTTTCATTGCCTGTCCTTGGCTTTGTCATAGCCCTTGAAGAAATGATAATAAAATATTCTGGTTACTAGAACATAAGCTTTTCAAGCATAGTACTGTGTCTTAGTCATCTTTGAACCCCAACACCAAGCACAGTACCTGAAACAGTAAGGACTTAGCTGTTTGAGAATCTAATTGAACTCTTTCTTACACAGCTCAGTTCTTGTGTCTCCAGGGAATAAAACTAAGTCACCAAGAACTCAAGTGAATAAACTTAGTTTAATGTATCACACTTCCTAGAAGTTTGGTGGTGGTGGTGGGTTTTTTTTGTTTGTTTGTTTGTTATTTAGGAAAATGAGAGGAATCTTTCCCAAAGGTTTGAATCTCTAATGATGGGATTTCAGACAATGTTATCACTTCAATGTTTTTGGATGAGTGGGGTATCTTTTTTGTTTAATTTCACTGAGTAATTCCCCCTAATCATTAAGCTTGTAGAGCATGAATAACATTTAAAAATCCACCAATTAACAAACATGTTTTGAGTACCTAATACACACAAGGCATTTTGCTAGGCACTGGAGGATAAAAGATTCAGAGGTAAAGAAAACTCAAGTTCTGCCCGTAAGAAGACAACTCAGAAACTTGTGATCACGTAACAGGCAATATCAGAGTAGTCTGTGTGTGACCAGAAAGTGGAGCAGACAGTGAGTGTTAAAGGAGCCAGAGGGAGAGGAGAACTCTGGGGCAGGAGGCGATTTCATGGGGGAGGTAGAGCCCAGGCTTGTAAGGGCAGAATTCAGACAGCCAGGACAGGGTGGAAGATGAAGAGATGGTGAGCGCGAAGGCAGGGCAGCTGGACTGGATACGTTGTAAGAATGTATAGATCTCACCTTTACTGAAAAAATTGAAAATGAATATATGTATGCATATGCATGACCAGGACATCGTGCTGTACACCAGAAATGGAGACATTGTAACTGATGTTACTTCAATTTAAAAAAATTTTTAAAAGAATGTATAGTTCTATTCCTTGAAGGCAAAGCCCTTCCCTGTATCATCACTATATTCTTTGAGTCTTAGCAGTAGTGCCTGGCACTCAAATATTTGTAAGAGAGGCTCTGAGAGGCTGTACTCGGGCATGTGTTTATGTTGGTAGTGTCTATCCTATATGACAATGCTTCAGTCATATAGGAACGTACATATATTCATTTTCATATTCTTTTCATCATAAGTTATGTAAGACATTGAATATAGTTCCCTGTGCTATACAGTATAAACTTATTGTTTATCTATTTTATATATATATATTAGTTAGTATCTGCAAATCTCAAACTCCCAATTTATCCCTTCCCACCCCCTGCCCTCCCCAGTAGCCATAAGTTTGTTTTCTATGTCTGTGAGTCTGTTTCTGTTTTGTAAATAAGATTGTTTGTCTTTTTTGTTTTAAGATTCCACATATAAGTGATATCATATGGTATTTTTCTTTCTCTTTCTGGGTTACTTCACTTAGAATGACAATCTCCAGGTCCATCCATGTTGCTGCAAATGGCATTACTTTATTCTTTTTATGACTGAATAGTATTCCATTGTATAAATATACCACAGCTTCTTTATCCAGTCATCTGTCAATGGGCATTCAGGTTGCTTCCATGTCTTGGCTATATCCTGTTATCTTTTTAGATGGCAAGTACCTCACACTGAGGGATACTGTCTTCTGCTTCTCTCAGAATGACCTGCAAAGCCTGATAGAACAGCCAACACACAGGAAGTGTCCCAATCTTGGGAGCAAGATCTGAATGTTCCCAGAGAACTGCTTAGCTACAGATTCCTTCACTGATACAATGGAGGCTCAAGATGTTTAAAAATATTTATCAAATATTCCACTGATTTATCAAGTTATTTTCTGGTAGGTTTTAATAAGAATATTATTCTCATGGAGGAACAGACTATTTTCATATAATTGAGCCGGAGTAGTTATTAATTAGCTGAATATGATCAGAAGATTTTCATTAGTTGGCACAACTGTAAATCAAACCTGCTTAAACCAATATCCTCTATGTCCCACTGAGTCCTTGCCACGACGTGTCTTTGCACCATGCAAAGACCCTGTATGAAAAATAGGCTTGGGTTTTTCATAAGCTGTAATGAAAATCTTTTCCTTATCCTTACCTGTGGGTCTAGCTTCCAGATGCAGGGAGAACATACAATCTTCATGTGTCTTAAGTCCTGCCTTTTCTCTGGAATTGAAGAGGGAGCAGGCTTGGGAAATGATGCAAAATATAAAATTCTGGTGCAGTTAGAGCCTTTCCTACCTCTCTCCCTCTGAGACCAACCAGCCATTCCCCATCTCCTGGGTGAAGGCATTTCTCCCAGAGCAATCAGTTGTGTGTGGGAGGGTGTCCCCCTATCTTTCTTAATCATTCAGGGCCCAACTAAGCCAACTGTCAGAATCTCAGAAGTCTCTTCCAGCTCTAGAAGCCTGGGACCCTGTGAGGCCCTTCCTTGTGTAATCTTGATCTTCCCACTGAATTGTAAACACAAGTAAACAGCTGGTGACTGCAGATGAAAGAATTCTGCTAAAACCAGGAACCGATTTAAATGCTTTACCACCTCTCTGATTTCTCTCTTCCCCTTGAGCAAGAACACAGCAGAGAAGGCTCACAGGGAGAAAGGCTGGGTACCAGACTGAGGAGCAACTGAAGTGCCTTCTGCCGGCTGAGCTCAAAACAGAGCTTAAAGGGAAACCCTGTTACCTTGAACCACCTGGCAAAACACTCGTCATCTCGGCTCCTCCCAAACAAGGAAGTTTGCTGGGATGTGGCCCTTGCTCACTCCTTGGGATCAGGGAGCCCATTCAGACCCACTTGCCCTGCAGAAAAGTAGAAAGAGCTTGGGACTCAGCAACTGTGGGTTCTAGTCCTGGCTCTGTCACTCAGTGGCTTTGTGATTTTCAACAAGATGCTCAGCTCCCTTGGCCTCTTATGTAACCCAAGAGGAATAGGTCTTGAGATAATATGGAAACACTTTGAAAGCTTTACCAGAAGAGGCACCATTATTGCCTTCTGTACCATCTCGTCACCTGCCATTTGGAGAACCCGACTGAATTGAAAAGTTATTGTCTCCACTCAGGTGGGCCCCCCGACAATCAGTCCTGTGCCTGCCTTCCTCAGCCACCTCTATATAGAGAACAACTCTGTCCCCAACTTTGCATTCTCCAAAGGTGGCTACGTCCGCTGGACCAGTTTGCTATACTTAGGAATCACACAAATATTCCTAAATCAATTCCTAAATCTGCCTCATAATAACTGTAGAAATTTGAATGAATCTCTTGCAGCCTCAGTTTCCTCATCTGTCAAAGGATGGTGATAATTATCATAACGACCTTGAAGGACTATTTCGAGGACTAAATAAAATCAAGTATACGAGTGTATTTATCAGCTGTAAAGCACTGTGCAAATGTTAGCTATTAATATTTCTCATGCCAGGGGAATCACAGAACTTGCCAGTAGCACAACTAAAATACAAAAAACATACTTATCCCCACATCACACGCCCAGGAGAATTCATAGAAGGCACGAGGTTGACCTTCTACTGCCAGGCTTAGTCATACCTGCTAAAATAAATGCAACAACCACTTCAACTAATGGCTTCTGCCTTTATGACCTTGAACAAGGCACTTCTCTTCTATCTCCAGGCTTCCATTTCCTGGCCTGGGAAATGAGGGAGAGGGAGCTAAGCTGGGTGATCCCCGAGGTCTGGTGGTGTGAGATTCTCTGGGAGGGGCCCCACCGGAGGAAATAAGCACCTGACATCATCAGGATGAGCCAGGGAACACAAGGGCAAACATGGAACATGGACAGACAGTTTTAGGAAGAGAGAGAAGCCAGGGCACCCAGAAGAAACACAAGTGGCATGAATTCTAGTTCCAAGTCTGCCCCTGACCCAAGGGAGTCAGAGATGGTCCCCTGCCAAGTCTCCATTTCTCTGACAGTACTGAGGATACGGCCATAACTACAACTGTTTAGATGCTGACCAGATGCCAGAAACTGCCTATGTGTTACCTCATTTAATCTCCCAGAAGGCAGGTGTTAAATATCCCCTTTTTACCAATCAAGCGATTAGACTTCAGAAAGGGTATACCCACTAACAGGAGATCTTAGAACTAAAAAATTACAGAGCTTTAAGTCAGATCTGCTTGCCTGCAGAGCCCGCGAGATTCTGCATGAGGGTATACTGACTGGCTCCTTAGAAAGATGCCATCCGTCAGCAGCTTGCCTAATAAACACATTTACTGGAAGCCATAGGAGAAATAATATGCTCCCTGGACTCTTCTCATCTCCCCTGCCGTCTCCCTTTGCCCAAATTCCCGCAGACATAGGAGGCTTCGCATCCTGTGTAAACACTCCTGTTCCAAGAACAAGCTAGCCTCAAGCGAGAAGAATCTAGCTGATGAGACACCCCTCCCCTAAGACACCCCACTCCTACTCCCACCAGGCTTGGACCACAGCTCCCCACAGAGCAGCTCTAGCCTCTTGCGGGATGCGGGTGTATTGGCTGTTGCCATGGTGATAGAAGAACATTTCAGTCATGCACACAGGAGCAGCACAGAGTGGGTTTCCCCCGCCTGGGAAACTCAGAGGATTCATCAGAGATTGTTTGCTGCAGCATCCACACACTACTTCGTGGATAAATAAAAGAGCATCCCTTCCACTTAGCGTCTGACCCCACCCCAGGGACAGAGCTGAGTCTTCGCACTAGGTTGGTGCAGAAGGCCACCCCCTCCCTCTGGCTTTAGTACAGTTCCTCTACAAGGAAGAGGTGGTTGGAAGACATATTTACCGGATGCCAGTAAATGAGCTGTTTACAGAAGCAGTGGGCAGCCCCTGACTCCCCATCCTTCTTGACCACTCCCAGGATGTGGATCAATTAGATCTTTAGTGTAGACCCATGTGGGTTTCTCCTCTACCTAAGCCACCTATTAGCAATGGCAGTCTCGTGCAATTTCTTTAACAAGACTCATCTGTAAAGTGGGCTTAATCATTCTTTGCAGAGTTGAAGAATATTAAATGAGGTCATGTATAAATAAACAGCACTCAGTGCAGTGTCTGGCACATGGTAAGTATATATTCATGATAGCAATTTTTTTTTTAAAGAAATGTAATGAAACTTTTGTTCTGGTTTGGAGACAGGCAAATATTTGAATCCCTGGCTCACCACTTAATAGCCTAAGAGCTGAGTAATATTCTGAAGTCAATTTTTTTTTGAGTCTCAGTTTCCTCATAAGTAAAATGAAAAGGTCAGAATAAGATTCATAGACTCAGACCCTATGTGAAGGTTTTATTTTGAAGGTGTGGTTATAATATCTCTGCTGAAAACCTGAGGATGTGGGCTAAAAAGAAAAGAAAATGACATCCTCATCTTTATTGGTGAAATGGCATGAGCCATTAACGGCATCACTCATTAATGCAAATATCTGGATGTTGAGAAGAACCTTTCCCCACCCCTACTCCGACACCACATTGTATGAGTTCCTACATGCCTGTCCCCAGAGAAAGGTTCCTCAGTGCCAGGGCCAGCTCTGAGCAGATGCCCCATTTCTTCTTCTCTTGAAAACAGCCAGCTCCAGGGATTGGAGAAAAACAGAGTCATAGTCCAAGGTCGAACACTTGACTGTCGTTTTAATGAGTGTGATTCAGCCTGAAAGGCCATCAGCATTCTCTCTCCATCCCCTCCCCTTCACCCTGCACATCTGCAGGATTCTGCCAGGGCTGGAGGCCCTCTGGAGGGCTTGAAGACACTTGGCTGGCTTGCCTGTCTCCTGGTCCTGATCAGGACTGTCAGTATTCCTATTTCTTGGTTTTTGTCTTCCTGCACTGCCACTGTCAAGAGAATGTCTTTTCTCATCTTCAAAATAGCATCTGGTCCTTTGAAGCAGGCTAGCAGTAGGCTCTCCGCCAGCACCCTCATTTCTTGAAAGATGGAAGGCATTCCCCCATCCAATTATCTGAAAGTCCCCTTGCCTGGTGATTCAGCCAACCCCTCCATCATGAGCCAGTCCTGAGTATCCTAAAGTCACCTTGAACAGACCGATTGTAATCCAAGACTTCACACGTTGCCTTGAATTCTTACAAACCTACAAAGTAGGAATCATACTCTCATTTAAACAAATGAGGAAACAGAGGCTCAGAGAGGGGAAGGGACTTCCCCAAGGTCACACAGCCTGTCACAGAGCAGTTGAGTGAGATTCAAATTCTAACTCCCAACTTTAGGAGGAGGTGTTGAATACTCACTTGCCACTTGCTTTTCCTATAAGCCATAGTGAGTGCTTTGGAAAGCGCTAAGGATTAGAGAGCGTGGCAGCCAAGAGTTTCAGAAAAATCAGCCCCTGTGTCATCTCTAGTGTGCCTCCAAGCCTTTGTCCTCTGTTTGGGACACCCTTCCCCACGCCCTGCAGCGGGGTGCAGCGGAACAACCACAGGCTTTGTGGTAGGCAGAGCTGTTCTGGAATCCTAACTCAGTTTTATGCTCAGACAATTTGTCCGATCTCTCTGAGGTTTTCTTCCTCTGTGAAGTAGGACCATCTACCTCACAGTGCTGTCACGAGGAGTCGCGCTACAAGGACCTAGCCTGGGACCTGGCAGTGAGCAAGTGCCCGTGATTCGAAGCAACCCTTTCCGATGAATTCAGCTACCCCCATCTCTGTGAAGCCTCCCTCCTCCACGCCCTCATATTCACGCATTTTTCGATGTCTTCATTCAACACATATCTAAAATACCTAAATAAGTCGGCCATAGTACTCAGCCCACAATGCCGTCATCACTGGGTCACGTTCTGTTTGCCTCGTTAGACTGGGGCCTTTCTGAGGGCAGAGATTTCGACTGAGTCATTTCTGAATCCTCAGTGCCCCGGCCAGGGGCCTGGCAGTTGGAAGGAAGGGAAACGGAAGAAAAAGGAAAGACAGGAGGAAAGGAAAACAAGGCACAACAGGGCTTATGAACACCTGCTCCCCTCAAATGCCACGTCTCTGTACCCAAGCATCAGGAAAGGCACCCGGTCCGCCCCTCCGCCCTGGGCCGACCTCCTCCGCCTCCCAGATCCTCCATTGACTGGAGCCAGCACCGGGATGAGAATATCAATGACCGCCCGATAGGAAGCTCGGAGCAGCCCCGCATTGAGAGTGAGGCAGGCAAGTGGTGAGTGGTAAGGCGCAGCTGCAGAAGGGAAAATTCCGTCTGTGCAGCCGCTGGGGACAGACAGCCGTCCCAGGCCTGGTAACAGCGCGCGCGGCCGTGGACCGGGCTCCGCCCACCCCTCGCCCGCCCCGCCCGCCCCGCCCGCCGCGGCGGCTGCTGCAGCCCCGGCAGCCGCTCCGCCTGGCAGGTGGTGAAGGCAGCCACGTCCCAGCAGGAAAGCGGGAGGCTCGCCCACGCCGGGGACGGGAGTGCAGGGGGCGGGGGGTGCTGAGCTCCCCCTCCCCCCGGCCCGAGCTTTCCATAGCTGGAGCGGGGAGCCCCAAGCCTTGGGCAAAAGCGTGAGGGAGTAGGAGAGGGGAGGAGGGTCTCCTTTCTCCCTGCTCCCCAGACCGTGTCCTGCCCACCACCGAATCATCTGGGGGACTTCCTAAAAACTCCATTCTAATCCCACCATCCTTCCTCCACAAAGGGTAAAGTCACTTGGCAGCCAGGCGTTCATGATTTCCCTTACGGCTGACTAGCTCATCTCCTGGCCTTCCTTGAACTGCTCTGCAGCCATGTTCAACTTCTTTCTGGTCCCCAAACACGGCGAGCTCTGTCATACCTCTGTGCCTTTGCTGATGCTGTTCCCTCTTCTAGGAATGCACTCTGCCCAGGTTCTGCTGTGTGGGGTCAGTTTTCCAGAAGCAGACCCTGTCACTAGGATTTGTGCCCAAATAGTTCAAGAGGTGATCCCGGGAAGCACCAGTGGGGACAGGGACAAGTGGAGCCAGGGACAAGGGAAGGAAGTCAGGAAAACGTGCATTAGTGGGCAGAGTACCACTTTTGGCAGCTGGAGCCCAATCCCACTGAGCAACTCTGGTAGATATACTGCAGACCACTTGGAGCTGTCCCCCTCAATGCATGAGAAACTAAGGCATTTATCCACCAAAGATTGGTTAAGATTGGTTGAGTACTACTCCTGGGGTGTTAACTACCACCCCCACCCCCACTCTCTGCCCCTGCATCCTGCCCTGTGCCAGGCCAGGCCCATCCCACCACCAACCACCAGCACTAGCTCTCAAGCAGAGCATTACAGGGTACCAGTAACATCCTCTACCAAACCAAGCTAACCACTTCTTATTTTTTTAAGGCCTAGCTCAAAAGCCAGTCCCTCTAATCCCAAATAAATTTCACAGCCCCCTCTTCTGCACTCCCACGGCACGTTGAGCACAACTGTATTGAATATTTATCCTTATTCATTTTAGTGACTTTCTGCCTAGCTACCCCACTGGAACATGGGCTCCTCTAGGGCAGGACTTGTGACTTTATTCATTTCTGTGTCCTCAACCCCCAGCACAGGATGGCACACAGGTAACAGTGACGGTTAAGAATGCTAATGATCATTGATGAATTCCAGTACCAGCCCAAGTTCAATTTTCCTGCAAGGACACCTGGTACCCTATTGCCTTTTGTGATTTGAGAAGAAAACAGTGTCACATCTTTATAAAGTATAATACTGAATGCTGCCTCAATTTCCTCAAGGTGTTGATTGTCAGGACACCAAAGAGAAGTGTATCCTAAGAGTCTCAGACTGAAGCAACATAAGCTTGACTTTGCTGTCTTCTCCCTGGAATGGAAGGACACCTTACAGTGGATGGAAAGGCACTGGATTCATACCGAGTTGTAGTTGTCTATAACATGCATAACATCATCAGCCTGTCTTAGTTTCCACGACACCCATCCTGGAGGAGCTTAGCTGTATGGATAGATAATTCCTTCAGCCAGAACCCTCAGATACCATCTCTGTCCCAAAGGGTCTGGGTCCTGCCTGCAGGCTGGTGGCAGGAACTGGAACCCAAGTCGAGTCAGATGGGAAGTTTCCCAAGAGAGCTTGAGGCAATACTGCCAGAGCGAAGATTTACAGCTGTTGCCAAAACAACATCCAGTTAGGAAATATGAGGGAAGGGGAAAATATTTATAATAGCAATAAAAAAAAAGACAGATTATCCATCAGTAGACTTAACAAGATGTTTGCAAATTCTGTTTGAAAAAATTTAACATTACTAAGGGACAAAGAGAACACTTTTAAAAAAAGAAAGGTATATCTTTTTCTTGGGTAGGAAGACTCAACATCATAAAAATGTCATTTCTCCCTAAATTAATCTGTACATATAACACAATTCCAATAGGAAAAATACCAACAGATTTGGGGGCGGAGAAGAGGGAACTAAACAAATTTATTCTGAAATTCACATGGAAAAATAAACAATCAGGCATAGCTGGAAGAATTCTGAAAAGGAAGAGAAGAAAGGGAGGGATGGGCTCTCCCAGATCTTAAAACATGGTATTAAGCTGCAGTAATTTAAACAGTGTGGTACTTGCGCATCAAGAAACAAACAGATCAATAATTATAAAGCTCAGAAATTCACCTAAATATATCCAGAAATCTAGAATAGAATACATGTGGCATTTCAAATCAGTGAGGAACAAAAAATTATACAATAAACATTGCTGAAATAACTGGCTAGTTACTATGGGGAAAACTTAAACTGGATCCTTATCTCACTCATTACAGCAACAAATGTTCAGATGGATAAAACCCAGAAGAGAATGAAGGGGATTTTGTTTAATAATCTTGACGTGAAGAACAACGTCTAAGAATGACGTATCCCAGACATAAAATTCAAAAGTTGACAAATTGGATTGCCGTAATGTTTCCCCATGGAAAAAACCTTCACATATTCAAAAGCAAAGAACACTGGGAAAAATTCTGTCAATTCATACCACAGGACTCATTCCCTTAATATATTAAAAGCTACTGTGCATCAATAAGGAAAATAACAATTCTATAGCAAAATGTGTAACAGACATGAAAGAAAGAAAAGACAAATGACTCCTAAGCCTCATCCTGATAAGAGAACTGGGTAACAGGAAATGCCTGTATGCTCTTTTGTCTCTCTGAATTCTGTACCATTTGCCTGTATTACCCAGTTAAAAAAAACCCAAAAAAACTGAAAACCCAAGCTCAAAGAAAAAAGAACAAACAAAAATTATTTTAAAATAATAACAAGAGTCTGGGTACTAGCTGAAAGGACAACTGTGGGCACCAAAGGCATACATGAGAAAACAAGTAATAAAGTTGAAAACCGAGGAAGTCAAAATTAAAAGCAAGGTGCGGGGAGTATAGAAGTGAAGTCACACAAGCTTTGGTGTTCAAGTTCCAGGTCTATTTTGTGCTAGCTGTGTGCGTTTGGCAATTGCCTTCAGTCTATGACCCTCAATTTTCTCATCTGTGAAATGGGAACAATCGTAGCCATTACCTCATAGATTTTCTGAGGTTCACAGAGAAGGTGCACAAAAAAATGCATTTGGGTGAGGTCTGGTGTATAGTAAATGCATGAAGGGCACCTTGCCAGTACTCAGAAGAGAGTGGATGTGACAGCTTGGTGGCTGTGCAGGAGAGGCACAGAGTCCCCCAACTCACTCCCTGTCAGGCTGTGTCTGTACTCCTCGCTGATAGTCACAAAGTCACCTCCTTTTATCTCAGGAGATCCTTAAATACCCCAAATCCTCTTCTGCAGTTATTTCCTTTATTTCCCAAAGCCTCTGATACCCAAGAATTACAGACTTCTGTTGACATACACAGGGCTCTCTAGCCCTGAATTCTCCCGGAAAATTCCATTAAGACTCCAGATATACTAATCTATAATTGTGGCTCAATTACCAGCTCACGGTAAGATTTCAACATATGCTTTTTGCACTGTGCCGTGACTGTTCCACCCCAGAACTTTTCAATAAGACCATCCCACCCACTCATCGTATTCCTGCCAGACCTTAAAAGCAAGCTATAAATGGTAGCTGGTACGTCAGGCGATCCCACAATGCCAGTCGATCCCCTCTGCTATCCAATTCCCAACCCTCCCCATCGATCTGTCTCCCAGGTCTGAACTCCTGGCTGCATCTCTGGATTTTGATCCCTGCCTCTGGCCCCTTCTAGACTTTTGTTTCTTGTGTCTCCCCTGGCATTTAGACCTCAGGGCTCCTAAATTATTTTTTTATTTGCATAGCCTCTATACTAGTTAAGGAGCACACCTTTGTTCCCCATGAAAGGGGGACTCAGATAAGGCTGGCAAATCTGGGAAGATACAAGTCGGCCTTTAATCCCTGCCCACTCCCGTTTCAGGGCTACGGGCCCAGACTTGGAGATACTGTTCTCTCCTGGACCCCATCTGCAGTGGTTCACTCTGAGCTGCCATCGTCAGTACCCTCAAGACACCAGCTGACAAGTTTTAAGAATAATTCTCCCCACCCCTTTTTGCCATGGATTTCCAAGGAATTCTGAAAACCTGCAATGCCTCCAAGATTCCTTGGAAATTTTGTGTTGTATTATTGCCTAGCATCCTCTTCCCCGACCTTCTCCTGGGAATTTTTCTTCATAATCCATCCCCACTGCTGCCGTGTTTTCATATGACTTACTCTCTAGGCCATGGTTAATGGCTTCACCCGACTCAGGCCAAACCAATCGGTCTTTCACTGCGAAATTTTTTTTTTTTAAACTAGATTACAGTTCTAAGAAAGTTTGGGCCAGGCCTATGGGGAGTTGTCAAGTCACAGTCACCCACCCATTAGAGGAGTGGACCAGCGTTAGACCCCTACTTGTTCAGTTACTGCCTGGCAACAGTCTGGGGGAAACGTGGCCTTTGCAACATGCTATTGTGAGTCCAGAGGTGTACAGCTAGGCCCTTCGGTCAACCCTGCTCCCCACAGCAGGCTCCCTTGAAGGAGTTTGTTAGTCCAGTCCTCTGAGAAGCAGATGCTAAAAGAGGGTTAAATGTTCAAGGATTTTATCAGGCAAGTCACCAGTGAGAGAAAGGGGAAAAGGAGCCAGGCAAGGCTGGGAGCACCATCAGCCTGCAATGCGAGTCTAATTCCAGGTGTAAGACAGAGGAAGGGAGCATCCTACGCTACCACGCTGCCCAAGAAAGACTTGACGTGCTGTTGGAAAGTTCTCAAGCCAAAATCAGTCATGAAGGCGTTCTGGTTGTCCAGGAATGGGCCTGCCTTAGCATCCCTAATACTCACTCCCTCCCTGGGAGCAGCTCATGGAAAGGTCTGTCGCTGCCCCCCAAGCTGAGTCACATAATTAGATAACTGTGTTAGGATTTCACCCATGAGATTAACTGGGGGAAATTCCCAAACACTAATGTCTTTTACTGAGTTCCTCAGAGTGGCAGTCACCCTCTCCCCAGTCTGTATCATCGATGGAAAAGCCCTCATTATCTGTTTTAAAATCTGAAGTTCCGTTTAAATGTGTTCTTTAAAGTTATGTTCTGAAAGACTTGGATCTATAACTGAAAGCTCTCTGGCTGGAAAAAAAAATTTTTTTGGTAACAACTTCCAAACTAGCTGTCAGAAAATGTGGTAATTGGAGAAAAAATGAGCTTGAGGCATCCGTGCAATCACACCATTACGTAAACTGATTCTTCCTCCTTCTGCCTCACCCAGAGGCGAGAAAGGATCCCTCTAGGGAAGGAACCTTGGCAGAGATTTCTCTGGGCAAACTAGAATGCCAAGAAGCGGTGGGGAGGGGTACAGCTCAGGGGTAGGGTGCGTGCTTAGCATGCATGAGGTCCTGGGTTCAATCCCCAGTGCCTCCATTAAAAAATTTTTTTTAAAAAGCTTTAAAAAAAAATGCTAAGAAAGGACAACTGAGGCTGCTCCACTAATGATCACTAGCAGGAGGGATATGAAACAGAAAAGCCACTGGGAATTGAGAAGCATCTAGAAGGCTGTTTAATGTCAACCTTGTTTGAAGCATGTCTGGAGAAGCTGTAGAAGGATTTCATGCTAGGAGAGATTCAGAGTGTTGCAAAAGTACCATCCACCCAGCAGCCAAATCGATTCTCAGTTCTGACCCTTTCTGTCTTGCCCCAACTGACGGCAACTCTTAAAAGCCATGGGGGGGTGGGGCAACTTGCTCAGGGTCACAAGGACAAGGAAGTGTCAGATTCAGGCTCTTTGTAGCTGTGCTTAACATGTACGTTATATCTGCTGGTGATCTTAGTGAGAGAAATCGGATCTGCTTAGTGTTGTCTTTACCCCTATTCAAAACAAAAATTTATCATTAACCCTGAGTGTCCCTCTTCAGTCTCAATCGGTCCTTCTGCAAAGTGGAGAGATTTGTCATCCAGGTCCTCGGCCACACCCCGCCCCCCACCTGCCATTTTTCATGTTTTTCCTTATTTCTCTTTCTCTTGCCCTAAGATTCATCTCAGTTTGCTTCTGTTCTCTCTCCTGGTTCCCTCCCTCCAATTAAAATCTGCTTTCAGGAAAGGGTATGTACGTCCACATTGGACTGCTTGAACAACTGCATTTTAACAAAAATAGGAGAATGGCTTAAGTTAGAGGAATGAATACTTAATGGTAGAACCTCAGAGACATTCTAGTGGGAGTAAAGTATATCTTGGGGAAAATGAAGTCTTCCAAGAACTCTAAAGGTCACACCAATAGGGAACCACCCATATGCATTATAAACAGATCAATTTCACTAACTTTACAGATTTGGGCCAGTTTCAGTAAAAGGCAGTGTAGTGCGTCAGAAACCACACACTGGACCAGGAATCATCTGAACTTCGCTTTCCCCATATATAAGCATTGGAGGTTGTATCTTACTATCTTTGCTAAACATTCTAGAATTCAGTATTGGATTTTTAAGGATCGTGGCTCTGCAAGCAGTCGGACCTGGATTAGGGTGTCATGTCTGCCACTTACCATCTGGGAGAACTCAGCAAGTCACTGAACCTCGCTAAGCCTTATTTTCCCCATCTAGGTGATGGGAATTAAAAATACCTACCTCAGAGAGGGGAGGGTCTAGCACACACAAGGTTTTAGATTCAATCCCCAATACCTTCATTAAAGATAAATCAATAAAAACCTAATTACCTCCCCCCCAAAATAAAAAATAAATAATTAAAAAGTTTTAAGTACCAACCTCAGAGTATTGTGAGAAATTCAACAAGTTGTGTGGTACATGAAAGGGCTCAATAAATCTTAATTATTATAACCATTGCCTCTCCTTAAAGGGTGATCAGCTCTTCCTCAGCCAGCAACCTGTCACCTGAAAATTGAATATTCTTTCAGTAAAGCTTGGGGATGAAACTTCCTTTAGTTTTAGTGGATTCTCTAACCTAACTTCAGAGAAAAATTTATGTCCAAAACAATTGGAAATCTATTGAGAAGGAAAAGTTTCTTTCCTAAACAAATGGAGCTTTAATATTCTAATTTTTCACCCTCGCATTTATGAGTCACTGAAATTAATTGAGTTCAGTCCTGAAAGAAGCATGTTATCCTCCTTATGTTTTCATAATCCACTCCCTAGAAAGTATTTTTAAAAAGAATTCAATACGTCACACCTGATCAGCATTATAAACATGATTATTTCTTTAATTAACAAGGGGAGAAAACATCACATTTTATTTTTATTAAGTCTTCTTGGGACTAAAAGTTGGATTCTAGCAGTTCAAAAATTTACAGTAATTCAGCATGGATCATAACCAAGAAACCGTTCAACAGAAATGTGTGCATAGATTTTATTCAACAAAAGTTAAAATGTTATCGTATTTTTAAAATACCTCCTTACTTACCTGAGCTCCTTACAGTATTAGTGGTTTCTTTACCATCTCTTCCTGTTCATGCACAAGTAAATGCAGGCTTCTTTATAAGAAATATAGATCGACAGAAAGAGAAGAAAATCCTCCAAACGCTGCGCAGCCAGAAGCCTAGAATTCATGGTTGATTTCTCTGCACGACAGAGCAATCATCTAATCTTGTCGATTCCACCTCCTTAATAGCTCTGGAAGCTGGGATCTCTCCATCCCATTGCGCTAGCCTAGGTCAAGCTCTCCTGTCTGACCTAGATCCGTGCCATTCCAAGTGTGGTCCATAGGACAAGGTCTCTGGGTGATTCTTATGAACCTTCACGTTTCAGAAGCACTGCACTAGACCAGGTGAGGAGTGGGACCTCCGACTCTGTATTTCTAACCCGCTCCCAGGTGATACCTGATGGGGCTCTTCCACAGACGTAATTTGAGCGGCCCCTCATTGGTCTCCCTGCCCTTGGCCTGGTCTTCCTCCAATCCAGTCCACATTTGGCTAACAAAAGAATCTTTCCAAAGTGGATTTGACAATGTGACCTCCCTGCTTAAAGCCCTTGGGTGGTCCCTGGAGTGGACAGTTGTTTTAGCAGCAGCAGTAATTACGGCAGTAATAGTTGTTGCTGTTGGTTTGGGATCTCATTGTCTTGGAGGGGCAGTTTGATTGGTCCCCTCTCTAGTCTGCAGTATCCTCCACTCTCTACCTCTTGATGGATGGCAAAGATAACCTCCCAGGGTAGAGACTGAAAAGCCCAGAAATGCTCTGTCTCAGGCCTTCTGGCAACCAGAGAACTGGTTTGGAACATGACCAGAGGGTGTGACCAAGGTTGGGCCGAGCTGATGCACCCTCTTGGGGTTTGAATCTGGAGTTGGTGGTGAAAAAAACAAACACAGAAGAGCAGCCCCAGCCTCTAGTTTCTGGAGGTGGACGAGGCAGAGCTGCCCAGGGCTGGAGGTGCAGGCTGGACAAGTGGAGTGTCTGGTGCTGAGCAGCAGCGGCAGGGGCCCCACCAGTCTGGTCTCAGGTTGATTTGGGGCCTGTGATTTGGGCTGTATTATTTACTTCTGTTCCTGCCCATTTTCCAGTCCTCATTCCCTGGTCTCGCTGGCACTTCAGGGAACTAACTACCCAATGTCCATTCAGTTAATCCATTTCTTGCTTATATAATCCAGAGTCGGTTTCTGTTGTTTGCTACTAAGACCCCTGCCTGGCAAGGCTAACCAGCCTTGAAAATCATGTCTAAACTCCTTGACCTGGCCTTCTTTATTTTTGTATTAGTTAAGGCAATGGTACCTGTTAAAATATCCTAACTCTCCAATCCCAGATGCTTAACACAGGAGAAGATTATTTCTCACATACATGTACTCCAATATGGGTGTTCCTGACTGCCAGGTTCTTTAAGAAAGCAAGTTCTTTCTACCTTGAGACGCTACCATCTTCAGCACTGCTTCCAAGATGCTAGTCTGCATCAGACTGGTGAAAAGGCAAAGCATGTAGCAATCTTTATCTGTGATTACAATTAGGTATAAGAGCAGGTGGGATGAGCCCTTGTCTTGACAAGCCCTTGTGCTGACAGCTGGGTGGAGAAGGGTACCAGAAGGTAGGGCAGGAGATCTGGAAGCATATGGTAGAAATCTGGCTCAGTCAAGGATGCTTTAGGTTAAAAATAACAGAATCCTCCTCAAAACCACGTTAAGCCAGCTAAAAGAAAGCAAGGGAATTTATTATAAGAATAGAGCAGATGCAATGAACACTGATTGTATTTATTGCCCTGTGTCCAGTCCCCCATCTTCTGATGATAACACCATTGTTCCTCTGAGGAACCACCTTTCCCCACTCTAAGTCCATATGAACAGTGCCCAGTCCCATGGGGAACTGACCCTAACCCCTGGAAACATGTCTGCCCAATTAGGCATTCCATCTCCTTGAACACAGTGACAGCCTCAGAGCCGGGCATATGACCCAAGCCAGTCAATGATGAGAACTTTCTTGGGGCTTTTGGAAAGAAACACTCTCAGCTGGGAATGAAAGTATAAGAATCTTGCCTGGGACTTCCAGGAGCCATCTCTCTACCTTGAAGAAAGAGCCTGACTGAAGCTGACACCAACACAGGAGAAAGTAGATCCAAGGAATAGAAACAGGTTCCTGACAACAGTGAGCCCTGGATCCACCCATGCCTGAAGCCAGCATGATTCCTAGAGCCAATGGACTTTCTTCCAGGTAAGTCAGTAGGAGTCAGATTTCTATCATTTACTTCCTAGAATTCTGATTAACACAGGCAAGAAGTATAACTGGGGAATCCAGGAAGTCATTCCTTTTTTCACTTTCTCTTTCTCCAGAGGCCCATTCGTCTTGTTTCCATTCTCTGTGTCTGCCTCATTCTTTTTTTTCTACAGAATTTCTGCCTTTGAGTGTATATGACCATTAAGGACCACCCCATAGCTCACTAGTTTACATGGCTTCATTTGAGTGACCAGTGGAGACTGTCAAGCATCCAAATGCAATCCCCAACTTTCTGGGAGAGAGAATCAGAGTGACCCAGTTTGGGTCAGCTGTCCAGTCCTGATCCAGTCTGCTGAGGCTTAGGGAGCACTGGCAACTTATTAACTTTTTTGGACTCCAGTTTCTTCATCAGTAAAATGAGCATAATACCAACCTTGTACCGACATTGTACCTAGCTTGTACCTACCTTGCAAGGTTACTGGGGGCACTAAATGAGATTACACATGTGAAGTTCTAAGCACAGTACCTCAGGGTCTGCTTGCGGTCAAATCCAAACTAAGACAGCCCTCCTTCCCAAATCTTTGAAATAAACAGCTAATGATTTTTGAACATACGTAAAATGTCATGCAAATGGAGCTTCCAATCCCTTCTTGCAACCAGATTGCTGCACATAAAGTCCCCTATATAGGAATTCGGGAACTGCTACCACTTTGCTGGACAGAGGCTGATCACTCCCACCCCCCAGTACACACAATCCCTTACTCAGCGCTTAGCCCGCCTTCAGTCTTTAAATTCCTCCCTGGGCCCGGAGAAGGCCTACTTCAAAGCAGGAAACTTTCTAGTCATTGTTGGCTGGGCTCCATCCAATGGCACAGAAGCAGATCAGCACTTTTTATTCCTATTTATTTTCAATGTCAGGTCCTCTTGGCAGGCGGGATCGTGCCCCTGCCTGTCAGGGGTGAGGGCTGTCTGAACCTTTTGAGGAAAATGGATCACAGACTAACTGCAGTATAAATGCAGAGCAGAGACAAGCAGAATTACGAATGCAGGAAGCTAGAGCAAAGAGACCCTAGGAGCAGTCGGATCTGGTGGGAGCCATACAGAGAGGACCCCCCCACCCCCACTGCCCAAGATCTGTTCCCACAGACCTACCTGATACATGTCCACACCATGTGTACTTCTTATGATGTGACATTGACACTTCTGCATGGAGAAGTGGGTGGACCTCTGGTACTGCCTCGCCCAGTGAGATGAGGCAGAAATGACCCTGCAGGAACCCCAAGACTGGATCATCAAAGGCAATGTGAGTTCTGTCTGGCTCTCTTTTGGGACCCTTGCCCTGGGAACTGAGCTACAGTGTTGAGAGAAAGTTCAGGCCACATGGAGAGGTCCTGCATGGGTGCCCCGCTGACAGCCAGCACTGACCACCAGACATATGAGTGTATGGCTCCATTCTGCCCCTAGCCTTTGAGTCTTGTAGCTGAGGCCCAAGACATCATGGAACAGAGTCCAGACTTCTCCTTTCTGCCCTGTCTGAGTTCCTGACTCACAGAGACTGTGAGAGATAATAAATGATTTTTGTTGTATCAAGCCACCAGGTCTTAATTTGTTATATAGCAATAGGTTACAAATATAGGACTGAAATCCTCCATTGCAGTAGGGAGCAATCTCTCTAAGTGCAAACACACCCAGATGGAGAAACATATGACCCTAGGTATAGTCATTCACACTTCAGTATGAATCACCCATACTTGGCACTACTCCCCCATCTTTACTAGAAAAGAGATACGATTAAAAGTCTTAGGAAATGGGAGATAGGACCTAGGAAACTGAAGAGGCAGAAACAGATTAGGGCATTTCGTAGGAAGAGATCTCTACTTAAAGCCAAACAGGGCTGGGTTCTAGTTCTAGTCACGCCCCTTTCTAACAGAATTTTCTCTGTTATATACAATGGGCTTGGCCACTTCTTAGCTCTGACTTGAGCACAGCCTCCAGTTCCTTACTTATAAATCATTCACAACAACACCCACCTGTTTCCCAAGATTGCCGAGAAAAGCAAGTTAAGACAGTTGTTATGAAGACAAACTGTCCATGTAATTTAGAAAGCTGCAGGATGTAGTGGACCAAGTAGGACTCAGCAGCTCTGCGTTCTAGTCCAGGCTTTTCCAGGAACCAGCTCTGCAACCCTTGGCAAAGCCACCGCCCTCTCCATTGTAGCCCCAACAAAGCTCGTGCAGCCGTAGTACTTACCTCTAGATCCAAGCATCCCTGGTGCAAGAAGGCCTTCAGCCAACAGTGCCAGCAGAGGGTTGCAGAGTCTAAGTCACCTGTCCAGGTAACAAGGAAAGATCAAGGTCAATCTAGCAAGGTGAGAAGCCAGTTACAGGCAGCTTTAAAGGGGTTCAAGGGGAGTCCCAATTGTCTAAATATACCTTTCCAGCTCTGAGAATGAGATGCAACCAGGGATGCAGCTGATAACTGGTCGTGGGACCATCCATTGCTAGTGTAAAGTATTGCTTAGGAGCTTAAACACTGGAGCCTGAACACCTGAGTTCTAAATTCCAGCCCTGCTGCCCACCAGCTACAGCAGTCTCAGGCATGTTAACCTTTCTATGCCTCATCATTTCTATACAGTTTCATCATCTGTAAAGTGGAGGTGATGGTTACTTACAGCATGCCATTGAGAGCATTATCGAGACAATTGCATGCATGCAGGAAGTTTCTTCACACCTAGGAAGCTGTCCCTCAGGGAGGCAATTCGGGCTGATGTTTCCCAAAATGAAGAAAAGGGTTTAACAGTTTTAGGAGGTAAATTCACAGGTCTTCAACATAAAATCGCATGACCTCCCCACCCCCACCCGATGCCACACACACACATTCCCACTAAAAATCACTTTTCGATGCTCTTTTGATCTTTCTGACTATACACCAAAGAGAAAGTGTCAGCTTGGTGCTAGGAAGTCTTTAACACCTCTCTAATGCTTCCTAGTTTGTTAATCCCCCTCTAACAATGCAAAATGCCTGGCCAGAGCTCAGAGCCTTCCCAGCAACAGAGTCTAGGTACAATTTAATAACATTTTGCTTCTGTTGTTTTTATTTATTTTTATAATTACTTTCTTTTTACTTGAGTGATTCTGTTTTTATATTTACAGTCATGACTTTTTTTTTAAGGAAATGTATTTTTTTAAAGTAAGCCTCTTTTTAAATATTTAACAGATTATGGTATGTATGGTTCTTAGATATGGAAAAAATCACATAGTTCGTATTTAAATGACTGAGATGTGGGAAACATGATATTAGGCTGCACTCACAGACATGGCATCTCTGGGGAACTACACAAATCTACTGACAACTAAAGCACATTTCCTAGTTCTAAATTGTGTCCCCACAGTCCCATGTTCTATTTCCAGGACCTCAGAGCCTCATGCTGTTCATCAGTCCTTCCAAATGCTGCCAGAGTGCAAATTGGTATAAACTCTGGATAATTTGGCAACTATATGCTCTATACATTGGCAACTCTATTTCTAGGAATTTAATAAAATAATCATAGATGTGCTCAAAGATACATGGTTGAGAGTATTTGTGGCCACATTATTTATGATAGGGAAAAACTAGAAACCATCTTAAGGGCCAAAAATAGGGGATGAGCTTTGCAAATTATAGTATGTTTAAAATGGACTGATCAAAAAACAGTAATATGACAAATGCTCTGTATAAGGTAGATGTATTATTAACAGCTTCGTTTTACAGGTGGAGAAACTAGAGCACAGAGAGGTTAATTATCTTGCCCAGGGTCACATAGCTGTTACATGGCAGAGCTGACATCTGAACACATGCCACCCAGATCCAGAGTCTGTTTTCTTACCCACTGTGCTGCAGGCCTGTCATGGAAACTAATGTTGTGGATGAACATTCATTGACATGGGAAAGTGCTCCCAATGTACCAATAAGTGAAAAAGCAGGTGGGAAAAAAAAAAAAGATCTGGAAAAACATATACCATATGTCAAAAGAGGCTATTTCTGGCTGGTGAAATGATATTTTTGTTGTTTGGTTTGTTTTTATATGTGTTTTCCAGGTTTTCTGTTCTGAGTGCTTATTATCTTCATATTAGAAATGAAACTTATGAAACGATGACTTTTCTCCTCAGTTCTCCCATTCCTCATTGCTTCTTAAGACAAGACAATTGGTTCTTCATGAAGACAATAAAAATGATAATGATGATAATAATAGCCAACGTTTCATTTTCTCTTAGTATGCTAAAGGATTGACAAGCATAATTTCATTTGACTCATCACTGCCGGGTCCTGTGTACGGCCTCCCGGTCTGTGCACTGCACCACTCCAGGGAGTACCACTCATATGGCGTCTACGTTATGGACTGTGCTGGGACTAGTGCTCCTTGGAGCCCTGCAACATGGCCACCTTGTCAACAATCCTCAGGGGTAGATATTCTGATAATCTCCCTTTTATAGAAAAAGAAATGGGGACAAAAATGCTATTTAATTGCCCCATATCATCCAGTGGGTGGAACCGGAATTGAAATCCAGGCAGTCTGACTTCAGGGTCTGTTCTCTTTAATTGCAGAGGGGAGACAGGGCACAACAAAGAAGATAAGGTAAAATCTGGACATCAAGCAAAGATTAAAAAACCAACACAGGCATTGCGGGAACACGAAAGGAGTGCTGGCCTGCGAGGCAGGACAACGCCATTCTGGTCCCTGCTCTGCCCCCACCCCACCCAGCTATGTGACTGTGACCTTAGCAAAAAAAAATTTTTAATAGCTCTGGGCTCAGCTTCCCCATCTGCAAAATGAAGGAATTAGACAAGATGATCTTTAAGATCTCTTGCAGCTCTGAGAGTCTACAATTACAGATGGCATCCCAATATGGGCCCAGAATCGTGCCCTCCCACTCAGCAGGACCATTCTCCCGCCCGCCTGCCTGCCCAAGGCAGTGTCTCTGGAGCTGACCTACTTTATGTGGGGGAGAGAGAAGGGCAGAAAGGAGGCCTAAGGAGGGAGGAGGGGGAGAACGAAAGGTTTGCCCTCCTGAGATGCCAGGCTCCTCTCCAGCGCACTGATGCTTCAGTCCCTACCCTTCTTAGAGGCTCCTGGTGTCTCTCTCCCTGCTCTACAGAAGGCAGAGGGCTTAAAATATCTGACAGGGTGGCAGTGCTGTTTCAATGCATTGCTTTTAGTTTTTAATCATGTTGGTGATTCACCAGGGTATTTCTCTGACTTTCCAAACATTCTTTGTTAAAGTCATTCTTGCAGGATCTTTAAGATGTTTTATTAAACAAAAAACCAAGGTGCAAAACCGTGTGGATAGGGTGAGAAAAATAATTTAGATTTACATTTATGTCTGTTTGCGGAGAGAGAATGACTAACTCTGGGAGGAAACGTAAGAGATTGATCACCATTGCCTTCCTGGAGGGAAACCAGGTGGGCTGGGGGAAGGGCAGAGGAAGGAGGGAGACTTTATGCCTTTTGAACGTGCAAAAGGCAATTTTTTTAAAAAATCAAGAAAAGACATTCTTCCTCCATCTCAATAGTGTTTAATTCCAACTCTTCTTTTTCAAAGACATTCCTGGCTGTATGTGTTTGCTAGGCTACCGTAACGAAGTGCCCACAGACTGAGTGCCTTAAACAATAGAAATGTATTTTCTGATAATTCTGGAGGCTAGAAGGGTAAGATCAAGGTGTCTGCAGGGTTGGTTTCTCCTGAAGCCTCTCCACTTGGCTTGTAGATACCCATCTTCTCCCTTTGTCTTTGCCTCATCTTCCATCTGTGCCTTCTGGGTCCTAATTTTTTTTTTTTAAGTGAAGGTCCTGGGGATTGAACCCAGGCCCTCGTGCATGCTAGGCATGCAATCTACCACTGAGCTCTACCCTTCCCACCGTAAGGCTTATTGTTTATCTCATCTCCCACCTGGGCTGGACTCCGGGAGCAGGGCGCACGACCACTGTTTCATCTTTATAGCCCTGGAGTATAGCAATGAACAGCTGGGCACTGGCTGGGCAGCTTTGCTGGAGCGGTAGCCCAGACTTTGTGGGACAACGTGAATATACCGCAAAGGGACTTTCAGAATATCACAGAGGCTGCCTTTAACCGCTGATCTTTTTAATGGGAAAAAAAAAAAAAGGTGAGTACTAATGTTAATGTGACCTCCTTGGGAATCGCAGGCTGATGAAGCCCACGGATATCTGAGCTATGTTTGGAGCTTCTGTCTTGCATGCCACACAGAACTCCCCAGGATAACACACATCAGATTTGTAGTGGGCATTTGCTATTTTGATCTGCCAAGCACTGATCCCTGCCTCTTCTGGTAACAGAATTCCACTTTTCTTTTGGGGCACCATCCTCCAACATTCTCAGCCCAGGTGGTTCGGGCAGACCGTATCTCCAGCTCCAGGAATGAGCACATGGCGCAGGCCTGCTACTGAGAATGCAACATGCTCTGGTTAATTGTGGCTGGCTCAGAGATGAGCAAATGACCCCTTCTGGGAAAATCAGCAATTCCTGCGAGTCTGACAGGCACTATCAGGAAAGGAGAGCTCTCCTTTCACCAGGGTTGCTAAACCAGAACTTCTAAGGGCCATCATGCACCAGGGGTGGCCAATTAGCACATTGTTTGAGCACCTGGATTTAGCCTTGCCTGAATCCAGATTAACCCTGAACATCACGTTGATGTGAGCCAATAAACTTTCCTCATTTCTTAAACTGGTTTGATTTGGGATTCTGTCACTTATCAAGCAAACGAATGGCACACACAGGATTAGTTCTCAGTGACTTCTCTCCACTTGTAACTTTGATCCTTTCTTGGCAGGTGTAGAACTATTCACTCCTAAAAAATCAATTAATCAAACAACTTGCATGTAAACTCCCTTTGGAATTTACAAACACCTTTCACAAATCCAGGGGCATGTGTGGAAAGAGATATTAGAGATGGGGAGGAGATAAAATGAGAACGAACTGATAGCTACACCTAGCACGTGGATCCAAATGTCGATTCTGGCCCAGTCAGGACGCATGGCTACAAGGTGGCTGGTTTTGTGCTCTGCGCCAGTGGTGCACTGGAGCTGGCTTGTACTGGCCGACAAGGATTTGTTCAATTTCCGGGAGTTTTGCAGCTTGTAGTTTGAAACTGGCCACGGAGAAAGTATTTATATCATGGATATCGCTAAGTCTTACAAATCAAGTTTATTTTTTTCCCCTTGGAGAGTTTATCAGCAAACCACAGGCCCTGGCCTTGATTCAACGAGTCTGAAAATGGTCAGCAAGAGTGACTACTAAGCGACAACAACCACCAATGTCTACGTGCTACTTCAAAGCACCCCAGACCTCGTCTTGTCCCTCTGGCAATGCTACAAAGTAGAAATTATTATTCACACCTACAGATAAGGAATCCACAGCCTAGAGAAATGTCTTCCTTGTGGTCAGAAGGCAGAGCTAAGGAATAAACTCAGGTCTTTAGACCATGCCTGATGTTGTTTCCCTGACACCGCAGTGAGAGGTAACTGAAATATCAAAACAGGGTCTAATCAAGTAATTTGGTCACTGGGTACGGAAAAGCTATTTCTTTAAAAAAAGCTTTCTAACAATGTATTTCTGAACAGAGGTGGCCAATTAGCAAAGCGGTTGCTCAGAGATTAGCAATAATAATACATATTCAATCTGCTGAGAAAACAGCATCAATTCTAATAAATTATATACCTCACATTTGTAAAGAATATTTGGTTAGTTTATAAAGCCCTTTCAAGTACATTGCTTCTGTAGATTAACTCCTTTAAAATGTTCAGAAGCTTGGGCCCTGTGTGGCATACCAATTAACCCAAAACTCACCACCCAACACTTTTCTCCCTTAACAGCCTCCCCTAAAAAAGTCTGAAATAATGGAATATTTGCCTTTTCAGCCTCCCTCAGAGGCCTACAAACCTAGTGATTAAGTTCTATTAAGATGGGAGCAAAAGTCAGCTTTCCTGATGAAAATTATTGCCTTTTTTTCTTTTCATCCTGCCTTAAACAAGAACATGATCTCTGGTGCTGCAGCAGCCATTTTGTAACCATTAGGTAACAAGACAAAAAGCTAAGCAGAGCAGAGCAGAAAGAGAGCAAAAGTATAGATCCTTGATGGGATTATTAGTCTATACCAGGCTACATCCTCTGAATCTTTTAATATGTGAGAAAAACAAACTGCTGTCATTTGAGTATTTGGTTACCTGCAGTGAAAACATCCCTAATATAACTAGAGATTCTACTTCTAGGAATTTATCATAAAGATCATCTATAGTAGAGAAAAGCTGGAGTCTCAATGTCCAACCGTAGGAGGATGGTGAAACAGATTGTGAGGTGGCTATATAATTATCTTATTCAGTTATTGAAATTTATTTTGCAGGCAAGGGATTCTTAAACTCATGTCTTTAAACAAGTACCCTTAAATTACACCCAGACATTTTTGTGTGGGTGCATAGATGCATTTTTCTGGGTATATAATTCATTCCAAAAAATTTTAAGCATCCTTCTTACAAATTAACATTTGTAGACATGGGGAAATGTTCACAATATATTGGGGGAACAGAAATTGACAAAACAGCATCTTCAATATTCTTTCATCTTGGGAAAAATTACATATATGTTATAAATGTATGTGTGCATGGCAGTGAGCTGAAATTTGCAGACTACATACTTGGGTGTCCATGCACAGACAAGAAAACAGGCCACATTTATTTCTGTACACTTGACTGATCCCAGCCTACTATCCCACATTCTTACTGATTATAGAAAACTTTTTGCCATTCAAAGTAATTCAGACACTTCCTGATTTAAGACAGTCAGTTCAAGAGCTTCCATACTTTCCCCTCCTCCTGTGCTTCTCTAGTTTCTCCACGGACAGATGCATTGTTCTGGAATCCACTGGAGTGGTGTCTGATCCCATGCTACACTCTGCTCTTCCCTGGCCTCCGCAGTTCATCTTACCTGGTCCTCATCATCAGCTCTGGCTTCTGCAAATAATGTCTATAGTTTTCCCTGACTGACAGTGAAGTCTATTGCTCCCGGTCTACCTGGCCCCAATTTATTTTCAGTCTATTTGGCATCCTTTGCAAGGGCCCATTGTGCGTAGAGGGGGATTCTTAGATGCTTTTCTGCATCTGAAAGAATGCCCTCAGACCCGCCCCCCCAACCCAAACAATGGCCACTTTGCCCCACAAGGTACCAGTTTGACGTGAAGTGACTTTGATGGACTTACAACCTGGAAAGAGAGGCTGTAGTGCCTTCTGTTCTCCTGTTCTCGCTGAACATCTTAAGGACTCCTAATGCCCGTTCCCAGTCCCCATGTGGGGACAGAGCTCTGAGCCCCGCCCAGAACCGAGGTAATGTGTCAACTCTCCTCTCATCCCGCCGATGTCCCCTTTTCTCTCCAAATGTTCCAGCTCTTACCTCTTTGGCTGACATTCTTCCTCGTTCTTTGGTTTATCTTCCAAACGCTGCACTCTGAGGCTTCCATGTTTGCTCTTTTATAGCTGAAGTCAGACTATTGCACAACTAAAGATAAACTTTTTATTTTTTCTGTCAAAAAATCCTGGCTCATGTGAATCTAAAGTAAACAGATTGGACAAAAGCATTGATCAATGGTAGGACAATGAGAAAGATGAAAGCAGAAGTGTGCTCGCTGAATATTCCAACAAAATGTCATCGTGAGCCTTGGCAAGGACAGTATTGGGAGCAGAAGCCAAGAGTGGATCGACAAGAAGATGAAAAGTCGGAGAATGAAGGCAGCAGAAATAAGTCTTTGGAGGGAACAGAAAATGAGGCAGTACTTAGCACTGAGGAGCACTTTGTTAAGGAAGTGGTTTCTTAAGAAAAAGCTTTTTTTTTTAATTGGAATGATTCAGTAATGATTCTACATTATAGGAAACAAGATGCTTTGTATTACAAACTGGCAATGGAAGTTTTCTGTGAGGTAGACAGCTTAAAAACGTATCTAAAAGACCTTATTCAAATGTTTTATACATCCAGTTGGAGTAAAGATGAATTAAAAAATAATAATAAAGTTACTCTGGCTTCCAAACTTCTGTCCCTGTTGTCCGTTTTCCAGTCACCTTAGGCGTAGCCAAGCATTTAGCTCTGTGTGTTTTTAAGCGATGTATTGTCAGGTGGAGCAGGGGGGTGAGCATAGCTCAAGTGGTAGAGCACATGCTGAGCACGCACAAGGTCCTCAGATCAGTCCCCAGTACCTCCTTCAAAAATAAATAACAAAACCTAATCACCTCCCATCTGCCAATAAATAAATAAACTTTATTTTAAAAATAAACAAAATTTATTTTAAAAATAAACAAAATTTATTTAAAAAGTAAATAAATAAAATTTATTTTAAAAATAAATAAACAGAATAAACTATTTATTGTCCCTCATGGTCAGTGCCTGGAAAATGCCCAGATGGTGGGTACAGAACACAAGTAACAAGGTACCATGTATTAGGAGGAAACGACATCTTAATATCTCAAAATATTTTCCGGCTGCATCTGCATCGGGAAAGATCTGAAAGGATGCACAATGAAGTGACATCACAATGATCCCTGGATGATGGAAGTATATTAAAGTGATGGTTATGATGGAAGCTACAGAAACCCCAGCTAACAGTGGCTTAAAATAACAAGGGTTTATTCTTCTCACAAAATAAGAATTCTGGAGGTTGGTGGTGCCCGCACTGGCTCAACAGCACAACACTGTCAGGGCCAGCATCTGCGCGGCTCCCTTGGCCCTTCTCTGTGCTGTCAAGAAGGCTGCAACACCACCATGACGTCCCACGTTCCATGGAGAAGAGGTGGCACCAGCCCCATCTGTTGGTCTGTGCCAGAAAAGCAAAAGCCTTCTGCTTTCATCTCATTGGCCAGCACTGGGTCACGTGGCCGCCCCAGCCACAAGGGAGACTGGGAACATCAGGGGCCACTTGGCTTTGGGTTAGCTAGCCACTGATGCCTACTGTATTTACATCCTTTTTTCTTCTTGCTTCTCCGGGCTTTCTAATTTTTCTATTCTAGACAAATATTGCATTTATAATAAGTGCAGTATTTAATTAAACGCAAATAAACAATGCTTAGAAACCAAATACACTGCCTCATTTGACCCTTCCAACACCATGCCCTGGATAATCCTTACCCTTGTTTTAGGAGAGAATAAAGCTCAGAAGTCAAATGACTTTTCCAAGGACACATGACAAGTTATCGACACACTGAACAAAGAATGCAAGTATCCAGACTCCAAGTCCTCTGATTTTCCTACTACCCCAACTTGCTTAGAAATGAAACTTTAAAGTTACACCGGGAAAGAGGCAAGTGAAGGTTGATGAACCACAGCCCCAAAGGCCTAATGCCCACGTTTCAAGCAGCATCGAGTTGGGTTCCCATAAGGCCTCTACTGACTGTCCATGCCTCGCTCTCTCTCTCCCTTCTGCCTCCTCAGTCCTCTGCCCAGACTTTCCCACCTGCCGCCCCCAGCAGAGCATCACTCAGTGGAAACGCTCCAGCTGTGCTTCAGCCACACCAGCACCCATGTCCTCACTCCACCCCTTACTATGCATAATGCCCTGAGCAGGTTGCTTAACTCTCTGGACCCCCAGTTCCTCAACTGTTAAATGAAATAGTATTACTTATCTGATAGAGCTAATTTAGTAATTTTACAAAAAAGTGTAAACAAAAGCTTCTTGTGTGGTATCAGAGGCTTAGTACGTGTTCAGTGAATGCCAGTAATAGTCATTATTGTCATAATATAGAAGCTCAACAACTTCTGAGATCTCAACCTACAATCTTGCATTATTGTGAACTAGGGCAAGCATATGCCAGAGTGAAGGACATCAACTCTGCTCTCTGTTAACAGAGCAGTCACTTGTACAGTGTCACTGAGGACTTAAAGCAAGTGGATTTAGGAGCAGACTTGGAGGATGCACTCAGCTTACTGAGTAGAGGAATTTCTTAATAGTGTATAGTTTTGAGCAGAGATGGTTGAAATCATAGGTCTGACACTTATTTGCTGTGACCTTGGTGAAGTTACTAAAAGTCTCTGTGCCACAGTTTACTCACTTACAAAGAGGAGCTAATCATAGTTTTTACCTTGCAGGGTTGGTGTGAGGAGTAAATGAGTTAGTACTGAAGAGAGCCTGAGATGTCAAACACGTTACATAATTCTTTGCTATTGATGTTATTATTATATTGTATTGAACACCTGCTATGAGCCCAAGGTCATGAGCTAGTCATGAGTGAAGCCAGGATTGAAACTCAGCACCATCTGACTCTGAATCAGCACTTTTAACCACTAACCAGCCTTCACCCATCATCTCTAGTTACCTCCCCTCCCCTGTGGTTTCCCCTCCTCTGCCCACCCTATCTTACCCTCCTGTTCCTAGGATACAGGTCCTTGTCTCCTCCTTATTCATTCTTGCCACCAATATCGTTGCTTCTTCTTCTCCCCTGCTGCAAGCCTGGAGCTGAGGATAGACTATAACACCAGCTGTATCAGAGACCCAACTCCAGTGGCTTAAACACATTTTTATTTTCTCTTCTCTTTCTGTTACATAAAAGAAGTTTGGAAATGGGTAGTTAAGGGCAGGTATGACAGCTCCATTATCAAGCTGTGTTGCCTACCTAATGGCTTCCATCCTCATGATGACAAGAGTGATGCTGCATTTCCAGCCATCACATCTATATTCCAAGTAGTGGGAAGGAGCTGGATTACAAGAGGTGACTCAGCACAGTCAGCATCCTTGAAAGAGCTTTCCTGGAAGTGCCACCTAAGTACTGTCATTTGGCCATTCTTATTTTCAGAGGAGACTAAGAAATATAGTTTTTCATGTGGGCTCATTGTTGCTCCAACAGAGTTCTATGATTAAGGAAAAAGAAGGAGCATGGTAACTGGGTGGGTACTCAGATCTCCTTACTATACTGTCTTCAGAAAGAAGAAAAGGAGACTGGATGTTGGGTAGACAGTTAACTGTCTCTACTGCCCCATCCTTGGAATTCCTTCTGAGAAGACTCCTGTGAGTGGTTGGGAAGGATTCTCTGATGAAACACTTAGGTAGACGATATGACATCCAAGAAACATGGTCCAATCATTACGAGCCTCTAACTCAACTTTTAGGAAGGATAGTTCAGATGGATGCAGGCCTTTTGTTTTGCTGAATGGAAATGTGAGTTTGGACCCAGAGCTGTTTTGCTCAGACAACAGAGAGACTAAATCCTGCCAAGAGAACTCCTATTTGTTTTCATTCTTAACACCCAACGACGTTCAACCTCTTCTCGAAATACCCTTTTAACATATGTTTGAAGAAGAATGATTTGAAGGGATGGCAAAGTCTCAGCCTGCCGGGGATAGACACACTTGTGTTCACCAGGATCCACTTTTCCTTTTCCTCTTTCTGAGCACATGGGAAGAGAACACTGTTGCAACCATATGGGGCCATGTGTCTAGTTCTGGCCAGCGGGCTTCAGCAGAGGTGACATATGTCACTTGCAGGGCTAAGCACCCACGAGCAGATGCGAGTTCTCCTGCTTCCCTCCCCTGCCGTGGGGAAGGCAGAGGTCTCAGGTTGAGATGCTGGAGCCACCAAACTGAAGCAGCCTAGGTGACCAACGTCAGCACATGGAGGATGCTGCCCAGGGGGTCAGAGGGGGGTCTCAGTGGACTCTGACCAGTGAAGAAACATTTTTCACAACAGCCCAAAAGTAAAACAACTCAGTTTCTCCATAAAATGCAGACAATAATATTTTTCTCACTCCCTCAGGGTGTACACAAAACAGCTAGTATCGTATTACACAAGACTAAACCCTCGCTATGTGACCATAACAAAAAGAGAGCTTTATTTTCTCACTTAATCCTGACCATAATCCTTTGACGATTATAACTCAGGGTTTCCCAGACTTGCCTAGTGATAAGAATCACCTGGAGGGAACATGGTATAATTAGAGATTCATAAACTCTTACCCTGGACATTCTGATTCAATGGGACTAAAATAAGGTCTAACAATTCTGGACTTGTATCAGCTGTTCCAGGGGACTCTGGTGAGCAGGTGAGTTTGCAAAACATGGTGGGTGATACTATTACCCCAGCTTTACTGACAAGGAGAGTGAGTCTTGGAACCAGCCTCCTCCCATGCACTTTAGTGGGCAGAAGAACCACCCAGGGATTGATTCAGTAGGTCCAGGAGTTCTTAAAGCTCCTAGGCGACATCTGCTCAGCTGTCTGAGGACCTCGCTGAGTGGAAGGGGTGAGACTGGAGGGTTGGCTCACTTGTCCTCAGAGCGCAGCCCTTCAGTGACAGCTAAACATGCTGATGCCTGGGTCCTGTGCCCACAGATTCTGATGTAATTAGTAGGGTGTGGCCTGGGCACTGGAATTTTTAAAACCTTTGCAGATGATTCTATGCCATAGCAAAGTCTGAGAACCACTGGTTTAGATGAAAATCATGTAAGTTTGCATTCATAGAGCTAAGACGTGGCCGAGGCCAGCATATTGTGAAAAGAGTATACTACATGGTAACTGATGTTATTATTACTAATATTATCATGGGCGGGGAGGAGAGCCAGAAACCAGGCACAGAGAGGTAGCATAAGGCTGGGGTCTGACTCTGGAACCAGCCAGCCTGCGGGGGGCCAGGCAGCAGGTGTAAGCAGAGTGTGGCGAGGAGGGAGCTCCCTGCTCCTACTGTCCCCGCTGAGGGTGGACAAACGCAGACAAACGTGGGCTGCCTCTCTGGCTGGCAGCCCTCCAAGTGGCAGGAGCAGCTGCCGAGGCCTGAACTCACCTCACACCCACGCTGACAGCTTCTTAAAGATGGAGACAAAAGCCAGGCTGCCCTGGCCCCGAGACGAAAGGCATGGCTGGCCCGCCTGGAGAAGCAGCAGCAGCCCCTAACTCAATTCCTCTCCAATTATCCCGGTGAGACGTCTCCACGGGACAGATGCCCGTGGTCTGATTAACTAGAACGCCAGACCACCGGAGACAGACAGACATTCTAGCCGCAAAATTCACTCAGAAGACTTAAAGCGGAGAGGGGAGGTTAGAAGAGACTGACTAATTTCAGAAGCTGTGAGTGGGACCACTTGACATAAATAATAAAAATAAAAGCTGTCATTTATCGAGGGCCGGCCGTGTGCCACGCCATCCCATTTAATCCTCACCGTGGCCCTGAGATGTAGGGAGTCCTGGGCTCTCTGAATGCGTGGGCGGATTCAAGGTCACAAGCCCCAAGGTCATGCAGCTAGTAAGTGGCAGAGCTGTGGTTTGAAGGTTTGAACCCCACCCTAGTCTTACCCACTTTATATTATCCTCCTCACTCTGTGCAGCTGAGCCTCATAGATCACTGCCTACTTTGGCCTTTAAACAAAGTAAGAAATACTCTTCCTCTGACTATGCAGTGTAATAATTATCCCCGCTGAGCCAAGGAGCCACGGAGGCCAGCTGTTCCTTTCACCCACACCATCTCTCCAGGTGTCTACTCTCCAGCCAGGAAAAGGACTGGCTTTGTGAGGGCTGCAGGGCTCCCAAGAGAGAAACCAATGAATATACTCCGCTTTGAAGGGTGCCAGGGACAGAGAGGGAGGTTGTTCTGAGCCCTTGTCTCTAGCTTTACTTCAGGGCTCTCTGCTGTTTTAATTTGCCCCAGGGATCTGGAAAGACAAACACTCTATTTCAAAGGCTTCATGCAGAAACAACGACAGGTGTGGTCATTTAATTGCCCATCTTTAAAAAAAAAAGATCGGGTGACATTTTGAACCAGCTGGCAGATTTTTGTTCTAAAGAGCGGGATTGTTACTAGTTCTTATTTTATGCTGTCCACCGCAGGGCATCTCTTGGTCCTCTGTCCTCCAGAAGGTGATTCCCAGGATACAGCATTATCTGCCTTCTTATCTGATCTCTGAAGCCTGGAAACCCTTTCACAGGAGGGCAAAAGCTTCTCCCATAATTACGGACAAGGCTTCCAGGCAGAGGGCCAGGAGAAAGGCTGGGTGAGGCCTTTCCAGCCTACCTGCCAGCAAAGACCTAGAACCATCAGGAATCTGGCAACTCACAACCAGGAATGTCTTGGGAGGGCAACTGTGAGCAAACGGCTGTGAGCAAACGGCTGGGAGCAGTCCTCGGTCCTAGGCTTTTAGCTAGCTAACAAATGAGTGAGCAGAGAATTTGAATTGCCTTTTTCTTTCTTTGACTTGCAAACTAATAAGGAAAACTCCTTCCTCAAGTTCAGAGCTGGCTAACAAGCTGGGGGAGTAACAGGACTCCGTGGTGGATTTCAAGCTCTTTTGTTGGCTGGAGTTCACCTTGCTTTAGGAACACTTTAGCCAGCAAGCAGATGGGGTGAGGGACCATCTTGATTTTGTATCGTTTTGGCTACAAGCCCCAAACATTAACCCTTTATCAGTTCTTTCTCTAGCTATCCTCAGGCTTGAGTTCCAAAATCATTATTATTGGAATAATAATAGCCAATCTTGATAGAGTACTTACAATTTGCCAGAGATGATTTTAACCGTTTTATAGGTATTAACTGGCTTTGATGCATGTGACCATTCTCTGAATAGGTACTGTTTTCATTCCGGTTTTCTATTTGTTTTTTTTTGGGGGGTGGGGCAGGGGGAGGTAATTAAGTTTACTTATTTATTTTTGGAGGAGATGCCAGGGATTGAACCCAGAACCTCGTGCATGCTAAGCATGCTCTCTACCACTTGAGCTACACCCTCCCCCCCATTCCAATTTTCATATGAAGAAACTGAGACACAGACATGAGGTAACTTCTCCAAGGACAAAGACAATACGAGGCCAACCAGTCTGATTCCAGAGGCCACACTCTTTAAAAATTTTAATTGTGAACATTGTATAGAAGGGTAACAGACATAGACCAAGAAACAGAATATGATCAGACCCCAGAAGGGCCCTCCTGCTCAGTTCCAGTCCCTCCCTCCCACCCCAAGATGTCTACTATCCTGACTTAATACCATGAATCACTTTGTCCATTTCTGGAATTTTCTATAAATCTAATTATACACTGTGTAACCTTTCATGTTTATCTTCTTTCATTCCCCATGATGTTTGTGAGATTCATCCAAGTAGTTGCCTCTCTACCCTGTTCTGTCTGTCTGTCCTTGGGCCAGTACCACACTGTCCTAATTACTATATTTCTAAGTTATATCTTCACATCTGATAGTAACAGAAAGCTACAATAATTAAGACAGCTTTATTCTTCTTCAGAATTGCTTTGGTTATTCTTAGCTCTTTGCCAAGCTTGTCAACCTCCACCAAAACACCTTGTGGGGACTGCATTAAAAGTATGAGTAGATGCAGTGAGAATTGTCATCTTCACAACAGTGAGTCTTCCAAATGAAATATCGCTTCATTTTTTTTTTTTTTTAGATCTTCTTTACTTTCTCTCCATAATGTTTCCTAAGGTTTTTTTTTTTTTTAAAGGTAGTATACACCTTTCATTCAATTTATTCCTAAGTATTTGATGTCTTTTATGCCATTATAAGTGGATTTAAAATTTTTTCCTTTTTGGTTTGTTGCTAGCAGTTAGAAATAAAATGATTTGTGTACATTGCCTTTATATCCAGTGCTAAATTTACTTATTAGCTTAATAATTTCATGTCAATTCTTCAGGATTTTTCACATATACAATTATAATACTTACAAATGGTGACATACTTGTTGCTTCCTTTCCAATAGCTATGCCTCTTATTAATCTTTCTCACTTCAGAGCTCATTACTTAAGTACTATGCTATGATCCAAATTGCTGTGCAGAACAGAGCTCTCTGTAGAACTCCCTTTCCTCTCGAGTCAAACTTTCCTGGGATCCCACAGCAGGTATCTTTCCTTGTGTTCTGCCCCCCAAGGACAGAAAACCTGACCTTTGTGACCTATACAAACAAGAGAGTGTTTTGTGTTCCTTTGTTTTGCCTGAATCACCACATGGAGATTCTAAATAAATAGCTGCTGCAGCTCCAGCCATCACATCACATTCAAGGTGTGAAGAAAAAGGAAAGGGACCAGAACCCCCTACGTTTACACCCTGAATATTTTCTCAGAAGTATCCAGACCCTAACCTGGTCATTCCTTAACATCAAGGGAGCCTGGGAAAGGAAGGTATGGAATTATTATAAATCCATAATCTGGGCCAGACACATTGCCTCTTTAAACAAGATGGCAGTTCAGTTAGCAAAGAGGACATGGTACTGGCGAGGCAACGAGCCGTGTCAACTACAACTCAAATAGACTTACCTCCTCCATGACAGGCTCACCTGCCCTCCCTCCCTGGGTCCCTCTGCACAACTGAAGCCTCCAGGTGGGTCAGGCTGCCCTGTGAGGTAGCAGCCAAGTGGAGCCAATGCTTCTCACCTGCTTTCCTGCTACCCTCTGTTAGAACTGTCATAGAACAGTGCTCCTTGTGCTCAAAACATTATAGAACTTTTAATAAAACAGACCACTTACAATCTTCTCCTTTGCAAGGACCTTGGCACAAGCATCTGAGGTTGAGCCTAGAACCAAGCGGGAACCACCACGTGGTGCACGTGGCCCCATCCGGAGATCAGAATTTTCCAGCAAGCAAGCTCGTTATGCTAGGCACCCTCTCTCCTGAGGATGGCTTCTCTCTCAGGTTGCACTGGTGTTCGAGTGAGCTGGGATTCTGATCTGAATCCCCATTCACTCTTGAGCTGGAACCCTGGCTACCCACGGAAGTTGGAAACTAGGAAACCGTTTTGCTTTCAGAGCACTTTTGAACTTGCATGACAAAGCAGTTTTGATTTTTTTTTTTTAAGCTAACTGGCAAGTCAAGAAACTTGGGTCTAAGGAGGTCGGGGGAGGGTAAGCATATGTTTGGCGTGCGCGAGGTCCTGGGTTCAATCCCCAGTGCCTCCATTAAGGAGAACAAATTTTTTAATTAAAAAAAAAACAAACCACCCTGGGTCTAGGCCCAATCCTGATGCTACTTGGCAAATTAACCTTAGGCAATGCCGCACCCTTCTCTGGGCTTCAGTGTCCCCCTCTGAAAACGTGACAGCTGGACCAGATGGCCTCTCACTGTCAGCACAGCTCGGCTCTTCAGAGCCCACCCACGAGAATGTGCTAGGGGAATGCCCAGTGGGCACTTGTCCCTCAGTGTTTATGGGCTTAGATCCCGAGTACCCCAAGAGGAGGTCCCAAAACCATCCCACATTAATGATGGGGAAACTGCGTCTCAAGGTGAGGCAACCTGCCCCAGATGGCAGTCGGTAAGCAGTGATCAGGGTCTGAGCCCAGGTCTGCGTGACTCCAGCCCGGGCGCTGGACCACCAGGAGGAGCGGCCTCTACCAGCGCTGGTCTCCCACACCCGGAGAAGGGAGCATCTGGAGCCACAGGGCGAAGCCTTGGCTGCAGAGAAGATGCTCTCACGCTGGCTGAGTGGAAAGAGCTCCCAGGTGAGGGGCAGGGCTGTCATCCACCCACCCATCCTTCCTGTACCTTGTCTGCCTACATGATTACAGTTTTCTGCTGAGCCTTTAGAGTCTCTGCTTTCCCCTACCATCGGCTTCTTCTTTCGTGATTTCCATATAAATGACTTACCAGGAGTTATCATTCCCTATGCTGCTCAACTGCTGTAGAAATCAGATTGCCCAAATCACCAGTTAGGTTGAACAGAGGAGGTAAACATACCCTGAGCGCTAGGATCCCGGCCTGAGCCAGCAGGCAGCCCTCCCCACGTGCAGCAGGTCATTCTGGGGTGCATCGCGGGGCGCATCCCGGGCCCCGCCACCCCAGCGCCCTGCGGACACCTGGGCGTGTGCCTTCCCTGCCGCCGGCAGCAATTCCATCTCGGGAACTTTTTGTGAGAACTTCTGTCGTGTTTGTTGAGCTGCCTCAGCTTTCCCCAAAGCAATGAACCTTTGGGAGGACAGAAAGAGAAACGGCAAATGGGAATATTTGGTCTGTGGACTGTTCTCTGAGGCAAAGGCAGCCAGGACCCCAAACTTGGAACTCTCCGCAAGCCGCTTCCGGCGCAGCCTCCTCGGGGAGGGATGAGGAAATCTGAACAGCACGCATCCTCTTACTTTGTTGTCTCCTTTTCTGACAAGCTTGGTGATCGATGCAGGAGCAGAAAAGACTCCTTTTGCCCGAAGCTCTCAGCAAGAGCTTCTTAAACTCTCTTTGATGAAGGACCATTCTCCCCCCACCTCCCATCTGTCATGGACAATTTCATAAAATACAATAAAATTGAATTACTAGAAAAAAATTAAAAAATACAAATAAAAGCCTGAATGTTTTATTATTAGATTCAATAAATTCAATAGATTCAATTAGATTCAATGGATTCAATAAACTTACTCTGTCAAATTGCAGTAAAAATTTTTTTGAACACTTACTTTTAATGTCATTTCTTACCCAGTGGGAGAGCAGTTTCAAGCAGCCTACAGATCAGCCCTGGTCCGTGGACCAGGATTGAGCAGCACTAATCAGGCCACCAGGGAGCAAAGACGTGGTGTATGTGCCACCCACCCCCAAACCCACAACCACAGCAGACATTGCTAATGGATCACAACACTCATTCCTGGATGCCGTCCCAGTTTCCTTCTCAACACTTTCCCCTGCTCCCAAAATCAGACTAAATATGCCAGATGAAAACCACTTGCTCTCCCTGGTTCTCTTTTGCAGCCCCATGCTCAGAAACAGCTCTCCTGAGTCATCCAGCCCATCCCTCTTCTCCACTCTCTCCAACATGGATAGGTCTTCCAGCGCCAGAGCCTGCCTGCTGGGGAGGCAGCCCAGCCCTGGGATACAAGTGCAAGTCACGCAGCTTTAAGTGATATAGAGCTTGGCTTCAAAGAAGGTCTGTTGTATTCCCAGGTCTGTGTTTTGATTCACTCTATTTGGGGGGGGGGGGGGGGGATTAGGTTTATTTATTTATTTATTTTTCCAGTTTTATTATGTAGAATTATTACAGTTTGACTGCATTTATTATTTATTTTTAATGGAGGTACTGGGGATTGAACCCAGGACCTCGTGCATGCTAGGCACACACTCTACCACTGAGCTGTACCCTCCTCTCTTAATTCAAGTTATCTTCTCATCTCCATCCAGACCCAGCTTTGGAGCTGGTGAAGACAAGCTTGGGCTCCGTCTAGAGGTGACACTACATATGCAATCCTCAGTCTTCTCCGGATGGTACCACCAGGGGGCAGAGGAAGCACTTCCCCTCCCCACCCGTAGACGGCCAACCAAGGCTCAGCCCCAGACACAGACTTTCATCTTAAAGATCATGTATTAATGTGTATTGAGAAACTACAGTGTCCACTCCCACAGTCCATGGGTGCTGCCAAGACAGTTAACTGGACATTATTCATTTGCTTCTCTGGGTCCTGGGATCTTGACATTCTCAGATGGGAGGCTACAGAATGTCCACCCCTCAAAACAAACAAACAAACAAACAAACAAACAAACAAACAAACAAGAAACTGATGGAATGAGTCAGTTTTTTATCAAAAGCATTGGCTGCAGAATTCACCCATCTGGCCTCGGCAATCTGGCCTCCCAGACAACTGCGGAAATAAATAAAACCAAATAAGAAAATGGGACTAACAGCCGCTACTATTTATTGAGCTCCATATGCCGAGCCCTGTGATCAGCATATACATATTCCAAAATATATATATTCCGAAAATCCAAACAACAGTCCTTTTCAAATTCTTCAGGAAGGGAAATTTTTCATACTTCGAGAGAGCGATTTTTCATCAGACCCTAAAGTCATTTGGTATAGAGGCAGAGGAATAAGGTGGGCGATGGAACTGAATCCCAGCTGTATTTGCTCCAAAATGAAATGATGGCTGTAGAGTAATATGATCAATTTCCTATGTGCCTTGGAAACTAGCTCTTAAGATGGCTAAAGAGGGGGCTCTGGAAAATTTCAGCAGTGGCAGCCTTCCAAAAGAACACTTGTAGTCAAGGTGACTTCTTTTTCCCTTTCAAAAAAAAAAAAAAAAAAAGCAGCATTTATTTGTTTTCTGAATTACAAAGGCCATTTATCTTAACTGTAGAAAGTAGAAAATAGCAAAGATTAAAAACAAAAACATAAATTATTTGTAACGTCCTGTTTCTGTTCTTGTTTCCAGTTTTGTTGTTATTAAAATTAGGATGCAATAAGATTCTAGTATTCATCTATTTTTTGCACATTCCTGATGAGTTCCTTAATACAAATTTTTGAGGTAGAATTTCTGGATCGATGAGTATGTATACTTTTAAAACTTTCAAAATTCATTGCCAGTTGGCAAATGAAAATGTTATTTTAAGGTGAATGTTTTAATTATTAACAAGATGGAACTTTTTATAGGTTTGTCACTTGTTTGTTCTTTTGTGGGTTGCCTGTTCATAACATTTGCTTATTTTCATATTGAAGTATTTATCTTTTTCTTTTTTTTTCCTTGTTCATAAGGAATGCTTATACAATAAAGAAGCTAATTCTTTGTGTGTCTTGTCACTTTCCCTAATTTGTCACTTGCCTTTCAGTCTACCGATTTTTTAAAAATCATATTATTTACTTTCATGTAGTCAAATACATAGATCTTTTTCTATGTAGTGTCTGTCTTTGCTTGCCTACTTTATTTATTTTCGTTTGTATACGTCAAAAGGCTTTTCCTACATGGAGATAAATATTCATTAAGGAGAGTGCTTTGCAGGGAACAACATTTTTTGGATATATAAACACTGGTATATTGTTTTCAAAGTCTTAGTGCTTTACAGGCACACTTTTTAATTTATTCATTCAATCATTTTTTTAACCACCATCAGATGAATACCTCTGATTTCTAGGCTCTGTGCCAATAGCTGGGGGTGCAGCGAGGAATATTTTAAGAGCTCATAGATCACCCCAACCTCACTCTACTTTGGCTAAAGCCAAACCTGGCAACCGCGAGGCTCAGGAAGAAGAAAATGGGGTCGCTATCCTCGGTCTCCTCCCCTTTACCTCAGTGTGTCCCTTAGATTCAGTGCTTGGAGTTTTAGTCAAGGTCTTCTTTTCCGCCCACTCCTCACAAGGTCCCTGATCACCTCCCACGACCACAGGGTATGAGGACCCCACATCACCCTCCTGAGCAACAGGGTATATGCTGTCTTCATCAGCACCCGTGGTTCCCACAGGCACCTCGGACTCAGCACATCCCAAATGTTGTCTGACCACAAGCCTCACCTCCCTTGTTCAGCTCAGCAATGACCCCATTATCTACTCAAGGATCGAGCCAGCAACCTGGAGTCACCCTTCATTCCCAGCCTCTCTGTTGCCTCTGTTATCTAACCAATCACCAAATCCTGACAAGTCTACCTCCTCCCCTATTTCACGTTCACCCCCTTCTTTCCAAACCCACCACCACGACCTTACTCTGGGCCCTCTTACCTTGCACGTGGATGACTACCCACCTCCTAACTAAACCCCATGCTTCCCTTCTGGTCCCCTTCCCACCCACCTTCCACACAGCAGAAGAATGATTACTCTACAGAGCAACTCTCACCATGTCACATCCCTCCTCTGACTGGTCCTCACTGACCTCAGGACAAAGTCCACGCTCCTCAGCCTGCCCTACGAGACACCCTGTGGTGTGGCCCCTGCCAACCTCTCTAAACTCATCTGTCATTTTTCTCGCTCTTCCCCCCACCCCTAATTCCAACCACATAAACTATTCACAGATCCCTGAATGTACCAAGTTTTCTCTTGTCTCCAGGCCTCTTCAGATGCTGTTTCTTCTGCGTGGACCTTTTCCTTCTGCATCTTCACCTGGCTAACTCCCATTTTTCCACAGGGCTCAGTTTAGGTATCACTTTCTCTAGGAAGCCTTATGTGAAATCCACTTCCAAGTTCAAAGACTTCCGTATCCCTCCTTTCTTCTCCCACAGTCTCCCTTCTTACTCCCCTTAAATATGGTACCACAACTGCCTGTTTTCCTCCCTAGACTGTGGCATTGCTGCATGGTTTATACATTGTACAACTCATAAGGGACAACGTTGTAAAGGGTGGCCCCTGAAGTTAAGCAGTGTACACCCTACACAACTGTATCTGGAAGCCGTACAGTGACCCCCTTGAGGAGGACTGTATCTGTTCACTCTTGTATAACACATGTGCTCAGAAAATAATTCTTTAATTGATGGATGGGTAGATGGATGATAAATGGGTTGATGGATGGATAGAGAGATACAGAACTTGCTCCTTGGTCTCCATGTCTGCTGACCAATGGAAGTCACGTCTTTCATTTTCCTTGTCATCTCCCATCTGCTCTGTTCACCTCTAATCAATTCACCATCTCACCAGCTTCCAAGCAAATACCTTATTTATGGGGTTTAGTCCTTACATTGCTTAAAATCAAGACTCATTTCTCTTCAGTTGCCTCCCTGACTCTGAAGAGTCTCCTGAAGGTTTAATCAGGAATGACTGATGAGCTAGGATTGTGTGGGTTTTGTCTTTGACATTATGAAAAGTTAACCAGACTCTCTGCTGTGTTTCCTAGGGCATATAAGGTTCAAAGAGAAAACAACTCAAATCTTCCTTCCTCCCCTATTCCCTCTCCCACTGTTTAAAGAGAAATTGCCTTTGGAAAATTACAGAGTGTTTTTTTTTTCTGAATCCTAAGGAAGAAAAAAGACAAAAGTTTATGAGAATTATAACCAAGGGACTGTGCATAGGAAACATTGGAAGATATATCCTGCAGACACACCAAGTGAAACAAGCCAGACTCAAAAAACCAAGTATCATATAATTGCATGTATATGACATTTTCGCAAAGGCAAAACTGTAAGGTCAGAAAACAGATTAGCAGTTGCCAGGAGTTGAGGGGTTGGGAAATTTGGGTATTCTATATTTTGATTGTGGTGATTACACAACTGTATACATTTGTCAAGACTTGTAGAACTGTACACTAGAAAGGATGAGTTTTATTGTGTAAATTATAGTTTAATTTTTGAAAATGAAAAAAAGCTTTGCAGAAATCATTAACAACCATGTAAATGTGAAGAATGAAGGAGGTAATGGATAGTAAATTCAGTTCTGTTCATCTCTATTCATTTTCTATCTCTGGAAATCCACTGGGAAGCTCATTTTTTCTCACTCTTTTGACTGTCCTCTCTTTACTCCTCCCCTTTTCTCAGACTAAGACAGACTTGGGTTTGAAACTTGCTTTGCTACTTCCCAGAAGATGAATCCTGGACAAATCACTCAGACTCACTGAGTCTCATTTCTGGGTTTCTTCATCTGCAGACCACTGAAAATCAAATCCATCTAGGAGAGAGTTTCTGTGTGTGTGAAAAAAGATGATGTAAGTGGAGGCAGGCACAGTGTCCTGGGAAAACCTGTAGGGTAGGTAGAGTGCTATTTCATCCACCCATCCTTCCACCCATCCATCCACCCACCCATCCATCCACCCACCCATCCATCCATCCTCTACCAACCACTTAGGGATTAATGTGGGGAAAGGACCAATGAATTCACATTGTTAAGGGTCTACTGGTACTATGGCAAACACTTTCATTTAAAGTTTCTCATTTAATCTTCCCAATGACGTGAATAAACTCAGATTCAGAAATATCACAGCCAGGAAAAGTAGTCAACAGGATGCACATTTTTCTAAGTCCACCCGCTCCATTCTCACCTGCCAGAAATTCTGTTTTCAAGTGTTACCTCCTTTGGCCCTCATGGCAACTCTATGAGGCACAGTCTCATCCCGTTTTATAGTTGTGGAAACTGAGGGGCTGTCCCTTTCCCAAGAACACACAAAGTTAGCAAATGACTTTCTTCTATGGCTCCAGTCCAGTCCTTGCCACTGCTAACTGGTCCTGGTCAAACTGCCAAGCATGGCATGCAGCCTCATTTGCCAAGTATGAAGACCTGGGCTGTGCGTGATGCAGTGCATGGTCAGTACACATAGGAGGAGATGTCATCACTGCTCTCGGGGTGGAACAGGCCTGGGGTTTAAAACCATTCTGGAAGCTCTGACTTCAGTCTGTTCCATGCCTCTCTCCTCATGGCTCCCGGCAACTCTCGGGCCTTCATAACTCCAACCTCTACCTCCATCCTCACACTGCCTTCTTCTCTCTGTGCCTCTGTGTCTCAGATCTCCCTCTCCTTTCTCTTTAAGGACACCAGTCCCTGGATTTAGGGCACACCTAAATCCAGGATGATCTCATCTCCAGACCCTTAACTTAATTATATCCATAAAAACCCTGTTTTCAAGTAAGGCTGCATTCGGAGGTTTGGGGTAGACACATCTTTTGGGACCACAGTTCAACCCACTGCAGATGGTTATTGAATCACACCACTGATGGCTTTGCTGAGGATCATGAAAAGCTGCTGGACCAACAGGCAATTGAAAGCCACTTGTTAAAGCTGAAGATCCTCCTGTAGCTTACAAAGAGGCTCTCATCTCTGGCAGCAGGAGGGGAGAGAGCCGAGGGCCAGGCCCAGTGGGCAGGAGTCAGAGCGGCCAAGCCCCAGAGGAGATTAACTGCTTAATCAAGGCAGCTTGGTCATGCCAAGTTCAGGGCCCCAGCTGGGAAAAAATGGGCCTCCACCACTTAGGAAGGGGACATCTGGTCCAGACCTGCTCTAGAAGCCCTGAGTCAGTGTGAGTAGCCCACCCTTCTTATTAAGAGTTAGCGTTCCCCAGCCCCTTCCTTAGAAACCATGGAGAGGCCTCTCCCCAGCCAGACAACTGGTACCTCCATTTAGGATCTGGCCCCACCTTCTCTCCCGGCCACTGGACCTATCACTAGGTGGCATGTGGGTCCGGGTAAGGAAGGAAAGGGACTATGCCCCCAAAGAGCTGAAGACTAGCAAGCCCATGTCTGCAGGAGTCGGGGGGTGGTCCATGTAGGACTGGATTCTGGAGATGTTTGACCAAGGAAGCTTATGATCAAGAACATAATGTTGGATCCTGGATTTTTTATTGATTTCCAAGCACTCTCCCAAAATACAGGAATTAACACCCTGGCACAGAACTCCAAGAGATGGTGCAAATTTTCCCTTAGGAAGGTTCCTAAAACTGTGGGGAAAGAGATGGCCCATGCTGAGTGAAGTTGGAATTGTCACAGCTGACCATAGAAGAAGGTATGAAAATGTTCAGGGGAGTGGATATACTATGACAGACCAAAAGACCCCCCAGAGGACTGTGTGCCACAGGAAGGCCCAGAGGTGATACCATCTTCTAAGAGTGTAAAGCATGTGTTGGTGGCAGGAAGACTAGCGTCGCTAACAATTCAGCGATGGGTGGCTCTCCTCTGTAAGCCAGGACTGACAGAAGGAAAGACTGGTTAAAGCTAGGCTCATTGGTAACAGTGGAGATGATAGGACCACAAAATAGAGGCCAGGTGGTGGCACTTAATCACCAGAAGCCAGGTGGATGCAATTAGCATAGTGAACAGCAGGGCTGGAGTGGCAGCCAAGGGGCCTGAGCCACAGAGCTGGTTAATAGTGCACAACATCCTAAGACGAAATAGGTGGGTAGCTTGAATCATCAGAGGAAATCAGGGAGGGATGGTCGGGAGGCTTAAGACAGGCGTCTTAAGAAAAAACTGGATCCCTTGCCCAGTTCCAGACCTCAGCCAGTTTCTGGACCTAGAATTCATTGCCTAAATAGCATGGGTTTCCCTGGAGGAAGGACCCTTTCAGCACCACGGCCAGCACACAAAGTGATGATCCCCAGCCGTCCTCTAAAGGGACCTGCAGCAACTTACTCTGAAAACTGTTCTCCAGGGAAAGGTAAATACAGACATATTTTGAGGACTGTTGAATACAGGATCTGAGCTGACATTGTAAACTAAGACCCTGCTAGATTGGGGGTACATGGGGACAAGGTAATAAAGCCCTAATCCCAGAAGTGGGCAAGATGACAGTCTGCTTTAAGAAGTCTTTTATGATCCAGTTTCTGCTGTCTCCAGACTCATCTCTCACCGTTTACTCCACAGGACTGAGCTCCCTGCACTTCCTTAATGCTTCATCTCCCATCCCCACTCCTCTTCTCCATCTCAATATTTCTTTTAGTTTCTGTCTGTCTCTGTCTCTGCCCCACCTCTTTGCTACCACTCTCTCATCTCTCACCCCTCTCTCCCATCACCTTCTTGAATCTTCCCCTTTCTCAATTATTCTCTGTCTCTTATCTCTCCTTCTGTCCTGGTCTGTATCTCTGTCCGTCTCTTTCCATGTCCCTCACCTCTCAATCTCATTCTGCGTCTCCTCACAAAAGGACAAATACTTATGATCCCACTTACACAAGTTCCCTAGAGTAGTCAAATTCATCAAGATAGAACATAGGGTGGTGGTTTCCAGAGATTGGGGAAGGAAGGAATGGGGAGTTAGTGTTTATGGGTGCAGAGTTTCAGTTTGGAATGATGAAAAGATTCTGGAGATGGGTGATGGTGGTGGATACCTAGCAATGTGAATGTACTTAAGGTCACAAACCTGTTTCTACTTTGTGTTTAGAATAATTAAGATCTAGCCTCTTAGCAAGTCTGATGATTGTGATACACTGTTGTTTCATGTCATATTCATTGGACTGTACATTAGATCTCTAAGACTCATTTACCACTCGTTGCAAGCAGGAACCCTTAAACAACACTGCCCTGTCTCCCTACCCACCAGCTCCTGGTAACTTGCCTTTTACTCTCTGTTTTTCTGAGTCTGGCTTTTTTAGATTCCACATATAAGGGATATCATACAGTATTTGTCCTTCTCTGTTTGACTATCTTGCTAAGCATAATATCCTCAAGGTCCGTCTGTGTTGTTGCAAATGGCAGGATTTCCTTTTTTCTCATGGTTGAATAATTTCCATTGTGTGCGATAGATACAAGCAACATCATCTTTACGCATTCATCTGTTGACAGGCACTTAAGCTGTTTTCATATCTTGGCTATTGTGAATAAAGCTACAATAAACATGGGGGTGCATATAGCTCTTCAGTACCCTTTGCGTACATACACAGAAGTGCTGTTGCTGGATCTTACCAGCAGGTCTTGTTTCTGTCCAAGAGATTTACTCCTCCCCCAGGAGTGGGGAAGCTGATAACACCCATAGCTTTAGAAGACCATCTATTAGACTGAGGCGATCCACCTCACCCGTGATTGGGTCAGGTACCCAGGCTCAAGCCAATCAGTGCATGTCATTCCCTCGTCAACAGATATTGGTCCACGGGTGGGCATGTGACCCAGTCAGACTGAAAGGAATAAGGAAGGTGGAGAGAGTTTTGATCTATCCCACCAGGCATGGAGTTTTCTTTTTTTTTTTTTTTTTAACATTTTTTATTGATTTATAATCATTTTACAATGTTGTGTCAAATTCCAGTGTTCAGCACAATTTTTCAGTTATTCATGGACATATACACACTCATTGTCACATTTTTTTCTCTGTGAGTTATCATAACATTTTGTGTATATTTCCCTGTGCTATACAGTGTAGTCTATTCTACAATTTTGAAATCCCAGTCTATCCCTTCCCACCCTCCACCCCCCTGGTAACCACAAGTCTGTATTCTCTGTCTGTGAGTCTATTTCTGTCCTTTATTTACGCTTTGTTTTTGTTTGTTTGTTTGTTTTTGTTTTTGTTTTTTAGATTCCACATATGAGCGATCTCATATGGTATTTTTCTTTCTCTTTCTGGCTTACTTCACTTAGAATGACATTCTCCAGGAGCATCCATGTTGCTGCAAATGGCATTATGTTGTCGGTTTTTATGGCTGAGTAGTATTCCATTGTATAAATATACCACCTCTTCTTTATCCAGTCACCTGTTGATGGACATTTAGGCTGTTTCCATGTTTTGGCTATTGTAAATAGTGCTGCTATGAACATTGGGGTGCAGGTGTCATCCTGAAGTAGATTTCCTTCTGGATACAAGCCCAGGAGTGGGATCCTGGGTCATATGGTAAGTCTATTCCTAGTCTTTTGAGGAATCTCCACACTGTTTTCCATAGTGGCTGCACCAAACTGCATTCCCACCAGCAGTGTAGGAGGGTTCCCCTTTCTCCACAGCCTCTCCAGCATTTGTCATTTGTGGATTTTTGAATGATGGCCATTCTGACTGGTGTGAGGTGATACCTCATTGTAGTTTTGATTTGCATTTCTCTGATAATTAGTGATATTGAGCATTTTTTCATGTGCTTTTTGATCATTTGTGTGTCTTCCTTAGAGAATTGCTTGTTTAGGTCTTCTGCCCATTTTTGGATTGGGTTGTTTATTTTTTTCTTATTGAGTCGTATGAGCTGCTTATATATTCTGGAGATCAAGCCTTTGTCGGTTTCACTTGCAAAAATTTTCTCCCATTCCGTAGGTTGTCTTCTTGTTTTGTTTCTGGTTTCCTTTGCTGTGCAGAAGCTTGTAAGTTTCATTAGGTCCCATTTGTTTATTCTTGCTTTTATTTCTTCTAGGAGAAAATTTTTGAAATGTATGTCAGATAATGTTTTGCCTATGTTTTCCTCTAGGAGGTTTATTGTATCTTGTCTTATGTTTAAGTCTTTAATCCATTTTGAGTTGATTTTTGTATATGGTATAAGGGAGTGTTCTAGCTTCATTGTTTTACATGCTGCTGTCCAGTTTTCCCAACACCATTTGCTGAAGAGACTGTCTTTATTCCAATGTATATTCTTGCCTCCTTTGTCAAAGATGAGTTGACCAAAAGTTTGTGGGTTCATTTCTGGGCTCTCTATTCTGTTCCATTGGTCTATATGTCTGTTTTGGTACCAATACCATGCTGTCTTGATGACTGTAGCTCTATAGTATTGTCTGAAGTCTGGGAGAGTTATTCCTCCAGCCTCTTTCTTTCTCTTCAGTAATGCTTTGGCAATTCTAGGTCTTTGATGGTTCCATATGAATTTTATTATGTTTTTTTCTAGTTCTGTGAAATATGTCCTGGGTAATTGGATAGGGATTGCATTAAATCTGTAGATTGCCTTGGGCAGTGTGACCATTTTAACAATAGGCATGGAGTTTTCAAGAAAGCATCTGGTTCAGTTGATACCAGCAACCATCCTAAAACCAAGAAGCCAAGCGAGAGGAGGCTTAGACCCTAGGGGAGAAGAGAAAAATGTAACCAGAGCCCTGCTCTACGCCGGAAGCCTACTTTAGCCCTGAATTTATTGTAAGCTGCTTTGAATCCAGACCTGCTGCGTGTAGCAGAAAGAAGCCAAATGGATACATCTCTCAAAGCATAAGGGTGGGAACAGAAACCGTTTGTTTGCTAATCCTGTGGTCACACTCTAACCCCGAGGGTTCTACAGACAAAGAAACGGAGTTACATTTAATAAATGCAGTTTGTACAACAGAAATTATTTCAGAAGTTTCCACGAGGTGTGGCTACAGTAGATTGTAAACCTTAAGAAGGCAGAGACCATGTCTCTTTTTGCTCTTACAGACCCAGGGTCCGGTCAGTGCTTGGCACACACACACGTACTCATAAAATATGTGTTGAGTGAGCACACCACAACTCATAAAAATGAGTCCTTAGTGATGAGAAGGTTGGGAAGTTACCGGAGCATTGTAAACACAGAAACATTATATGCTTTAGGTTAAATAAGATAGTGCATATAAAACGCCCAGCACAGGATCCAACATCTAGTAAATAAATGAAGGTCGTTGGAGTCAACTAAGCCAGCCCATCTTGAAGGTTCCATTTATATCTAATTATGTTAGACACACAGTATAGTGATTAAGATTGTAGCCTTTACTCATAATTTTCTAAAACCAGAAACAATCCAATCTAATTTGCATCAGCAGGTGAATGGATAAACAAATTGCAGTGCAGCCATACAACAGAATACCACTCAGAAATAAAAAGGAACAAAACACTCATACACACACATCACAGATGAATGTCAAAAGCAGTGATGCTAAATGAAAGAAGCCAGAGACGATAACCTACATTCCATGCGATGCCGTTATACAGCATTGTATAACATTCCAAAAAAAGCAAAACTATACAGACAGGAATCCTGTCAGTCACTGCCCAGACCTGGGGACACAGGTAGGACACTAACTAGAAAGCAGCCTGGGGGAGCTTTCTGCAGCGATGGAAATATTCTCCATAGTGGTGGTTATGTTACCGAAACTCAGCTCTGGCTGCTCGCCACTCAAAAACCAATGCTCAAGAAGCAAGCGCTGGCAGAAAGGAAAGGTTGCTTTATTCTAGAGGCCAGCAGCTCGGGGAGAAGACAGGCTCACTTGTGCCCAAAGGCTAGCTCCCCGCTGCCGATCGGGGGCAAGAGGTTTTGAAGGGGAGTTTCAGGGTGTGTAGGCAGCGGGAGGGGCTGAGTGCAGGACCGCACAGTCAGCTCGGAGAGTCACCCAGTAATTGATCATGCAATGGTCGGCTCAGCGTCGTGTTGATTGTTTTAAGTACACTCAACCTTCAGTTCAGACTTCCAGGTTTGTTGGTTTGTTTCCATTTCCTTGAGACCAGTTCTCAGAACCATGACAGCTTATATCACGGCTACAGTCTGGTGATCATGTAGTTAACTTCTTCCACTTGGTGGGGGTGTCGGTGTCCAGAAAACAGCTCAAAAGATATGGCTCAATATTATCCATAGCCCTTGAGAAGAAACTAAAGGTCCTTGGCTTTGTTTAATGACTAAACTGTTATTGTTCAGTCTCGTTTGACTGCTTTCCTTTGCTTCTGCATTTTCACACTTCTCTGATTAAATTTATTCTTTGCCCTAAACTTTTTCTACAGACAAGACACAGGCAGAGGACACGGAGCGGATCTGTCCTGGAAAGGCCCCATCGTGTTCTGCTCTGTTGCAATTACACAGTCATATATTTGTCACAACTCATTGAACAGTACACCTGAAAAAAAATGACTTTTACTGTAACTGAATCACACCTGAATAAACTTGGCTTTAAAAAAAATGTAACATGCAGGCTGTTAGTATAGATTGAATTCATACAGACTTGTTTTCAAATCCTGGCTTCATCACTTCTGTGTAACTTTAAAGATGCTTCATTCATCTCTCAGGGCCTCAGTTTCACATCTAAATAATGTTAGAGGAGTTTTGCTCTGAGCAGGATGGAGTAGGGGCCTCTGCCCTCTCTCACCCACTGAGTGCAGCGACAAAACCTAGGCATGATGCTTGTCACAGTTATTTGGTGTCTCCAAAAAGTAAATACTAGCAGTCAAATTAGAAAGGAGGCTAGGGTTCAAAGCACCACTAACCTGAAAGAGAGTATACTACCTTTTTTTTTTTTTTAACTCTAATTTCTCCCAGCCTGGACTCAATACAGCTTCACCCTGTAAGTGGACATTCACGTAGCCGGAGAGAAATCTTCTAGTTATGGCAGTGGGAGCAGGATAGGGTGTCCTGATGCTCAGGAAAGTGGGGGAACTCTCTGGGTGTTTTTTCTTCTTAGTTTTCTTTTCTCAGCTCCTGCGCACTAGTCCCCAGGCAGTTGTGTGGCAGTGACAATGACGATGGCGGCAAAAGGGACTCATAGGAGCCTGAAACTCTGAGGCGGGGCACTTCCTCTCTTATCAAAGCAGGGATGACCCAAAGGGGTGGGGAAAACTTGTCAATTTTTCTCTTTCTTGATCCCAAATATAGGTGTACTCATTGGAAGTGAGAAACAAATAAATAAATCCTCAGCTTTCTGGCCAAGGGTGTAGAGTAATTAATTCTTTCTCTTCTAACTGGGTTCCTTGCTAATTCAGTTTCTCCTAAAATTCAGGGCCAGTTTTACAAAGCTATAAAGTAGACAGTTGTTGACTTGCTTGAATTTCGGGGACAGTAGATTAATAGTAGTAATAATAATAATAATAGCAAATGCATACATGGCCATCACTACACGGCAAGTAATTTTCCAAGCGACATGTATGTTAACCAATATAATCATGGTGACAACCCTTTGAGGTAAGCACTACTATTATCCCCATTTTATACGTGTGGAAACTGAGGCACAGAGCTACTTGCCCAAGGTCACATGGATAAGTGGCTGAGCCAGGATTCAAGCCAGGCAGTCTGGATCCAGAGTCCACACTCTTGACCACTATATTATACTCTTCTCAGATGAGAAACCTGCACAGTTCCCTGAAATTCTACCATTATTCATTCATTTCTTTGGTACTATAAGAGTCTGTGATCTAGAACATTATGGGAAAACATAGTGTCCTCCCAGAGTGAGAATTTCAAGACCTAATGGAGAGATTGTTCTTTCTCTCTAGAATATTTTCATTACTCTTTCCTATCTGATGAATTGCTGGTCATCTTTCAGGACCTAGCCCAAATGTCACCATCCCTCCTCCCAACACCTCCAACCCTGCCACCAAGAAGCTTCCCCAGAAACCCTGAAGCACTGTCTTACCACAGTTGTGGTACAGACCACCTCTGTATTTTACTGTAATTGCTTTGTATACGTGGCTTATTTTTGTCATAAGCCTATGACGTCCTCAACTGCAGAAATTTTGTTTCAGGCATGTGCTAGGCACTCAAGGGTAGAAAGATAAGCCAGATTTGGTCCCTGACCTCAGAGTCCCCAAGTCTTCATGGCTGTTCTTGATGGACGCATCCGATATTTAAGACCAGGGCTGCAGACCTATAAGCAAAGTTTATGTGGGCATGGAGGACAGAGCAATTACTTCTGACTAGAAGGAGGTAATATTTGAGCTGGGAGTATGAGGAAGACTTCAATGAGAAAATGAATGAGTCAATGAATCCCTCAGGATAGTCAACAGCTTGCGTTATTTTTATGATACAGGAGGAGAAGATTAGACTTGGAGACTGTATTGGCAGGGGCTGGTGTTAGCTCTGTGACTTCAAGCAAATCACTTCATTTTTCAACGCTTCAGTTTACCCATCTGTCAAATTGGACTAGTAACCACTCATTTCCCAGGATGTAAGAATTAAATAAAATCACATCTGGAAAACTTCTTTGTGTAAAATGCTAAGTGCCAGAGAGATACTAGGTGTAATTTTGCTTCTTAATTCTTCTTGTACATTGTCTCTTAAGAATTCAATAGGACAGAGAACATTTACTGAGCTTACTCTTATGTCATCCTCTGTACGTACTGGATACTATCTCATTGGCTGTCCCAACAATCCTGTAAGGCAGGTGTTATTCGTGTGCCCATTCTACAAATGAGGAAAAGAAGGCACAGAGAGTCACCCAGCTATTAACTCCGGGGGCCCAGATTCAAACTCAGGAGATACCTTAGGGCCCCTGATCAGAGACTAAAGCTGTGTGAAAGATGAGCTCAGTCTGGCCCAGTCATGACACATCAGTCAACTGAGAATGGACAGGTGTGGCAGGGGGACCCAGCTCTGGTGAGACAGAGATCAGGACCCCTCTCCTTTACCTCTGTTAGCAGGTAAATTGAATACGTGGTTAATCATAAGAAACACAGAGCTTGGACTTTCTCTTCCCAAATAATGTATATCCTTTATTTAAACATTGATTAGAAGAAAAACAAAGGCATAAAAGTTCTAGAGATTTTACAGGGCTTTTTTAAAAAAATGGAATAGGCGAATATTCTCCTAGCCTGACAAGGTCATTGTTAAGGAGTACAAAGCCAACAGCTGGATAAATCAGAAAGAGGAGGCTCACCATGCACTCAAATCACGTGGCATTTATCTGTATTTTAAAATGGCACCCCAATGTTTTTATTTCACTGGTGTGAGAGTGCGTAGAACCCTAAAGCAATTAAATAGAACATGAGGGCTTTTCAACAGCTTCTAACTTAGCAAGCCACGGTGATTTAAAAGGAAGCGGGTGAGCTGCTAGGATAGCAGGGAGATTTCTGCTGAAGAATACAAATGTGTTCTCTGCTACATTGCTTCTGCCTCTTCCTGGGGAGAAGCGAAATGCACTCAGGAACGTGATGGAACTTTCCAGCTGGTGCTTTTGCATTATCAGGAAAGAATGTGTTTATAAAAATGAAAATCACTGAAAATCAATTATGTGTGAAAGTCTGCAAGGGAGAAAAATGGAGAAACATTGCAGAATCTTTATTTATGTCAAGGGCCAAACCCCAATGATGAGAATGTGAATTGGTATAATTTTTTGGAGGGGACTTTAGCAATGTGCTGACATTTTGACCCAGCAAGTCCACTTCTAAGAATCTATTTTACAGCAATATTTGCACATATACCAAAGTGCCATGTACAAGGATGTTAACTGGAGCCTTGTTTGCTTGTATTAAAAAAGTGGAAATAATCTACATCCATCAACGTGAAAATGTTTAAACAAATGATGACATGTCCGTATTTTAGAAAATGTTGCCAATAAATGGAATGAGATAGATGGAAAGACGTCCCTGACGGTTTAAGTGGGAAAAAGCTAACTGCAAAAGAGTATCTCTTAAATGCTTCCATTTAAAAATGTTTTTAATGTTAATATATTCATAGAAAAACATGTGGAGGAAGATGTGCCAAAGATTACCAGTGGCGATCTCTGGGGACGGTATACATATTTTTGTAATGTTTACATTTTTATGAGTGTGGATTACTTTTGCAAACAGAAGGAAGAAGAAGAAGAAGAAAAAACAGAACAAAGCTGAATTATTTCCTCAAGGGAGGAAAGAAAAAAAGAAAAGAAACATGGCTGGCAGATACTTCTTTACAGACTTTAGGTGAAAGCTTTCAGTTTAACTCCCTGATGAGTGCATTTCGATTCTGACAATCCGGGCAAGGGTGGTATTTAGTCGAAATGAACCCGAATGCCTGTGTTCACATTGGGAGGCTGAGCCGCAGTCTCCCTTCTGCTGTCCTCATTCTGGCCTCTAGGTGGCGACGGCTGTGGCGCCTTGACAACGGCTGATGGAGTAAAACCAGCTGCTTTGGCATTTCCTCCTTGTTTCCTCACATGAAAATGATCGTCTAAGAAAACCTGCCTCTAGGCGCTCTTTGGAACGATGAGAAGAGATAAGGAGAGAAAGTGCTCAGGAATAGAAAATAAATAAGCAACTGTCACCTATGGTTATTGTCCTATAGATGTTTCCTTGGTAGAATCTCACATCTATCTTCTGCATGGTAAACTCTTACCCATCCCTCAAGCCCGGGCTTAGAGGCCATCAGTGCGAAATCTCCTCCGTCCCTTCCTGCACAGCAAGAACTGATGGACGCTCCCTCCTCAGGGTTCCTGCGGGGCGCTGGGAAACCGGCTTCATCACTGCACCATACACTCTGGGTCCGCTTGACTCTCTCCTCCGCAGACCCTGCTCTCCTGCAAGGCAGCAGGCCTGTTCTGGTCATCTCAAATCCTCAGCACTTGCTCCAGTTCTGGGCCCAGAGTTTGAATTCCAATCACCACTTTTTCAAATTGATTTCATTCCATCCTTGCCTGCCCAGGCTAGGCAACTTAGTTCACAGTGAAACTACGGTAACAGGTTCCCAACTGGTCTCCCTGCCTCTTCTGTCCTCACTTTGATCCAGCCCAGCATTTGAGCCTGACAGCTCCCTGCTCAAAACCCTTCAAGGACAGAGTAAAATTGTAGGACACGGAGCTCAGGTTTTTCATTCCAGTTTCGCCGCGGGCTGATGGGATCCTAAGCACATTGCTTTCTGAACCGCTTAGCTTCTTCATCTGCAAAATGAAGGCAATCACCTCCTCTCACAAGGCACCTCCTTCCACAAGGGAATCAATGAAAATTGCATGTGGAATGCATCAACGTTACCCAAATTTAGCTCTACATACTACTTCCGTTGTTGTTGACAGGCTGTGCGCTCCAGGGGAGAAGGGAAGAGTATCTGTAAAGTCTCTGTCCTGGAAGTCGAACTACATCCTGAAAGGCGCTGTGATCTTGAGCTGGTTTCTCTAGTCATACATAAAGAGGTGAGCTCTCAACTGGGGTCCCGTTTCCACCATAAACTGCATGTAATGTGCCCTTTGGTGAGCCCAATCCACAAGGCAAAGGGGCAGAGACTTCCCCGCCCTTAAAATTAAATACAAATATCAGAGAAACTTGGTGCAGTTTTTTTCTTCCTTCTTTTCTTTTTTCTTTTTTTTAACCACTTAAGGAGCACTGTCATACTCATTATTGGATTTGAAAAAGGTTTTAATGGAAAGAAAGCAAAGCAAAATCTTAATAGCGATTATCTCTGGATGGTGGGATTGGGCATGACTTTACTCTTATTTGTGTTTCCTAAGACTTCAAAATTTTCTGCAATTTTGGAGCTGGACGGAGACAACGGATGCGCAACATTCTGAATGTACTGCTTCATCGTCAATGTACTAAATGTACAATTTTATGTTATGTGAATTTCACCTCATCAAAAAGATCTTTTGCAATACTACAGGCATGACTTTATAGTCATTTATTAAAATGTGACTTGAGGTGAGAACAAAAAAGAACTTTTAAGGTTCAAAAGCAGTTCGACCAGCTGTCACTCCCTCTACCCATATGTCCAAGTCACGATCCCAGACAGACAGCCTGCACTCGCTCCTCCGACCACCAGGGGTCTCTGCGGAGGCCTCGCGTCCCCACCAGCGGGCGAGCGCCCGCTCTTGCGTCTTCGGAGCACGTGTGCGTGCGGGGGGGGGGGGGGCGTGGCCCGGGGTGGCCGCCTGACCGGCGCGACCGCGGCGCCCACCTCCTTCCTTCTCTACCCGGCCTCGTGTGGGACCGGCCCACCGCCCCGAGTCCTTGCGGGCCCCTGCGCTTCCCAGCCCCGGCGCCAGCCTTCTCCTGTGGGGCGGGGCCCCGACTTCCCTCTCCCACGCTCTGCGGGGTACCGGTGCCCCGCTGTCCTCTGCTCCGCCAGGGGTCCCCGACTCTGGCCCGGCCCCATGGCGCTGCAGGCGCTGCACAGCTCGGGGGTGGCCTTCCGCAAGATCCTGTCTCACTTCCCCGAGGAGCTGAGCCTGGCTTTCGCCTACGGCTCCGGGGTGTACCGCCAGGCAGGGCCCTGCTCAAACCAGAAGGTGAGCCCACGCCAGCCCCGCGCCGGGAATGACCCCTCCGGAGCCCTAGAGCTGCCCCTCTGCTCTGCGCAGCCCTCGTGTCAACTAGCAGAGTACAAACCTTCCGAAAGTGCTCCCGGTGTAACGACAGCGTGAGCTGAGTTTTGAAGGATACGTAGGAGTCCGCTTCGGTCCAGAGCAAGAGATGCAGTTAGGTGGAGGGAAAAGCCGGGGCAAGACGGAGGAAAGGAAAAGAAATATTTGTTCAGTGTTCCCAGCCTTGACTGAATATTGGAGTTTTCTGGGAACCTTTAAAAAGAAAATACTGATGCCTGGGTTCCAACTGGGGAGATTCAGATTTAACTAGTCTGGGATGAGCCCTGGGCTTCAGGAATTTTAAAAACTTCCCGGGTGATTCTGATACGCAGCCAAGCTTGCGAGTCACGCCTATAGTTGTAGGACAAAGTAGAAAATGATTCTCCTGGCTCCAGGAAGCTGACGGACTGATTGTAGGGGCAGGGCAGGTGCAGTGACGTTAAGTAACAGTTCAAGTTAGTGCGTGTATTTGCCCAGGACGTTTAACAAGAATCTGTTAGGACTAGGCATTGTTACTCTTTAAGGGTTGGCTGAGCATGACAACGGTGAGGGGACAGTTTTCCTTGTGATTGCAGATTTTTTTCTTCTGTAAATGGGAGGAAAAGTTTGCTTCCAAGGTGGAGACAAGATTCAAGATATAGCAGAAGAGTGGCAGGCAGGTATTTTCCATTTAAATGAGGCTGCTAGTCACTTTGTCAAGGCTTCAGAGCTTTTGCTGAATTAAAAGAAGCAAAGAGTCTAGACAGAGCTGTTCTCTGTGTGCAGTTCGTGTGCTGGACTGGGTTTCTACTTGGTGTATGTAGTTCATGCGCAGCTTGACAGGTCATGGTTATCTTTAATAAACGAAGGAAATGGTAGTGTGCAGATGGCAACAGGGCCTCCTGGGTTTGGATAACTGGCTGTAATTCGTCCTTCAGTTAACCTTCACCTGTTCACTTCCTGGTAAGGCCATCTATGCTGTTGCTGGGATTTCCTGTTTCCCGCCTATACTAGTATTTAAGTAATACTTTTCTTTAAATCAGCAACACATGACAGAATTATAGGTGATAGGTATATAAGAAATCACAGGGTACAATAGGCTAGTTTTTTTTTTTTTTCTAACATACACTGACATAAAGTTTTTAAAAAAACATGTCTGCCCCAAATCTTAAGTATCATCACTGGCCTGTGGATCACATTGTGGGAAACTCAGAGCTAGCCTTAGCCTCCTGATTCTCTTCATTTTCCCTTCAAGATTTTCCTTTGAAGATTCTCTCCAAGAAAATGTCCTTCCTTTTTCCTCACCCTCATTGCCTGTACGTTAGCAAGTCTCGTAGATTCCAGCACCTCCGTCTCTCTGAGGTTGGTCCCCACCTTCAGTGCTTTAGTTAGTAGCCGGGAGCCTCCGGTGTGGTTTTGCGTCCTTGGTTTCTCCTCCCTCCGGTGAGCTTTTCCGCAGGAGAATTTCTTAGCATGGCAGCCAGCCTCCCTTTCTATCCTCTCCCATTGCTCCCCTGTCTGCGTCTGTTTCAGCCACACTAGACCCAATGCAGCACCCAGTACACGCCCAGCTCTCATCTCCACCAGTGTCTTCCTCTCACAGGACCCCTCCCTTCCTCATGCTCCTCCTAATACTCCCACCAAGCCTGTAGGTTCTTTCTGACTCAGACTTCTCAGAGTCTTGACGAATGTAATTATATAGGAAAACTTCCTTTCTGACCCCGTTCTGAGTGAAATCAGTGCATTCTGCCTTCATCTTTCAAGTCCCTTCTCTAATAATCTGTTCAGTAATCTGTTCTCCCCAGTAGCCTTTGAGCTCGTTACCTGTGTCCCAGGACCTGTTGGAGCTCATTGTAGGTGCTCAGTGAGTAGTTGGCAAATGGGTGAGCGTTAAAGTAACTTATTTCCCCTCTGCGTAATACTTCATAGAGCTTATCCATGTGGTGTGGTTTGATCCGGGAGAAAAATAGAGCATGTTGAACTCTGTTTAGATGACAAGCAGGCATAGTGGTTCAGCACTGAATTTGGAACCAGGCTATGTCTGCCACTCATTAGCTGTGTGTCCTCAGGCAAGGACTCTGTGCCTTGGTTTCCTTGCCTGTAAAAAGTACCTACCTTGTAGGATTGTTTTGAGGAGAAAACGAGTTACAGTCTATATAATGTATGAAGCGTTTAGATGAGGGCTGGCGCAGCATCACGTTAAGTAAGTGTTGTGGTTATTCTGTGTGTTACTGGAAACAACAACACACAGAATTGGTGTTGGTTCGTTGGTTCCAGAGACTTGCTTAGATTCCTAATGACAACCCCAGCTCTGCTGTGCGTCACAGCGGCAGCGGCAGGGCCTGTTAGAGCTTTCCGCTCCGGCTAGGTGCCTTTCTAGGAATCGAAACTGAAATAATTCTCTCTTCTTCACCTTCCAGAATGCCATGCTGGACTTTGTGTTCACCGTAGATGACCCTGTCGTGTGGCATTCAAAGAACCTGAAGAAAAACTGGAACCATTACTCCTTCCTCAAAGTTCTGGGGCCCAAGATGATCAGCAACGTCCAGAATAACTACGGCGCCGGCGTTTACTACAATCCGTTGATCACGTGTGACGGGAGGGTAAGTGACTGGGGGCCTTCGTCCTAACTTGGGTGGTTATTAACCTTTGTTATTGGAATACCAGCTCAATATGTATGTTCTTACAGTCAGGCGACGTTCACACTCCTGCTGGGTGAAGGTGGTGAGTGTGACTGTCTTTATTCTTCGCCTTTGGCCAAATTTTTTTTGGTTCTCAAGTTTTAGTGGGCATCAGAATCAGTCAGAGTGCCTGTTGGACAGATTGCTGGCCCCACCCCCAGAGCTTCTGATTCAGTAGGTCTGGGGGAGGGTTTGAGGATTTGGTTTTTTTTTTTTTAATTGAAATGTTTTTTTCATATCATAATGTATTAGTTTTAGATGTGGAATGAAATTATTTGATATTTATATAGTGAGAGGATTACCCCAGTAAGTTTAACATCCATCACCACACATAGTTACAATTTTTTTTTTCCTAGTGACGAGAACTTTTAAGATTTACTCTCTTAGCAGTGAGGATTTGCATTTCCAGCAACCTTTCACATGATGCTGTGGCTGCTGGTCTGGAAACATTTTGAGAACCACTGCTTTGGTCAGTGGGAGGAATAGGTAGCCCTCTTATAGGTCTGGGTGGAAATTAATCTTACCTAGAGGGAGGGGCAGACACTCCCAGGAAGAAGTTGGACGTAAAGAGGGTCTCACAGGTGTTTGGGAGCCTGCGGTGCCAAGTGGTGGGAAGCCTCTGGGTGCCAGCTGGTGGGTGGAATTCGATGATGGGCTACTGGTGAGCAGGTGAGACCCCAGATCCTTGCAGAGGGTATCTCACGGCTGGGGCCCTGCTGAACTGTCTTTCCTATGAAGGGGCCCAGTCTCAAAGAGGGCTGCCAAGAACTAGGCAGGACCTCAGCCTGAGAGGACCAGCAGGGAACGAAGTCAGATGCCACCTAGGGATGAGCTGGGCTGAGGACAATGGAGGTGCTCCCCACCGTTGCTTAGAGCAGTCATCCTTTGTCGTGCAGATGGGTCACCTTGGCACCTGGTTGAAATGCAGATTCTGATTCCAGTGGTCTGGAATGGAGCCTGACTATTTTATAAGCCCCCCAGTGATGCTCATGCTGCTGGTCAGGGGACCACACCCGGAAGGGCAGGAGGTTGGACTGCTGACGTGAGAAGGATTTTGAAGACCTATTGTAACGTGGCAGGAATGAGTGCTGTGATCAACTGGTGATGTCTGCGTAGCCTCAGGGCCATATATTTACTTTTCTGGTTGAGGTCCAGTCCTACTCCACCTGCATTTTGCCAATGAGGAGACTGAAGCTCAGAGGGGGGAAATGACCTTCCTACGGTCACGCGGCTGGTTAGTGACAGGCCCCCACTTCTGGGCAGTAGTGTTTCCATTTCCTGCCAGCTGTTCTGTGCCTGCGGTGAGAGGGGCTTTTCTGCAGTACTGTGGCCAGAGTGCAGGGCAGGGGGCTTTGCAGCCAGCTTTCCACATCCACTTTAGTCACCTCAAACATGTGGCTTTGTTCTCTCTCCATGATTAATATTATGCTGAGCTTATCTCTAATTAGTAGGTCCAAATAATATTACAAGCTCCAGTAACCCAATGTTGGGGCATAATTATATGCCAAAGGGAAGGTGCTTTTTAATTGAAATCCTTTAGCTACTTTTTAGATATTTGCAGCCTGAGAAGGCTGTTTGGATACTGTGTTCAGTGAATTGAGTCTGAAGATATTTGTCAAAGCAAATGAAAGTCTGTAACTGGGACAGCTACATTTAGGGTTTGTGCAGATTCCTCGTGAAATGAGCTTGCCCGTAATTCCACGTGTTCAGCCCCGATAAAGAGGTTTTCTTTTTGGAAGCGGCTTTGTAATTATAAAAGTGTTCGAAATAGTCAGTGTAAAGGATGTTGGTGAAAACTTTAAAAGGAAATTTCTTGTGCTTTGTGATGAAACAAACCCTGGAAGCCCAGACTGAAATTCAGGGACTATTTAACTCTGCTGCTCCTGGGGCCTCCTGGGCACGTCATTTATTCTCTCTGAGCTTCAGCTTTCCTATTTCTCAGGTGAGGAGCATGACCTGTGTCATTGCTTCTCCAGCTGTCTGTGGGGAAGGACCAGTTTTTTATTTCCAATCCACTGAGGACCAATGCCAGATCGCCTCTAAGAGCCATTCTGCCTTTAACAGTGCAAGAGCCCTGGTTAAAATAGTGGTCACTTCACCCCGAATACCTGAGTTCACAAACTGTCTTGGAAGCTAATCCTTTGCAAAAAAATTTTGTGGAGATGTGTGTTTTTACAAGGTAGGCAGTTTGAGTGGCTTTGGAAATCAAGCTTCTGATCTGACCAGAAATTTAATTTATTTCCTCATATTTCACGTTTGCACAAGCGTCAGAAGGTATTTTGCTCTTTTTCACGCCCGTTTCTTTTCGTTTCCAGCTTATCAAATACGGAGTTATTAGCACTAGTATTTTGATCGAAGATCTCCTCAACTGGAATAATTTATACATTGCTGGACGACTCCAAAAACCGGTGAGTGAGTACCCTGTTAGGGAGGTCTCCTCGCTGCTCCTGACCTTACTTTGATCTTTGTGACTGCAGCGAGAGGAACTACAAGACACAGAGACGAGTTCCAGACTCTGTCCTCCGTACGGTGTTTGTTGCCAAACAATATCCAGATATTCCCGCGCTACTCCTGCCCCTCTCTTAAGTCTTCCGTTGTCTGAACGGATCAGGGTCAGAGTCAGTCCACGTGGCCAGGGAGGGGGCAGAAGGGGTGCCCAGTGCCCTGGTGGGGCCTCTGCACACCCCAGGTCACCTTCTCTTCTAGAATGCACATGCCATTGGACACTGTTTGTCCACTGGTGGACCTCAGCAGTGCCTGCGACAGCGCCTGGCATGTAGTAGGCGTTCAGCAAATACTTGCTGAGTAAATGAATGAACCAGGTGGCCATTCTGAGGCGGTGGGTTCGGATCCCCTTTGTCCTCCACCTCAGACCGGCGGTGAGGTCCTGTCACAGCGTGCTTGCGTCATTTGGGGCGGTGCTGTAGGGGAGGCTGTAGGGACAGGCTTCTCCCTGGGCTTTACTGGAAGTGAAAACAGACAGAAAACAGGAAGAAAGTGGAGAGGACCTGAACTTTTGAAATGCATTTGCAAATATCAGGTTTCTTCTTTTTTGCATATGTGTAGGCTGTTTTCTGAGAAAGGGTATTTTCAGAGTTTAAGAACTACACGAAATAGAGTTGCTTATCTCACAGCAAGGAGGAATTTTCTCTGTGCTGTCACAGGGTTTTAAGGGCCCAAAGAGGGGTGGTCTCAGATGTCCCTCCTGAGAGTGACTGCTCCTTTCTTGTCAGTTATGGGAAGAGATTAGAGAGATTTATACAATCTTAGCTCACTTGGTTGTGTCATAAAAATCTTTTTTGATATACTTGAGAGGTCAAGATTTTCTCGCCTTGCATCTGGGCTTAAAAGTTATCAGTGTAGTGCATTAAAATGTACAGAAACACTTGATAAAACGATAGTTAAATGGGTATATCCATATGTAAAAATTTGTCAAGCTGTGCTGGTTAGATTTGCTTGCCTCACTTTTTAAGTTCAGAAACAATAAGCTTTCTGATTTAATTTCATATCTATATAGATGAATTTCTCATTTCTAGGCTGGATAACTAATAAACCTCATAACTGAGCAGGTAAATGTAATTGGAAATTTGTAGATATTCCTTTTCTTTCCAGGTTTCTTTTTAAATTTACACAGTACATAGTTTGATGGGAAGATTAATGAACGTGGAATTAGAAGCGTTGGGTCTTTTCATTCTTGCTACCGATGAGCTGTTTATGTGATCTTAGGCAACTTGTTTTATCTTTCTGAACCTCGGGTAATTGATCTGTAGAATGGGGAAGGAGGATTGCCCCTCCTGCTTCATGAAGGCGGTGGAAAGTGGAGGCAGAATGGGAATGCTGGAAAGAACAGGTATCTTAGAATCAGACAGATCGGGGGTTTGGGTCCCAGCTCTGACACTATGCAGCAGTGTGACCTTGCACCAGCGACTTCATCTCCCTTGGGACATCCTCACCTGTGGATGAGAATGATGACACAGACCTCCAGAGGCATTTGAGAAAATACCTGGATCTAAATGCCTGGCACCTAGTAGACACTTAGGAAATGATCCTTCTCTCTGTCCTTGCCTGTCTCAGAGTTACTCTGAGATAAAATGAGATATGAATGTGAAAATGTTGTATTACTCTCTGTACTATGCTTTGTGCTTGGAATATTTCAAGTTTTTTTTTAAAAAATAGGCTTTAGAAAACTGAAATGCCATGAAATCTCAGAATGGAACCACCAGAAGTGACCTCAGATTTCATCTACATGTCATGTATCCTGATAGAATAAAAATGTCACTTCAAGGCAGGTAGTAGCAGCTACACTCATGTCATATAAAACTGCATTTCCTGGCTAAATTGGAGAAGAAAATGTGATTGATAACAGTGATGATCCCTCAGGCATATTAAGCTCTTACCACAACAAAATTAAACTCTCTTAAAAGTCACTTGAGGTGTTGAACATAACACATGATTTAAAAAAGTGAAGGTCATAAATGGGTGAATTAATTCTTCTGCCCTTTTTGTAGCTGCTGTTTCCCTTAATCACGGAAATCACTGTTAACCAGAGGATTCTCAGGGTAACCATCTTTAAACTATTTTCACCTCTAGGTGGCAGCAAATATTAACCAAATTTAACAAACGAATCTGATGAAAAGAAAGGGATGGTCGAATTTTGGACACAAAAAATTGGGTGAATGTCTTAAGATAGAATTGTGAGAATATAAATGTGAATTCTTTGTTTTTGTGTGTTTTAAAAGGAGTTACATTAAATTAAATTGTCTAAAGCTCTAAAATGATCCTCCATTCTGCAAACAGAATAGAATTTCTCAATCACTAGCAATTTAAGTTTTTAAAAAGAGTATGGAGAGGATGTATGGGAACTCTGTATCTTCCATTTGATTTTGCTGTGGGTCTAAACTTGCTCTAAAAAGTAAAGTTTGTTAATTAAAAAAGAGAAATATAAAGGAGGACTTTGCTTAAAAAGATAGACATTTCTCAATCAACAGCTGACTGGATAAGGAAGATGTGGTATACACACATGCACACAGACACAGCAGAATACTACTAAGCCATAAAAAAGAATAAAATGATGCCATTTGCAGCAACATGAATAGACCTGGAGACTGTCATTCTAAGTGAAGTAAGCCAGAGACAGAAAAATACCATATGATATTGCTTATATGTGGAATCTTAAAAAGACACAAATGAACTTATCTACAAAATAGAAACAGACTCACAGACAAACTTATGGTTGCCAGGGGATAAAGGGGATGGGAAGGGATAAACTGGGAGTTCAAAATCTGCACCTCTTGGGGAGTGAAGGAAATGTTGGCTCTCTTGATTGTGGGAGTGGTTTCATCAGTGTATGCATCTATGAGAATTCACCAAACTACTCCTGAAATGTGTGTGGTTTGCTCTACAGGAGTCATACCACAATAAAGGGGTTTAAAAAAAAGAAAATGGAAATAAAATTGGGGCTATGCAGAAAAAAAAGATGGACAGTTCGGGAAAATGATGAGTACAAATTAAATTCTATCATTCTTTGTCATTAACTCACCTCAAAATTGAGGAGATAACCCATTTTTATTTCAAGTACCACCTGAAGTTTCTGAGTCATTTACCAAGTCAAGAAGCTTGAAAAGCGGAAGGTGTAGCTCAGTGGTAGAGTGCGTGCTTAGCATGCACGAGGTCTCATGTTCAGTCCCCAGTACCTCCATTAAAAAAAAAAAATCATGAAAAGTATTTAATAGAACCTTGTTGTGGCCAGTCTGTTAGTCATTTCCCTAACTCATTTAATCTCAGTTTGGATTTTTGTATTTCATATTGTTCATAGTATATAGATAATTTGGCTTGAATTTTTTAAAGCATTTACATTGACATATAATGGTATTTTGCCATTTGTTAACAGGATTTTAATTAATTTTAATGTATTTATCCCAATATATTTTCTCTTTTATTTGCTGTAAGTATAGCTTTTTTGTAACAGCTTTGTTGAGATATAATTCACATACTATGCAATTCAGCCATTTAAAGTGCACAGTTCTTTGGTTTTTAGTATATTCACATTTTGCAACCATCACCATATTGTAACTTTACTGATTTACTCTTTTGTGGATAGAAAAAATCCCAGTGGTGCAAAAGGTCTCTGAATAGGACTTGGAAAGCCTGGCTTACTAGTCTTGGCTCTGCCTGTTTGTGAGCCAATCTTTGGGCCTCCAGCCTTTGAAATAAAAAGACTGAGTCATTCATTTACTTATTCAAAAGAAAGCTGAGTTTTTTCTCTGTGCGCCAAAAGAATTTTTCAAGAAACCACCTCATTGCTGGTCTCAAGAACCCACAGCCCAGCAGGTAGAATATAAGGTTTTTTTAATCCAGCTCAAATGCTCATTGTTTCTTTTTGGTCCTCAAGCAAGTCCGTTTAGAAAAGTTAGTCTTTCTGTTCACTTGGAATGGAAAACTACTACGGGAAGTTCATTTGGTTAATGGTTGGGTATTTGAACACGAGGTAGGGCTGTGTGCTTTGTGACTGTAACTTCACTCTTTGCAATTCAAGTTGTCTCCATGTGACTGTATTATAGAGGAGACCACATGTGACTTTCTCTTTTTTCCTATCTTGAAAGCTACTCACAAATCTCTCAAGTTGGGCTTTTGAAAGTCCCTTCAAGTGCTGCCCCTTCCTCTCTCCAGCAAAGGTTTCCCCCTTGGCAGCAGTGCCAGTGCTATCTCTGTGGTTCAGGTCAGGGCATTCCCAGTAAGATACAAACAGCTATTCACAAATCTGAGGACTTTCTTTTTTTCCCAGGCCTCTCTGGCAGCGTCCCACGAGTTCACTGGCTTTTCACTCTGAACAACAAATAACAGTGCTGCTGAGACAAGCTCCTAGTTCACCTTACACTGAGAACCAGGTCAGCGCAGTGGCAGAGGCTTCTGAACTGACGTTTTTCCTTCGAGTAAGGATGCTTTTATTTTCACTCTCTTAACCTTCAACAGCAAACAGACTGCCTTTTTTTTTTTTTTTTTTTAACAACCTGAGTAAAAACTTTCTTGGAGAGCAAGAGGTATTTCATTGAATAGGAAATTTTCCCTGAACTTAGACTTCCCTTAGCATCTTTGACTTGTTAGTATCTCAAAATAGCTTCTATTTTTGTTGTGTTTCTATAAAAGCCACCAAAAAGAGAGGGAGGGAGAGAGGGGGAATGAAGAATGATTGAGTAGGACCTGGTGAACGAGGAAGAAGACCAGGATTTGGGAAGAGGCTTCCCAGGGTCACTGCACAAATCCTGGGTCTTGGTCCGGTGCTGCCATTTCTTGTGGGGAGCTCTTCTGACCCTGGGGGTCTCCTCTCCCTGCTGGTAAGATGAGGAGTTTGCCCTCCTGGATCCCTGATTCCGTATGGAGTATAAGGTTTGGGACAGTTTTAGACCTAAGAGTTAGTATGGGACCTTAAATTTTGTTTTAATCATCTTTCAAGATAAAAATTAACCAGAATGGAGCGCATGAGAATAACTCAAAACACTTAGAGCTCGATTCACCAGGTCTAAGGGTGTGACCCTGGGTTTTGCATCGACTCATTATGCAGCCCTGGGCAAGTCATGCTCCTGGGCTGCTCCTTGCTTTGACTTTCTGCAGATGACTGCAGTCATGCTGAACTCACCCAGGGGCTGAAAGGCTCAATGCAGGGCTGTTAAGTCCTTGTAATTACAGGGGAAGAGGCAGTAGTGTGGAATCACTTACCTACCATGGGAGACGTTTGTATGTTATAAATATTCCCTTAAAAAAAAAAAGTAGGGACAGAAGATAAAAGATAGAATTTTTGAAATAACCTATAAGGGAAAAAGAACATTGTGTGTGTATGTGTATATATATATATATATACACACACACATACGCATAACTAATCATTTTGCTATATACCTGAAACTAACACAACATAGTAATAAATCAACTATATTTCACTTAAAAAAAAGAATTTAGTTTCTTAAGCTTTTTACAATTAATTAAAAAAAAGAGAAGAAAGTACACTTTGGGATATACACCATTCTCTTTCCTTGCTATCTAATAAAATTTTAATTTGAAATTTCTTACAGTGAATGTGTCTTTTATATGCTGTCTAAATTTTGTCAGAAATTGTATTTGATAAATAAAAGGCAATTTAAGCCCTATTTTCTTGAATAGGAGAAAAACCTACTGACAGCACTAAATGGTTTATAGATGGTGAATATGGTTCAGGTATGTGGGAGTCCAAATTAGGGATTTCTAGACACTTATTTAAAAAATGAATCAGAAGCAGCATGATGGTTTAGAAACATTGTTGGGAGTGTGAATGGCAACCACTACAGAGAGCAATCTGGCAGTTCTGGTTCTAAGTCTGTACCTTAGAGCAGCAGTTCTCAAAGTGTGGTCCCTGGACCAGCAGCCTCAGCAGTACTAGAGAACCTGTCACAAACACACTTTCAGGCCTCACCCAGGCCTCCTGAACCAGAAACTCTGGGGGAGGGGCCTAATTACACATGTTTTGACAAGCCCTCCAGGAGATTCTGATGCTTACTGCTGGGGAGAGAATCGCTTGCTTTGAGCACCAAGAAACACCGAGGGACGCTCACTTTAACTGTGGGTTCAGATGCAAGAGCTCCCTTCATCTTCCCAGCAACCTTGCGCGCCTGATTGGGTTATTAACCTCACTTTACCGATAAGGGGCTGTGCGACAGTCACAGAGCTAGCAAGAGATGGTCCTGGGGCTCAGACACGTTCTCTTAACTGCAGGGCAGCCTTTAAAACCAAGAGTCTCAGAACACACCGGAGCAGTTTGTGTTTTAACGGATTAGAAGAAAGTCAGAGACACCAGCTTCTGCTGTAGCTAATTTTCTCTCCTTTTTCCTTAGTCAAGTTCAAAATCAGTTCAAAATGGAGCATGAACTGCTCAGGTTAGGTACAGAGAAGAACAGAGGTGAGTTCTAAATAAGGAAGTAGAATGCCTTTGTCCACCATAAAAATAAGTGAAGGACAATGAGATTAAAAAATAAACATATTTCCCAAAGGTCGTTTATTCCATTTTGTACTGATTTCTTTCTTAAAACTCATGGAGAGTTTCCTCATTTAAGAGAAATATTTTGTTTTCTTTCCTGTGTCATGATTTCCCTGATTTTGGCATGAAACAGGAGACGCCAGAATTGCTTATTAGAATAATAATTATTTCATGTCAACTGGCCTGATACTCCAAGATCTTCAGGGCTAGGAGTTTGGGACAGTTTCAGTGTGTGTATAAACACAGAGATTGAGCAGTACTCCACTTCTGCAATTTTTCTTCTGAATGTTCTGCTTTTTTTCAGGTGAAGATCATCGCACTGAATGAGAATGTCGCTCTCAGGTCAGCCCTGGATAAAAATCTCAAGAGCGCCGTGACCGCAGCTTTCCTCATGCTCCCTGAGAGCTTCTCCGAGGAGGACCTGTTTCTAGAGATCGCCGGACTCTCCTATTCAGGTTAGTCGGGTTCTCGCCCCATCTTCTGCAGGGAGGAGGGTTGTTGCTGGAAGACTGCAGGCCAGACATCCTGCTCCTTGCCCTGCTCTGGGGCCGCCCCCTGGGTTCCGAATTGCGTCACTTCTGTGTCACTGCAGGAGCCCCGGGGTGGGCCTCCTTGCCCCCGAGGTCTCTCCCTTTCCGCATCTGGGCAGAGATGACCCCAGAGTAGGCTTTTCGTTGTTGTCATTGTTAGGTTTTTTTTTTTGAAACAGTTTCAGACTTACGGGGAAGTTTCAGTTGTCATCTAGAAAACTGACACGTGCCCTTTCCCCCGAAGCATTTCACCACACTCGCTTTATCGTTCTCTGTATCAGTGCTGTCCAGAGTTAGTGAGTGGCAGAGTCCCCTGGAGGCCTTGTTAAAACAGACCCTGGGCCCACCCGGAGACAGCTGGCTTAGCAGACCTGGGTGGGCCCAGCCGCCTGTGTTTTCAGCAAGTTCCTGGGTGATGCGCTGCCCCTCCAGGAACCCCACTTTGAGAACCACTGCTCTCTCTGGGTGTGCAAATTCACTGAATTCTGTATTTTTTCTGAACTATTACAGTGTAGGTCACACACAGCACGTCTCCTTTAGGCAGATACTTCAGTATCTTTCCTAAGAACAAGGACATTCTCCCCCGTAACTGTAGGACAGTTACCAAGTTGAGGACATTTAACTCCAGTACTGGACTCACAGCAAATTGACAATCCATATTCCAGATGTTGTCAGTTGTCCAAATAATGTCCTTTGCAGTATTTTTTCCCTCAAGTACATGATCCAAGGATCATATATTGTATTTAGATGCCGTGTCTCTCTTACCTTTTAATTTGTAATGTTCCCCAGCCTTTCTTTTTCTTATATGACATTCATGTTTGAAGTCTCCAGACCGGTGATGTTGGTGCCCTGAGAAGCAGTGTTTTCTCCCTTCTGAGCAAACACTGGGGAGACATTTGAAAATCATGCAAATGTCCTGCTTCTTACCTAACTTTCCCTCCTGGGGTGAGTTCCCGTTGATGATTCTTGCTCGCTCCAGTCCTGACTGTGTGGGGTGCAGAGCGGTGACTTTCTGACTGCACCTTTCCTCATGCTAAGAGAAGCTCTCCCTCATTCCCCATCCGTCTGTTTCCGTAGCTGAGTATTAACTCCCTTTCTGCCTAAACCAGTTGTGCTCATCCGAGATGCCAGGGCCTCCCTCACAGGGCAGGGGAGCTGAGGCGACAGGGCCCAGCGCCCCCGGGGCACCCGCGCTCATCTGTTTCACATGTTAAGGATCCAGGTAAACTCCATGTACAGAAGAGAAGTCTGAGACTTAAAAGATTGTTTGAAAACCACTATCTTCAATAAATATCCTCTTTCCCAACCTTTCAGTATGAGTCAAAGAACTCTGTGCTCAAAACATTGCAAAGGCAGTGTCCTCACTTTCCGAATCCCTGTGCAGATACGATTCCATGGACACGTGACACTGGAGAGGCCTTAGAGGGCCTGCTCTTCAGTCTTTTCCCAGAACACGTCGAGCGTGACCGCAACTGTAATTGCACCACTGGGGAGAAGGAGGGAAAGAATCTTGGTCTTTGTTTGCTTCCGGCTCCTCGTGGCCGCCACCCTGCCTTTCACAAAAAGGCAGGGGGCAGCGTCCAGAATGAGTGGGCCTGTGTGGCGTGTGGGGAGGGGACACTCTCTTTGGGTGCTTCTCCCCACCCTCCTCTGTGAATATAGAAGGACCGGAAGCCATGCAGTGACTTTGTGGGAGAAGAGGCAGCACCGTTCTCGGCTCTGCCCAGGCAGACAGCCCTCCTCCGTTCTCCCCGTCATCAGCGTCAGCAAGTGGTAGCTGGGTCCTAGGAGTTCTCTGCCAGTTCTGAGCACTGGCTAAAGAAGTTTATGGAATCACACTACTGCTCTCACCTGTTTGCAGACTTTAAGTCAGCATTGGAGCTGCTGTCAGTCTTGAGCTGATTTTTGGAAGCTCCATGTTCTGTTCTCCTGGTTTCCCTTGTTGTTCTGTAAACACTTGCTGTCTCCTAACAGTAGCATCCTCTGCTTCGCTTCTTCTGTAGTATTTATCCCGGGCTGCCGTCTAGCAGCGCTGTAGCAGGCACAGATAAGGAGGTAAGTCGGTAGATATGCAGGTAGGTAGGTAGGTAGGTAGGTGGATGGATCATTTGTTCCTTTATTCCATCACTGAATCCTCGTTCAACAGCCCTGTTCATTCAGCACACGTCTATTCCCCTGTGCCGCTCGCCGTGCTAGTGAGCACGGCTGAAGTGGACTCCTCACGGAGTTGAGCTTTTGGGGGAAAGACAGACCGTAAAGAAACAGTGAGCCAATTTCAGTCAGTGGTGAGTGCCGCGGAGAGAGGGAAATGTCAGCACGAGGGTGCGGCTGTGTCTACAGTGGGTAGTCGGGGGAGGTCCTGTGACGCGGTGGTGCCCGGGCTCAGATGGCGGCAGTGACAAGGAGCCGGCCCTGGGATGTAGAGACGAGAGTGATCGGGGGTGCGAGTCGCTGGCTGAGAGGCAGGCTGCAGACCTTGGTGTGTCTGCCTCCAGCTCCTCAGCCTCGTCTCTCCTGTTTCTCGTCCAGCCTCCTCTTGTCTTGCTGCCATGATATTTCTCGTCACTTAGCCCAGATTTGGATCTGAGAACCTGGCCAAGTGTCCTACATTACTCAAAGAGGTTGGCTTCTATTTCCTGCAAAACTTAAGACACGGTTCTTGGCAGATCCTCTCCAGGGGGACCTGATCCCAACTCTGCGCAGTCCTTACCTTATGAAAGAGACATTCTCCAAAGTCTTCCATAAGCCAGTTGTTCAGACTGGGATTTTCCCACTGAAACAACATGATATATAACAGTTGTTCCTCAGCCAGGACACAGTATAATGAATGGTGACCTCGTCTGTGCGAGGATGGAACTAGACTAGAGCAGCGCAGAGAGTGAAGGATCTGGGCCTGCGGGCAGGTACCTTTCTTAGGAATGAGACTTGCCCCAGGCCACGTGTTGAAAGGCAAACTTTCCTCCTTGCGTTTCCTAGGCTTCTGAGAACCCAGTATCCTTGAATTGATCAGATTCTGTAACTTGCGCAAACTTCCCAAACCTCCCAAGCCCTCAGAATATTTCAAACTCCAAATTACCTACCAGTCCCATGTTTATTTCCAACTTGGACATTTATTTTCCACCTGTTTCCAGTTGAGAGAAGAGAGGGTGTCCCTCACCTGTGAAGTGCAATGTTTCTTCTGGATGGGGGTTGGGGGGACACAGAGAAAACAGTGTCTCTGTGTCATTGGACAAGTTCCTGCCAGTAATTACTGGTGGAGGCAAGATGTGTCAGCATTACTAGTAATAATAAGAACTCCTGTATTTTATATAGGATTTAAGGATCGCTTTAACTGCCCTGGGGTCAGTATTTACGGCATCATTGTTATTATTATTAATGAGGGTGAGAAAGAAGTAGGTGGAAGGTGAGAGCCTGCAAAATGGGGGAGGAGACAGCTTTCTAATCCTTCAGGTATTCTTAGAAGTCAGCATTTAAACAGAAAAAGAAAACCAAGCGAACTTTAAGGAGCCACCTCGAATGTTCTCATGTAAGTGCAGACTATCAGAATGACTGATTTTAGGTAATGGTCCCGGTTTAACATTTATCAAGTGAATTGGCATCCCGTACATTATAAAGTGTTAAAGCTGTAATTTCTGCTTGAAGGAACTTCACATTAATAAACATACACAGTCATGGTGAGTCAGTGACAGACCTGAAAAACAGCACCTGTAAAAAGGCTGGGGTGTGTAAAGATCACGGCTCGTTTAGGGAGGAAGGAGATGGATGGGACTGAGGTCCGTGGCTTCTGGCAGGAGAAAGGAGCACTTTTTATTGTGTGCCAGGAATGACTCTCAGTACTTTTGATCTAATAACCAGTTTAATCCTCACCAACTCTTTGATTTGGGTGGTATAACGTGGCCCCATTTCACAGGAGAGGAAACTGAGGCCCAAATCTGCCTAAGGTTAGTTGTCTGGTAAATTTGTAGGTGGTGGAGTTGGAATCTTAGCCCACACTCTTGACCATTTTAATTCATTGCCTCTCTGGTATTTTGGAGAAGAGGTTAGACTCAGGTTGGGCAGGACTTTTGATACAAAATGAAAAGAGATGGGAATTTGACAACCTGTATGCAACTAAGAACCACAAAAGTCTTCAAGCACTGAAGGATGGTCCAAGATGTGTTGCTGTGGAAAGATAATTTAGACCAGGCAGAGAGGAGCCTGCAGGAGGGTGATTAGGACCATCTGTGTGCGATTGCCCCGTGTCCTCAGCCTCCAGAGCACGTGGTCGGCTCGCTGTGCATGTTTGCCAGGTGGAGGGACAGAGCCCGGGAGTGTGACCATCCAGCCCTTCACTGCTTCAGTTAAGTAGTCTGTTTCATACCTGTTGTGGGTTTTTTTGTCATAATATTACTCGTGGAAGGGAGGATTCCTGACGTGTTTAAAAGCTGGGGCTCTGGTGTCAAATTCTGGGGTTCACATCTCAGTTGTTTTGTTTCTGAGCAAGTTTCTCATCTCTGTGATTGAGTTCCTTTATCTCTAAAGAGGATTTTTACACGGATTAAGTTAAATCATACACATAAAGTGCTTAGCACAGTGCCTGGTGCACAGCGCACACTCAGTACGCATCAGCCCTCGTTAGCCTAGGTACGTGTTTGCCTGGATTAACACAGCCGCCTGATACGATGGAAGGGAAGGACCGCAGTCGGACCTGCGTTTGAACAGGAGGAACCTTTCTGAACCCCAGTTTTCTTACTTGTAAAATGGAAGTAAGTGTCTCATAAAAAGGTTTTCAGTGAAGGAGGGAGGGTATAGCTCAAGTGGTAGAGCTCATGCTTAGCGTGCACGAGGGCCTGGGTTCCGTCCCCAGTTCCGCCACTAAAAATAAATCAATCAAATAAATAAATAAATAAATGATCTCCTCCCCCTAAAAAAAGGTTTACAATGAAATAATATTTACGAACGCCCCCAGCATCATACCTCATTGCTGACTGGTGCTCAGAAAATGACTGCCTTTATGATTTATAATGATTGCTGCGTATTGTTGGCTACAGAGGTTTCCTCAGGCTGAGACACTGTTCCTTGCTCATTCGGTGACTGACGGACACTCCGTTTGCCTCTGTTTATCATGATTTTATTGATGACACTGCTGCGAGTCACTTTGGACAGATTTCTTTGGTAGGAGGGGGGCCACGGGGGACACTGACTTCCTTGAACACATTCTCCAAAGTGGAATCATGCTGTCAGCTATAATCGTCACAGAACTTGTCACATATTGACAAATAATGCTGCTGAAGCTAGCAGCCTACTGAAAGCAGGTGGATTCGCTGGGCCCTGTCCAGTCCTTAAGGAGTGAGGAGCACCTTCAAGCAAGCACCCCTGTGCAAAAGAGAGAACGGGTTTCTTTCAACACCAGGTTGTCGGAGCCCAGGCCCAGCTACTTCTAGAAATGGGACACAGCAGCGAGGAAGTGGCCAGTTGAGTGATTCTTGGAGAAAAAAATTAGAAATGGGAGCCCGAACTCTAAAGTGTCAGTAAACATCTCCACTTCTGGACCTTGGTAAAAGCCAGTAAAGAAACTTTTTCTCTGGGGGGAGAATTACTAAGATTGATTCCATGGCAGTCACACCATCGGTAACCTCGAAGCAGTGTCGCTGGGCGACGTGCATGTTGGGGATTGAGTCTTCCAGTACTTTGGAAGCATGTTTCTGTCTGCTTGGCAAGCTGGAGCATTTGCCGAAACCTTGGTTGGAACTGGTTTTACTCAGTCACTTGCTAATTTCTGGGTGTGCAACGCTCCTGAAGGGGTATCAGTCACCAGTACCTCTAACATTTATGGATTCCCTGCTGTGCGTCAGGAATTGTTCTAAGTGCTCTGCGTGTAGTAACGCATTCAACTCTGGAAACCTGTAAACTGGCTACTATTATTGCTGCCATTTTACATCGAAGCCCAGAGAAGTTAAGTGGCTTGTCCTGGGTCATGTAGCTTGTAAGTCCTGAGCTTGGATTTGAACACAGGTGATCTGGTTCTAAAACCCACGCTCCTAACCCTTCACTGTTCTACCAAGGGTCTGTTGAGGCTTGTATCATTCCTGGTTCACACCTGGGACCCTTGGGTCTCACTCCCCATCCCCTGTCACCTTTCTCTGCTTGTGTTTTTGTCACAGCACTGTCCCCCGTCTAAGATACTGTTTGGGGGGAGCTTCTTGTCTTGGGCCTTTGTTCTACTGCTGGAATGCAGAGGGGAGAAATTTTTGTCTTGTTTTGCTCACTCTGCTCCAGTGCTTACAGCACTGCCTGACACGTACCAGGTGCTCAGTAAATACCTGACGAGTAAATGCATGGATGGTTATAATGTCGGTTCCCTCTGGGGCCAATATCGTAAAACTGACTCCTCCCCAACCCTCCCTTCACCTGTCCACTTCGTGTCCTCTAAAGTTTGGAACAGAAAAAGTGATTCAAACTTACATCACCAAGTACAGCAGCATTCTAATCTTACCTCGTTCTCTCTCACATGTGAGTTAGTGCAGTGGTGGTATATTTTCTGCAGTGGTGGTGTATTTTCTGCTGCCGCAGAGATATTTTTGAGGATGTATTTTGAATGGTGTGTTAGACTGCCTCCTAGAAATACTGCCTTAGTCATCTTTGTTAAAATAAGAATTATTTTGTCCACCTGCAAAAGAATGAAGTCAGACCCCTGACATACAAAAAATTAACTCAGAGTAGATCACGGAGATGTAAGATGTAGCATGCAGGAGCTAAGTGTAAGAGTGCAAACCACAAAACTCTGAGAAGAGTGACTTTGGATTATGCAGTAGTTTCTTAGATATACACCAAAAGATACAGATACACACGGGCAGAAAAAGATTAATGGGACTATATGAAAATTAAAGTTCTCTGCTGCAAACAAAACCATCAAAAAAGTGAAAAGGCACCCTACAAAACAGTATAAAAAGAAATTTTACACATCATGGAAAAGATAAAGAATTCTTAGAATGCAAGTAAAAGACAAATAACAATATAGAAGTGAGCAAAGGATTTGAGTAGACATTTTTTTCAAACCGTATGCAAATAGCAAATAAACACATGAAAAGATGCCCACCATCGTTAGCTATTAGAGAAATGCCGGTCAAAACCACAGAGACACCATTTCACACCCGCTACAATGGCCGCAATCACAGTGACAGGTGAGAACAAGTGTTGACGAGGCTGTGGGGAAAGTGAAAGGCTCACGCGTCGCTGCTAGGAATGGGAAACGGTGCAGCCACTTCGGAAAAACAGTTTGGCAGTTTCTCGAAATACTAAACATAGAGTTAATAGATGGCCCAGCAGTTTTACACCCAGATAACTATCTTGTGAGAACATATGTCCACTCAAAACTCATACACAAATGTTCATAGCAGCATTATTCATAATAAATGGCCAAAAAGTAGAAACAGCCCAGAGGCCCATCAACTGAGAGGTGGATAAATAAAATGTGGTAGATCCATACAGTGGAATATTATTTAGCCATTAATGGGACTAAGTACTGATACGTGCTACAACACGAGGAACTTTGAAAAATTATGCTAAGTCACAGGAGACCATATATTGTACAACTCCACTTATATAAAATGTCCAGAATAGGCACATCCGAGGGATAGAAAGGAGATTAGTCCTTGCCTGAAGCTGGGGGTGGGAGGTTGGAGGGGATGGAGAGTGATTGCTGGGCACAGGGTTTCTGTTAGGGAGGCTGGCCTGGTAGGGGTTGATGGTGGAATGTTAGATGGGAGATGGTCAGAAAGTAGATGGTTGCATAGCTCTGTAAACATAGCAAAAAAAACCCATGGAATTATATACTTCACATAGATGAATTATATGGTATGTGAATTATATCTAAAAAGAACTTTTTAAAGTGGCTGTTATTTGCTGTATCAACTTCCGCTTGGACTCCTGTTCTGGGACACTTCCATGCTGGAAGTCCCACGCCATAACCTGCACTGAGATGCTCCATTTTCATGCCACTTGCCGCCAGAGGCAGAGCCTACATCTTTGTGTCTCCAGAGTCCAGCACAGCTCCTGGAACTTAGTAGCCACCCAGATATTTATTGAACTGAGGTGACAGCAGAGGTGTGGCAGTTGGTTTAAGAGGGGAACGTCAGCCAGCCATTGTCTTCAAAGAGTGAGGACTTCCTGTGCCCTCTCTCCTTTGCCAGCCCCACAGACACATCGTAACACCAGTAATAGCTGCTTTACTGCTGACAGAGCATTCCTTACACCTCAATCATTTAAACCCCAAAGCAGCTTTGTGAGGTGAGTATGACTGTTACAGCCATTTGACAGAGAGGGAAGCTGATTCAGAAAGGGCCAGTAGCTCAACTCCAGCCCCCAGGGCCTTTCTGCTCACATTCCTAGTTGGTAATGAGGTCCCTGACCCCGGGGCACATGCTGGAACCATTGAGCAGGCCAGCTGCAGAGGAGTTACAAGCCTCCAAGTTTGTCTTATTTCACATCAAGGAGAAATGACCCTGTTGTTACCCGTTGGATAAGACTGGCAGTTCTCTGGCTTGAGCAGTTAAGAGTTAAACCCACCAGTAGAGGCGGACAGTAAAAGTCAGCAGTCAGTTTTTCTCAGTGCCTGTGTTTTGTTGCAAGCATATCTCTGAAGGAAGAAAAACTGATTCTTATGATCAAATGCTGGTTCATGCTGTGCCCACGATTTTATTCATTTTGTTTTGAAGCAGCGGGTAATAAGCCCATTTGCTTGCCGCTCCCCATGGCTGAGCTGGTTCTGCTGCACAGCAGTTGCAGAAATTCAGTTCAGCAGACATTTACTGATGTGCCTTCCGCGTTCCCAGTAGTGCACAAGGACCTGGGGATACAGGGATGGGTGAGCCCCAGTCCTTGTCCTCAGAAAGTCCCTGCTTTCCAGGCCCTTTCATCACAGCACACAGTTGTTCTTTGGAGGAGGGTTTGGATTTGTTTGCTTTTACACTTTGGTAAAATACAGTCCCTCTCTCAGAAAGTTACTTTCCAAAATATAAGAACTTTTTGTTTGTTGAATGTACAGAAAGAGAAGAAATGATACAAATATTTAGAACTCTGTAACGGTGACACAAGCCGATCTTTCACTTCAGAGCCAGCCATGTTAGATTCAGGGTTTGACGGCATGTCATCCCTTCAGAGATTTATGGTAAAAACACTTACAGGCTCTGAATAAAAGGGTAAGGCTTTACACAACCGAAAGCTAACCCCCTGCGTCTCCACTCACATTTGCCAAGACAGCATATCTGTGCATCTGTGATTTTATTTTAAAATGCTAGAAATAATTTGCCAGCATTGCCGAAGTGAGGGAAATGGGGGAGAGTGACAAAGTGAAGTAAAACTAGTCCCTAAGATGTCACCGCCCTGCTCCTGAGAGGTGGCTGGGCCTTGGGCAAGCTCTCTGCACCGCCATCTCGTCGTCAGTGAAACCGAGAATAGTCAGCACCTTCTCTGATGGGGCATTGCCAGCACTAAAGGCGATAGCAGGTGTGAAACACACCATTTAAAAGCCCACAGTAAATATGTATCTTATTAGAGCAAAAATAGCCGTCTTTAATACGTTGCTCGCCCACTGTGGATCGGGTGCCCCTGAGGAAGCACAGCTGTCACCCAGATTTGGGTGACTTGGCCATCAACGTGTTAAATAGACCTTTTGTCTTGTTTTCCCTGTTTTGTTTTGTTTTGCTTTGTTTAACAAAGTTGCTTCCTTGTACTTTTGCATCCTGGTTTCTTAACTGCGCATTATTCCATGGTCCTCGTCCATCTTGCTGTGTGTGGCTCCTGTAACTTAGTGGTTGTGCACTGCTCCAAGGCAGGGCGTGGGTGCGCCGTCGTGGTTTACCCATCCCCCTGCCACTGCATGTTTGGGTGGCTGCTGGGGCTTCAGTGTTACAGACGGTGCTTCAGTGAACAGTTGTATGTGTGGTGTATTCATTTGCTTCCTGGGAGACCTCGGGCAGTTACGTCATCTGGGTGTCTTTGTTGACTTTGTGTGAAATGGGGATAGGGTGGTACCTATCGGAGAGGCCAGCTGTGTGGCCTCAGCGAGGTGGTCTGACAAAGCGCCTGGAGCAGGGCCTGGCACTTACCAGATGCTCAGCAATCTTTACCTTCACCTCTGTGTGGGATCGTTGGTCTGCTCTCCAGAGATGGGGTTTCTTCATTCGCAGCTTCCAGAAGGAGTTTTGCAGTTTATGGAATCAAAAATGTGTGATAGAACCAATTTCCCTACGTCCTCACGAGCAGTCATTGCAGGGTTTATGTAACTCTCTTTCCCGCTAAAATAATAGTGAAGACACGTTGTCACCCATATTTGAGCAGCTTGTTACGACAGGACTCACGTCAGCTCCTGCCCTAACCTGTCCTGACCTCGTCCCACAAAAGTCAGGTTCCAGAGGCTGTTTGTAAGTCTTTTTCCAAAGCTCGTAGTCCCCGGATGCTTTCCACCGAATGCATAAGTTGGTCCTTTGAAGCTTAAAAGCCTGGTGTATTTTATTCCTTACTGAAGTACATACCACTGGGTATCTTTTTATTTTTCCAAAACAAGCCAACAGTTTGCTCTAGGAAAATCCGTTGTGCAGGTCATAGTTTGATGATCCTGTCCCTGCTCCAGAGATGAGAATCAGCAAGGGTAACCACATGTCCCGCTTTGCCCAGTTTCCGCTTGCCCTGATGTGATTGCTCGTAGCGGCCCCTCCACCCCAAGAGGTGACCTGCTCCCCATGATAAGTTACATTGTCACCCTCGTCCCGGCGGATTCCTCGGCAGCAGGGGCATCTGCCTCCTCCTGTCTCCCTGCTCTCTCCAAAGTCTTTCTATCTGCCCCACACAGGTTTCAGCCACTGCTTTCTCCAGGCTTCCCCTGGGAGGTCCCCACATGTTTCCAGCCTCTTCTGAATTAATATTAGCCCAATAGGCTTTCCCTCAGGTTTTCCCATTTCACCCCTCTTTTTCCCTCATATCTTGCTGATGACCACTGATGGTGCAGGCGGGACTGGGCACTTTGAAGTTTGTTTCCAAAGTTACTCTTTGTCCTTTGGAATTATTTTGCAGCTCAGTTTATTCCACAGGCAAATGTAAAGTTCCTCATTTCTCATCACTTGAAATTTTTTTAAACTTCAAGTTCTTTTTTTTTTAAATGGAGGTACTGGAGATTGAACCCAGGACCTTGTGCATGCTAAGCATGAGCTCTACCACTGAGCTGTATCCTCCCCCAATTTTTAAAAAAATTTTTAACTTTAAACTGAGCCTAGTCTTTTTTTTTTTTATTAACTAAATTTTATACTTTTTTCCAGATGCTTTGGCATCTTATAGAGGCAGCCTTTTGATGCTCCTTTTTTAAAAAAAAAACTTGAAATATAATGGACTTACAATATTCGTTTCAGATGTACATCATCGTGAGTTTGTATTTTTATACATTACAAAATGATCACCATTTAGAATTAATTATTCATTCTAGTTCTGTGGAAAATGCCATTGCTATTTTGATAGGGGTTGCACTGAATCTGTATGTTGCCCCGGATAGTGTGGTCATTTTAACAATATTAATTCTTCCAGTCCATGGGCATGGTACATCTTTCCATTTGTTTGTGTGGTCTTCTATTTCTTTCATCAATGTCTGATAGTTTTCTGAGTGTAAGTCCTTTACCTCCTTGGTTAGATTTATTCCTAGGTATTTTATTCTTTTTGATGTAAGTGTAAATGGGATTGTTTTCTTAATTTCTCCTGATATTTCACTCTTAGTGTATAGAAATGCAACAGATTTCTGTATATTAATTTTGTATCCTACAACTTAATTCATTTATTCTGGTAGGTTTTTTTGGTGGCATCTTCAGGATTTTCTACGTGTAGTATCACGTCACCCGCAAACAGTGACAGTTCTACTTCTTTTCCAATTTGGGTTCCTTTTATCTCTGTTTCTTGTCTGATTGCTGTGACTAGAACTTGCAATGCCGTGTTGAATTAAAGTGGCAAATTTGGGCATCCTCGTCTTGTTCCTGATCTTAGAGGAAATGCTTTTAGCTTTTCACCATCGAGTACGACGTTGGCTGTGTGTTTGTCATATATGGTCTTTATTATGTTGAGGTATATTCTCTGTATCCTTACTTTGTTGAGAGTTTTTATCATAAACAGATGTTTTATTTTGTCAAATGCTTTTTCTCTATCTTTTGAGATGACCGTATGATTTTTATTCTTCAGTTTGTTAGTCTGGTACAGCACATTGATTGATTTACAGGTATTGAACCATCCCTAGGGTAAATCCTACTTGACCACAGGGTGTGATCCTTTTAATATATTGTTAAATTCAATTTGCAGATATTTTATTGAGGATTTTTGCATCTGTGTTCATCAGTGATATTGGCCTGTATTTTTCCTTTCTTTTCTTGTAGTGTCTTTCTCTGTTTTTGGTATCAGGGTGATGCTAGGTGCTTATTTGGTTCAATATAGGTGATACTGGCTGTTTCCTGATCTTGGAGGAGTGGCCTTCTATAGGAGATGTCCTCTGGGGCCCAGCAGCACTCTCCCTTCTGGTCACCAGACCTACATGCTCTAGGGGTGCCCCCTGTATGGGCTACATGGCCCTTCTGTTGTGGTGGGCTGACTATTGTGGGCAGGAAGCTGCCAGGCCCTGCCCTGTGTGGCGGCTGCTGGCCTGCTGGTGGCTGGGGCTGGTCCCGGTGTGGCTGGCTGCAGGGCCTGGGGCTGGGCTGGTTCTGGCCCTCGAGTGAGCAGGCCTGGCGCTAATAGGCTTGAGGGAGGATTCCAGGATGGCACTTGCCAGCATCAGCATCTTCGTGGTAGGATGAGTCCCCAGACGGCTGCCATCAGCATCTGTGTCTCCAGGAGGAGTCCCCACTGCCGTGTGCTTTTCTAGAAGAGCAGCAAGTTCACCACTTGCAATTTTTAAAATTGTATCTGTTTACAAGTTTATCCTAAATGTAAACCTCTTCTTACCAGAACTTCTACCATTCACTGCTCTTGTCCTTGTCAAATATGATAAGGTCGTTTATACTCATAAAGCACCTCAGAAGCCCTCGTGCAAATGCAGCGAGCAGGGCCAAGCCACATACCGGTACCAGGCACGCGTCTAATGCGGTGCACACCTCTCCTGTCTCTGGGATTGGTCCAGGCAGAGTTTTATTTACAAGATGAAACAATAAATACAGAAGCTCCTGCGATGGGGAAACAAACACATGTTAGCTTCTCAGTGGTGACTACCTTTTGTCCTTAGGTCACTGTAACTGCGATTTAACTGGCTGAAGGGCTTTGTGATTTGAGAGGTTCTTTTTCCCCCCGGAGTACCTACATTCCTGGGGTACTGTGTTCATGGTTTTGAGGAGGAAAAGCAGGTGTTTTGAGTAAGAGATCCTGCCAGTTGAAACAGTGCGGTATCTGTTCACAGGTCAGAATGTGGATTCTCAGTGGGAAATTTGTTTTTCTGTTTTGACCAGGTGACTTTCGGATGGTGGTTGGAGAGGATAAGGCAAAAGTGTTGAATATTGTGAAGCCCAACATAGCCCACTTCCGTGAGCTGTATGGCAGCATTCTGCAGGAGAACCCCCAAGTGGTGTATAAAATCCAGCAAGGCAGCCTGGAGGTAAGCTGTCCGGGGGAAACCATGTGGATTACTTCTAAGGCACCAGCTGTTTTAAGGGGAAATGTAGGGGCGAGCAGTATATCTTTTAAAAAGTGAGTTTTGTGTGTAAACACGCTCTTCTCTACATCTGGAATAAGGCTAGAAGGCAACACAAGTGACTAGTGCTAAGAGGCTGCCTTCGGAGGAGGGGTCCTGATGTGGGGTTCAGCGGGGCTTGTCTTCACGGTGTGTATCTTTTCTGCCATTTGAAAGTTTTACTGTGTGTATTAATTGTCAATCAAAAACAAGCGAAAATAAACTCTCACATTACCTCCTCCCATCCCCAAGCCTGAGGGGTAACCTTATTGACAGTTTGGTGTGTATTCCTCCTGATCCTGTTACGTGCACTTTTGTATATATTTGTACATATACACGTGCATGAAGTGGTTTGGTCTTTTTTTTTTTTTGGTTTCATTTCACATAAATGTATTCATATGTGTTATTCTGTAGCTTTTTCCCCACTTGTACGTAGCATGTCTTAGAACTTTTCTTCTGATATATCAAACAGCTTTCTTTCAAGGCATTTTCAAAAAAAAATTAAGTTTTTTGAAAATAAAAATCAAAGAACCTTTGAGGGTTGGGTATAGCTCAGTGGTAGAGCACATACTTTTCATGCGCGAGGTCCTGGGTTCAATCCCCAGTAGCTTCATTTAAAAGAAAACTCAAAGAACCTTTCCTTTGAGAAAAGTAATTTGGATTTAAGATTTTTTTTAAACTATAGAACCGCAGTGTTTTTGATCTTTAAGATAAAGAGCACTATGTTACTTTTTTAGTGCCCTTCTTCTCCCACATAATAGGGGCAGTTAATATTATGTTGACTAACAAATTAATGGAATTTCTAGAACTGAAAGGGAACTTAGGAATTATTTTAAGCGTAAGATTGGAGAATAACGTAAATGCCTAGACTACCCACCACTCGGGTTAATGGAGTTTGCCATGAGGGTTTTTGTTTTTAATTTTTACTTTCCTCATTGCAATGCATGCTCATTCTTTAAAAGCCAAATAGTGCCCCAAGGTTGTAACAGAGCAGCGGTTCCCTCTTCCTCCGTTAGTGCAGTGACCCGGAGGCACCTGCTTTCATCTCGGTCACTGGTTCTTCTGATGTCTGTCTACTTCTATATTTCTAAATAATATGATCTGACTGTTATTTCTGGACTTTTTTCAGTTTTGTGCTTTATTTTTGTTATCTTTCTATGGAAGAAGAGGACGTTTTTACTCTTTTGCACTCCCATCAGCATCCACAGACCCACACAGACCCACGCAGACCCACACAGACGACACAGACACACACACACACACACACACACACACACACACACACACACACTCTCTCTCTCCCCCCCCCACCTTGCCCTCTCATGCTCTGCATATAGTTAATTTCATAATTTTTGGTTAGGTTCGTATGCAGTATTTACTTTATTATGACAACCTTCTTTTTCTTTGTTGTGAGATACACTACTGTGAAATTTCCTTTTCTGTACACCTTTGTTTTTCTTGGTATTAATCGTATCATTTTTTCCACTTGCTTAGTGTCTGTTTACCTGTAACTGTTTGATCCTCAGACCGTCTTACAAATCCGTAAGACTTCTCCTGTTGTAGCCACACGCATCAGGTGTTTTCTCTGTTTTTTGCTTTTCTTGGGGACATTCTTCCCACAGCCCTGTGTCCCCTGTTCCTTCCCGGACTGGTTGCTTTCCACGCTCGCTGCACAACTCTTCTTCGGGAACTTTCTTACATTATCACCTGAGGATTTCTTCCTCTCTCCTTCGCTAGATTTTGGTTTTCTGGCTCTTTTCTTCTTCCATGGTTTACACTTTAATTTTGACAACGTATACCCTTCAGTACTTCCTAACAGATTGAGGGAGATAAATTTTTTGAGACCATGTACATCTGAAAATTCTGCCCTCACCTAGATTGATAGTTTGGGCTAAATACCAAATTCTAGGTTGGAAATAATGTCTCCTCAGACTTTTTTAAGTCATAGCTTGATTTCTTCTAGTTTGTGGTGTTGCATTAAAAAGTCCAACAACGTTCACATTCCCTGTCCCTTGAGTGTGAACCTTGTATCTCTCTGGCAGCATTTAGGATCTTTTCCTTTTTTCTGATGTCCTTAAATTTCCTGGTGCTTTGCCTTTGTCTTTGTGTATGTTTTTCATGTATTATTCTGGCACTTTGTGAACCTGTTTTGGAAATTCACAAGCTTTAATTCTAGGAAATTTAATTTTATCTTTACTGTAATATTTTCTTCATACTCGTTTTCTTAGTTCTTTCTGGAATTCCTTTTAGATGGTTGTTGGACCTCCTGGTTTGATTTTTTTTTTCTCTTTCCTGTTTTTGGTTTTTTTGTTCTGCTTTCCAGAAGAATTTTTTGAATTGATCTTCTAACACTCCATTGAATTTTTTATTTCCCCTGACTGTTCTTTGTTATAGCGTCCTATTCTTATTCTATGAATGCATTATCTTTCTTCATCTCTTTAATGATCTTTATTATAATTTTTGAAGTTTTTTCTTGCTCTCTACATTGTCTCTGTTTCTTAGTTCCTTTTTTCTGTTGATTCATTCTCCTTTGTTGTGTTAGAAGCCTTCCTCAAATGTTTGTATGTCCTTTGTAGCCTGTTTTTAAAGAGCGAGGCACTTTAAAAAATGCAGACTGGAAGTTCTTTGTGACAGAAAGAGCTTGTCACCTGGTGGGCTTCACTGTAGGAATGGGACAAGGACCTGGCTGTTTTGTGGAAGGACCCCACATTTCAGTATCTGTAGGATTTCTCCAGAGAGACGTCGTCTACTCTCTGGTCAGAGGATGGGGAGGGATCACCTGCCCAGCTGCCAACTTTGAGAAGCTGAGCAAGGGAAAAGGGCTGGGAATTCCCTTTAACCTTGAAGATAAACTTCCAGACCCCGCAGTGTAGCCTCTGAAAGGCTGCAGGATCTGGGTTCTGACTGGTTTCTCATCCTGGGGAGACGTAAGGATGAGATTAGTGGGCTGAGCTTCAGTTCCCAGAGCTACAGCTGGTCTTAAGGCTGCAACTGACCCCCGTCCTCTCCCTCCTCTCCTGCCCATTCCGAACTCCCCTCACCCCTTGTAGCGCTTTGCTGGTCTAGAGGAGGCGGCCCAGACCTCAGCCCTGAGGAGCCTGAGGCCTGGTCAGCACGCCCGCCGCAGGCTGCGGCTATGGTACTTTCCGCTCTCCGCCACAGTCGGGCAAGAGGCACGAAGAGATGTGTATCCTGACGCCCTTATTCCAGCCAGTGTGTCTGCTGGCTTCTGTCATGGGGTTCTAAAGTGACCGGGTGGCACTTCCAGCTTTCTGTTTAGTGGGATGCTTCCTGTGTCCTCTGGGAGAAGCAGTCCTTCTCTGGGAACTGGGACCCCTAGATTCACGGTCCTGTGGTTGTGGAGCCGGGAAGCACAGGTTTCCCAGGTGGGTCCCTGGGAATGGTGTGACAAGGCTGCTTCTTCCAGCCCTGGGTCCCAGACCCATGTCTTCTGCCAGTGGGGAACACACTACGGTGCACCCGCCGGTCACACACTGACGGCGTGGACTGCACCCACTGCCCCAGGGTGTCACCTCCAAGCTGGTGCCTCCACTGTTCATTATTGCTGTTCCACTGGGTTTTCAGCAGTGACGCTGTTCACAGTTTAGGCTGGATAATTCTTTGGTGTCCCCACTTAGAACCGCTGCTCTTGCTGGCTGGCAGCTCCGGTGCAGTGTGCGGTGTGGACCGTGGCGCCCTTGCCCTGCGCCTCTCGCTCACCTCCGCACCGCACGGCACACATGTCGTGAATCAGACGTTCTCGGAGCTGTACAATGGCACAGGCCAGGTCCTGAGGACAGGAGAGGCAAGCCGCCCAAAAATATGAGTCACTTCCACTCAGGATGAATTACTGCCCATTCCCCAGTGGAAGGGGTCCAGTGTGGTCGGCTTGCCACCACCGGCAGGCTAGTCTCGGGAGATGGACCCGTTACCAGGATCCCAGTGTTGGCCCCTGTTGCTGGCAGGGTGGACTTTTCAGCAGCAGCAGTGGCTGAGTTGGCGTCAGTGAGTAGAAGCCCACGATGCCGGCCTCGGCAGAGCCCCCTCCCCGCCCCCCACTGGACCTCCCACAAGCCACCATGCCAGCACTGGGGTGACAGACGCTGCTGAGTCAGCTGGCTGAGCTGTTCTTTTGGTTGTTGCTTCCTCTGCGGTGGATGCTCCCTGAGGGACATTAACATGCAACACAGTGATCTTCATACTTTGTGCCCGCTTCGTGGGTCCGTCCGCACGCCTCTTCCCCCTATCCTGTGTCTTCAGTCTTCCAGTCTCTACTCAGAATCTACTCACTTAGACTCACTCAGGCCTACAGTAACATCTCGACTAAAGTTTGACCGAGCATCTGGGCCCTGTAGCCCATTCAAGTTGACACATAAAGTTAAACATCACACCCCCGCATCCTTTAGGTCTACAGGTGGCATTAATCTCTGCCACTCCTCCCGGGATGGGGTTTGGTTTTTCCGTTACTCTTTCGGCCTGGGGGTGAGAATGGCAGCTTCAGGGCTCCCCCTTGGCCTTCTACGCTGTGACGGCTCCCAAGTGCCGTCTTAGACGGTGCTTTCTCGGATCACTCCCGGAACCAGTGGTAGAGGATCAGGACTGGGCAGATTTGAAACAAGGACTTCATCTGCTTCCATGGTGGCAGCGTGGAGCTAGGTGGCCCTTTCCAGCTGCCCCAACTCAGGGCAAAGAGGCCGGGCCTTTCTACCCCTGCATTTTCCAGTCAATGGATCCAAGCAACTCCCCTGAGGGAGGACGATTCTGAGAGACTCTGAGAGGGGTTCAGCCACCTTTCCCAGCAGCCGGGAGAATGAGTACCCCTTGGTCCTGGTTGGTGCAACACAGCATCCACTAACGTATGACTGTATCTGCTTTTTTAAAACATCAGCCTTACTGAGATATAATTTACATACCATAAAATTCAGCACTTTTTAGTATATTCACGCAGTTGTGCAACCATCACCACAATCTAATTTAGAACATTTTCATCACTTCAAAAAGAAACCCCATTCCCGTTAGCAGCCTGTAGCTCCGTCCCCCACCCCCAAGGCCATCACTAATCTCCTTTCTGCCTGCATGGGTTTGCCTGCTCTGGACACTTCCTGTAAATGGAATCATACGACATGCGGTCTTTTCCGTATCTGCTTTTAAACTGCAATTTGACTCATAGTTTAACTGAATGCTTTCACTTTCTTGTTTTAAAGAGAATTAAAGAGTAAGGATAATGAGAATTTTGCAATTTATTGGAACATGCCACCTAATATTCTGTCTCTAAACACATGCTTTCAAGCAGAAACTCCAGTGCATTCTTTTCTTCAAGAGAGAGCAGTGGCAAATACTATCTTCTAGTTCCTCATGTAACTCAAGCCATTTTGGCATCTCTAAAATTTCTGGAAGTTCCATAGGTAAAGCTTTACAGAAATATAAGATCCGTTTGACTAACCTCAATTCTTGGTCCCAAAATATGAGCCTATAAATGTCATTTCTAGCATATTTGACAGAAATATCCACATTTTTGTCATTTATCTAGCAAAAGCTAAGTAGAGATTGAATCCTGTGGATCTGAACCATCTTAATGATAAATATGAAATACTTAGGTTAAAAAAAACCTTCACCGTATTAGAGCCACTAAATAATAGCATTTTCTTCTTCTTTGCATAGATTTTTTTAGATAAAACTAGAAAATCCAGACGTTGGTATGTACTCAATAAATATTTGTTGAATGAAGAAACAAGTGGTAGAATGAGTGAATTATAAATACTAAGAAAGTTGATCATATCTGGGAAATCTGAGTCTAAAATTTAATATATTCATCTATTTTTTTTTCTTACTGTTCTCTTAATTGAAGCTAAAACCTAAACATTCGTTAAAAGAATACAAGACAGGTTCTTACCAAGATGCTCTGCTGAGGGCAGTGTTACTGGTTTTCATCTTGGCAGCTAGTTCTGTTTACATGATTTTGGAAAAATCTGATTTCATGAAAGTAAAGTATATTAGACTAGGAGTTGGGGAAGGTGGGTGTGGACTCAGCTCAGTGGCTAACTTCATTCAGAGGCTTCCAGATAAAGTCTGATGCATAGTTTTCTATCTGCTTTATTTCTGTGTTTATCTTTAAATTTGATGTACTTTAGATTACACTGGAAATAGAAACCTCTGGTGTAACTTACTGCTTTTTAAGAAATAATGACAACTACGTTTTATTGATGTGTGTATTCATCTCCTTATCCAACCAGTGGGTTTTGAGTACATACTATGTGCCAGGGGATTAAAAGTAAATAAAGATTAGTCCCTGTTATCAGTTTATTCCTACAGTTTATGAAACACAGTGTGGTACATAACAGGCCCTAAAGACAGGAGACCCAAATTTAGATCCCACTGTCTGATTGGCTGTGTGGTCCTGGCTGCGGTCCTCTGTGCCTGTGTTTAAAATGAGTGCTGGATTCACGGGGCTGTCAGTGAATTTTGGCTGAAGCTTTGCTTCCTTCAACAGCTGGACTTCAGACAAATAGAAATTTTAAAACTGAGAGTCAAAAATAGGTTCTTGAAATAAACTTCTATTCTTTTCCTATGTAGAAATAGAATAGTATAGAAAAAGAATTGGCTTATTTGAAGGAACTTAGAATCCTGAACACTTACGCATTCAGGTTCAGAAAGGAGAAAGTCCTTAGCAGGCTGCCTGGTCCAGGGTGTAAGTTCATGCATATTTGTGTGATTTTAAGGAGAAGCCATGGGTCTTTGAATTTATAGAATTCAAAGTACTTTCCATAGACATCCATCTTCTTTTTTTTCCTTAGATAGATAAAAGCCCAGAAGGACAATTCACTCAGCTGATGACATTGCCCAAAACCCTACAGCAACAAATAAATCATATCATGGACCCTCCTGGGAAAAACAGAGACGTGGAAGAAACGCTGTTACAAGTTGCTCACGACCCCGACTGTGGAGAGGTGGTGCGGCTAGGTACGTTTGTGAATTTATGAATTTGAAGTTAAGGAAGTACTGGCCGTGGGTAAAAGCAAACTCTGTTTGTGACTGATTTCTTTATTCTTTCTTGCCTAGTGAGATGGAGAGTTAGATTGCCTCTAGGAAGAAGAAAGCCCTAACAGTCTGGGGTTTTTCCAAACCTAACTTCTTGTTTGTTTGAAGTGGGGTGTTGAAAGCGCTTCTGTTTTCAGACCCCTGGGTCCTAAGTCACTGTCAGAGAGGGAAACAATGGTTCTTTTGGTCCCGGGAGCATAACTTCCAGAAGTTATTTCAAAGATGTGTTCTTCATGGTGGTCTGAGGAGGAAGGAGAATGGTGACATTTTTAATGCTTTTATAGCATCAAGAACACTGCTCTCCTCGGCCAACTCCCCCTCAACGTGTGTGTCCAGTAGGTCTGCCCTGACACGCCTGTGTTCCGCACATTGTCCCCAGTGTTTGCCAAGGTCCTCCTTGATGTGTACCCAAAATCTGAACCTTGTCTTCAGAGGAGGCCCACCGCCTTTTGAGGTTTATGAGGTCAGTCAGTAAGGAAATCATCATGGAATGATGAGTGCACCCTCTCTGGTTGAGAGGACGTTTGCAGAGCCTCCCGGGGCAGGTCACAGTGGCAGAGCCGCAGCAGGGGACCTGCAGACTCAGGCCCCCCAGCTGCGGGCTGGGTGTTGAGGGTACCAGCCCCTCTTCTGAAGATACACGGGAGGCATGTGGTCAGTTGTTTCCCACCTGAACATGACTGTCGTCTTGGTGTGAGTGCCTCTGCCTTTCTGAGGGCGAGAAGGACTCACTGAGGTCCTCTCCGTGTGATAAAGGGTAACTTTATCTCCTAGGCAGAAACATTCGGTGTCCTGGAGGGTTTTTCCTCAGTCTTCTCACATCTTGGAATTGAGAACCAGCAAACTTAAGCATATTTAAAGTGAAAAAAATTTGATCTTTGAGGGTCACCTGACCCACACCGCTGTAAGATGAGGAGGCCCAGGCCCAGAGGGGTCAATCATTTGCTTGTGTTCCCACAGCTGGTCGGTGACGTGGCTGGGACCCCCAGTTCCCTGCTCAGCCCGATGCCTTTTCTCTGTCACTCTGACACCAGGACAGAGACAATGTGCTGGTTTTACTGGATAACTGGAAAGATTGTTTAGTTTCAAGTTTTAAAAGTGTCAAGATGACTAACATCTGACTTTTCTGGCATCCCGGTTGGTTTCCCTCACAGGGCTCTCAGCAATCGTGAGACCTTCCAGCATGAGGCAGAGCACCAAAGGCATTTTCACTGCTGGTAAGAATTTTTAAAAATCCACATTTAACATACCTGCTGGATTGAGTGGCCTCAGTGCTTCCGGTTAAGACGTAAAGCTTATCTGTATCTCGCGGTTATTTGTGAAACACTGGATTTGGATGGTCATAACCTAGGACACAGTGGTGCGTTCAGTCGGGCAGACAGTGCTGTAATCTGGGCGGCTGAGGCACTGCTGGAAGGCTTTCCTGCCCCTCTGTGTGCCCGAATTGCCCCTCCTGTGCAGGTTCCCCTGGTGTTTGTGTATCTATGAGGTGACACGTGATAGCGCTGCAGAAACAGCGGTAGCTGCCCCCATCCCCGCCCGTGGTTCCTCTCCAGGGACGGCCACTGCCAACTCTCAGGGTACTTCTGTTTTCACCACTAGTTCTCTGCATAATAAGCTTATACTGCTGCTTCTCTCCTTTTTAGATTTAGGCATCATCTATTGACTTCTCAGTCTCGTAGATCAGAATTCAGCTGCTCCCCCCTCCACTGCACACGCACACCCCCTTCCTTCTGCATGTGGGTGGCTCGTAACCTTGGTACAGTCAGTCCTCCGCTTCCACCGTCTGGCTGACTGACTGGGGTTCATAGTTGAGCCACGTGGTCTACTTTTCCTTCCCATGGAGTCGTCGCCACCTGTCTCGGGTGAGGGCCCCCGTGTGTTGTATCTCCCATCTTTGATTTCATGGCGCACTCTCATTTTGGTGAAGCACCACCCAGTAACTTCCTGGGGAAGGTGTGTGGGAGGCGGACGTGAAGACCACGAGTGGTCAAACGTGCCTTTCGTCTACCCTCTCCCACGGCTAAGACTTGGGCTGGGGGCAGACGAGGAGTCACTGAATTTCACTATCATTGCTCCAGTTATCTTCCCACTTCTAGGACTGCTGTCAAGTCCAGAGCCATTCTGATTCCCACTCCGCTGTGAGTGTTCTTTCTGGAAGCCTTTTAGGTGTTCTTTGTCCCCAGGGCTCTGAAATTTCTCAGTGACGTGTTTCAGTGTACGTCTCTTTTTATCTGTTATACTGGATACTCATTGCCCTTCAGTTTGGAAGCCCAGAATATAAAAAAAATTGGTTGATTTCTTTCCATCTGTTTTCTCTCTTCCCTTTCTGGAACTCCTTTTATTCAAACATTGGACCTCCTAGACGAGTCCTTTGGGTTTTCTGTCTTTTGTCTCCTTTTTTTGATCTCTTTGTCCTTTTGCTTTGCTTTCTGGGAGATTTTCTCAACTTTAGTTTCCAACTCTATTGAGTTTTTTATTTCTGCTATATTAATTTCTAGGAGCTCATTTTCTTCTCTTTTCTTTTCTTTCTTTCTTTCTTTTTTTTTTTTTTTTTGTTCTCTGAATATTCCTTTTTTTCTAAATTTATTTAAAACATCCTGTTCTTGTTTTAAGCATTTAAACACATCTTTGGCTATTGCCAAATTGCCCTCCATAGTGGTTATATCAGTTTATCATCCCACTAGGAGTAAACGCAAGTTCCCATTTTTCTCGTTCTTTCCAACACTAGGTATTGTCAAACGATGGACTTTCTAGCTCCGTCTTTCTTTCTGCAGCCATCTACTGAGCATCCCTCAGCTGCACGCCACACAGGGTACCAAGTGAACACAAGCCCATCCTGCCTTCAAGGACTCCATAACCTAGGAGGGGAGATGGGCATAAACAGAAGTTGACAGTACAGGGGATAAATGGCACAGAGGTGACCAGAGGAAGAGAGTGATCTCTCAGCCTGATTCTGATCCCTGGGCTGAGGCTGCCGGGGAGCTGCACACAATCACACCTCCTGACGGCTCACGCCCCGCTGCCTGGGCACTGCCAAGGGTGGCCCTCCTGAGTCTTTGGGGAGATTCAGCCAGGGAGTCAACAAGGGTTTAGCAGCACATATGCCAGACATACTCAGCTGAAGATTTTCCTGGCATGCAGGGGTGCATGGCTTTGCATTTCCAATTAAGGTATTTATTTAATCTGTCTTCCTGCTGATTTGTCCTGGCAAGGCCGAATATGAGGTGCTTCTGTTTGCTGGGTGGCTCAGGCTGTTAATCTGTGCTCTACATGATCGCAGCTGCTTTGCCATAACCCTCCTGAGGTGAGGCCGGGTGCTTGGGCGCCTTTTACTTTTGGCTGCCTGTGCTATAAGGAACTGCAGGGTTTACTGATTTTCTTTTTTAGTTGTGATAATGGCGGTGTTACAGGGCTAAAAATCATTTTCTTTTAGAAATACGTACTAAGATATTTACAGATGGAATGACAGGTGTCTGAGACTTCTTCAAAAGAAAATATGGTAGAGGGACGTGGGTGAGGGGGGTGACGCAAGATTGGCCCTGAGTTGGCACATTGTTGAAGCTGGGTGAATGTGCGTGGGAACACACTGTGCTGTTCTTTTATAAATCTGAGTTTTCCTCAAATAAAAGGTTTCGGGAAAAATCCCTCCTTATCTCTTGATACGTCAACCTGAAGTCAATCTCTGATCCTCTTTCCACCTGTTCTTTCCCGTCGCCAGCAGAGGGCGGTGGAGATCGCCTCATAGAGCCACAGCCCAGGCTCCCCCTGGCCGGAGCACCCAGTGCTGGTTCCCTGGCGTGCTTGCTGCCTGCTTCCCTTTCCCTTCTAAAGATGCCTCGTTGGATCGTGGAAGTCCAGAGTGACCACCGAGGTCGCAGGAACTGCGGAAAGTGACAAGCATTCCTAAATCCTCTGGGGTTCCTGCCTTGTGCTGTGCCTTCTCTGGTGCACGGGGTTGAGGGCAGGGGTCTGTGAGTCCGGGACGAGGGTTCCAGTTCCAGCTCAGATACTGTGACGTGGGCGAGTTACCTGATTTTTCCGAGTTTGAATTTCATAGGGATAGTTCTGCCGACCTCACCAGGTCGTGAAAAGATAGATGAAAGTATCCAGCACCGTGTCTGGTCTTTCCTCTTTGGTTTCCTCACCCAAGCGTCTCCGGACCTCTCTCTGGAACGTGCTGGTCCCTTCACCCGTCTGCAGCTGGAGGAGGCCAGCAGCCGTGGGCCCCTCGTGGCAAGCACAGAACCTCTCTCTTCCTGCGCTCTGCTTTTAGAAGTCCTCTTGCTGTAATCAGAGAAGAGGTGCAAGCAGTATTCAGAAGGCAGGACACTGGATCTTGGTGGTCGGAGGGATGTGGCGGGGAAGGAGGGGCAGAGATAGCTCCCACGTCTCTGGCTCTGGAGGCAGGAGACAGCGGTGCCCTTCCTGGAGGTGAGGGAGCGTTGGGGAGGAGGATGAGTTTGATTTTTGAAATTTTGCTCTATTTTCCCCACTTGACTTTCTGGTTAATCAGAATGAACTGTGGGGTCAAATACTTGTTTACCTCTCTAGCTACGGAAGATTCAACTGAATTAGCAAGACAGCTTGAGTCTTAATCCTAAACAGATTCCAGCGGGCCTCAGTTTGACCCTCACAGCCCTTCCCTGAGCATCACAAAAGGCATCACTGATTGTCCCCTGCTTTTCTCATTTTTTTTTATAACCGAAACCTTTTTTTCCCCCCATTTTTTGGTACCTACACGTTTAAATAAGAAAACCACATAATAGCAGTTAAGATTTTTCTGGTGATATATTTATCATTTAAACCTGAAAGCTTTAAAAATTAGTTGTACTTCTGCCTCAGAGGAGATTTTCTTTGCAGATACAGCTCCTGTGGCTGGAAATTAATTGGAGAAATGTTACTGATTTCCTCATTTATAGAAGTACAGGAAGGTGGCAACCTCTCACAACCTGGTCGCATCCCTGCCTCATGTTGTCTCCTGGAGAATTTTGTCTGTCCTTGGACCCATCAGTTTAAGGTCACACAGGGAATTCGTAGTCTTATGTGTGTAGTCATTTTGCTGTAGGTCCCATGAAACAAGCTGGAAATCAACAGAAGAAAAACCTTAGGAGCCACGTAGTGAAGTGGGTTCCCATGTGCTTCTGGAACAAAATCCTGACTTTGGCTGCCACTAAGAGTTCACGACGACGAGCTTCAGGGCATTAAGGATCTGCCTAAAGGGACGTAACTAGGAGACGTGGCATCTCTACCCACTGGGCAGGAGCACAGGTGACCAGGATGGCTCTTAGAGTAAAGTTTCTCTCCTAGCAGGCTGTCTTCTCAAGACGCATTCTAAATGCAGGCTTCCTAAATCACCATCCTTTTCTTTAGAAAGGAAGCAAAACCCAAACGTAAACTTGGTGTCGGCCCAGTAGACCTCTGTGGATTGGAATCTCTGTGAGGGCAGAGGCCAGAACTGCTGCTCGTACCAGTGTCCCCAGCAGCTAGCTCAGGTCTTGTAGGTGCAGGTGCCCAGTGAATCCTTGTTCACAGTATTTCAGTGACTGAATACATGGAAGATCCAGAATCTTCTGGCCGTAGGAGAAATCTCCATATATACAGAGAAGTGCACAAATCGTAAATGTGGTGAATTTCACAAAGGGAACACACTCATGAGCCCAGTGCCCAGATGAAGAGCTAGAACAGGGCCAGTCCCCAGAGCCCCAGTGTGTCCCATCCGTCACCACCTCTCCAACAGTAACTGCAAATGCCCTGCTTCTGTTTTGCCCATTTTTGAACTTAACATAAATACGTACCCCCTTGTGTCTTTCGCTCCTCGTACCATCGCTGAGATTCATCGCGGTGTTGGGAGAAGTACACTGATTCTCGTTGCAACTAGTCCATTGCATGACTATTGCACGGTTTATCCGTTCTACTGTTGGTGATTCCCTGGGTTGTTTCCAGCTTGGAGCTGCTTCTCAGAGTCCTGCTGTGCGTGTTTTGTGCCTGACTCTTGGTGAGCGTACGTATGCATCAGGTTAGGTGTCTGCGTAGGGAATTACTGGATCATAAAGGACACGAATGTCCAGCTGCAGGAGATGCTACCGAACAGTTGTCCAAATCACTCCCGTGGGCGGAGTTCCTGCACCTCCGTGGCCGATGCTTGGTACTGTGTCGTCCTCACTTCAGGCACTCTGGTAGGTGAGTCGTGGTGTCATACTGGAGTTGTAACTTATGTTTTCCTGACGACCAGTGAAGTTGGGCGTTTGTTCATGTGTTTACTTGGATATGCTCTTTTGTGAAGTGCCTCTTCTAGTGTTTTGTTCATTTTTCTGTTGAACTGTCTGCCTTTTCCTTACACTGAATTCTCCATGTGGCCTGGACGCAGGTCCTTCACTGGGTATGTGTGTAGTGCAAACCTCACCTACTCTGGGGCTTGTCTTTTCAGTCTCTTAATGGTGTCTTTTGGTGAAAAGAAGGGCTTAATCTTACTTAGTCCAGTTTATCAATTTTGTCCTTTAAGGTTAGCAGCTTTTTGTGTCCTGGTTAGGAAATTTTGCCTCCTTCAAGTTCATGAAGTTTCATCCTCCACCTTTGTTGCAATCAAAATATTAAGGCAGAAAGGGTTTTTCCTTCTAATCTGTTAGTTCTTAACCTTTTGCAAATCCTGGCTCCCCTGTGAGCCTGACTAAAACTCGGGGCATCTGCACAGATGTGTGCACACAGCAAACTGCCCACGATTCCAGGGAGCTCACATGCTGACGTCAGAGAACCCCTCATCCCGTCCAGCCCTGCACTCTGCCCAGAGAGGGGGTCACCCTGTGGCCCAGCTGGGACTACATCCATGTCTCCTGACTCCCATTCCAGTGCTCTTCTTAATGCAGTTCCCTGCTGCGATCTTTCTGAGAATGTGTCTCTGGCAGAGCCATCGAAAGGAGAGACTTTTTAATGAAGAGAAGTTTCTTTCCAGTAGCGGCAAAACATATGGCTACATGGGGACGCTCCTGGGCTTCCGTGTATTCACCTTAAACGCTAGGTCCTCGCAGCCTGTGAGTGAGGTTTTCTAAGCTGAGCTGGGACTTACCATGGTCCATGCATCTTCCTCTCGCTGTGACTCAGCGCCCCGGGGTTGCTGTGTTAACCTCACTGTGTGCAACCACCTTAGTGACTTGATTGGTTCTGGCTGGAATTTTTAAAAGCACCTTACATAATGAGTGTTCAGTCTCAATGCTCAGATGGTTGAGGTTTACCAGAGTGGTTGCTCCGGGGACGAAATTAAAAGGAGTGGAGGCAGGGAAAGCAGCTCCGAGGCTCTTGACTAGGCTGTTGGTTTGCAGTAGTCAGTCCATGGACCAGCCAGGCCAGTGTTTCTAGAAGCATCTGCTAATGGTTTTACTGGTACCCTGCCTTTTTACCCTCCAGTGCCTGTAGTAGCCTCGTGAAAGGTCCTCAGTGCACCAGGCCGCCTACAGGTAGTGTGGCAGGTGTTCTCAAGAGAGCACAGACTCCAGGGCGGGGAGTGTCCGGAACCAGCCCGGGGACTGTCAGCAGTGCCCACTGAGTGCACCGCCTCTGACGCCCGCAGTGCGGCCACGATCTCATCCTCAGCGTGGAGGAGGTTGAGCCCACGGTACCGCCTGCACGTCAGATCCCAGGGGATCTGACAGGCGGTACCATCTCGTTTATTCTGTCCCATGTGACTTCTTTCCCGTGAGCCCCAGAGAGCCTCTTCTCCGGTTTCATCAGGTGCCTGTGGTTATATAGGCGGGGTGCTAGAAGGTTCCACGTCTGAGTGAGGTGCTTCTGCTCTATCATTACAAGTGCTTACTGAGCACGTCTGTGCTGGGTTCAGCACCAGGTAATGGGGACCCAGCGATGAGTCGGACAAGGTCCCCGTCCTCACATGGCGCCTGGTCTGGGCAGAGGGGCAGGCGAGCACCGGGCAGTGTGGTGAGAGCCGGGCTGGAGGCGCGCGCCGGCCGTGGCACGGGAGGTCGGTGTCTGAGTCAGCCCAGAGGGGCTTCGGAGCCTCCCAGGCGCAGAGGGACGGAGACGCCCCTCGCGGAGACCAGCGGCAGTGCACTTGGGGGTGGTTGGGAGACACTGGTGGGTGGAAAGGGGGCCGAGGTTGCCCACTTACACACACAGTCTTGTCTGTGTCTGTGTCTGCCTTTCTCCTTTTTAAAGGAGCTGCTAAATTCAAAGGTTGCAGTTTGCTCGTAATCACAAGCGTCCCTGACCCCAGAAGCTTGGGTGCCTCTGGCGTCCGTGTCACTGCCTCCGCAGATGCCGACCTCAGTCTCTTCCCCTCGCGTTGACCACAGTGGCCCCGGGTCTCCTGGACCCCTTGGCCAGCCCATCGCTGCTCCACTCTGAAGATGAGCCTGTGTTCCAAGTGTCCTGGAGCCCCTGCTGAGTGTCCGCTCAGTGAGCCTCGGCATTCTCACTCTCTCTTCTTTTCTCTTTTAGGCCTGAAGAAATCAGTGATTTATAGTTCACTAAAACTGCGTAAAATGTGGAAAGGATGGCTGAGGAAAACATCCTGATTTTGCTTGCGTTTATCTATGTTGTATGTAGATGAATAAAGTGATCCTTTTTGACACAGTGTCTGTTACTTTGACCTGCTGCTTGAATTTGAAGACATCTCGGTTTGCATAATACTGAACTTTGGAAGTGTGCGTGTCAGGCGTTTATCCAGCGGGACCCAGCACGGTTGAGGACTCGGCATGGGAAGAGCCCTTGGCACACAGCCCGTCTGGGCCCTGCTTTCCTAGGAGCTTCAGCTGCGGTCTGTTCAGTACATGAGAGCTGGAGGCCCGAGAGGTGGTGCGTGTGCTACAGGTGGCGGCCCGGGGTCTGTCTGTCTCCATCCCGCACACTCGGTTTGTTCCAGTGAGAGCTCACCAGTGTCCACCGGTGTCTTCCTAGATCTGGGTGTTTCACGTTTCCCCTTGTTCTCCACACCCAGGACAGACTATGCAGCGCTTCCCTCTCACAACAGGACACCACGGAGGAACTGGAGAGCCCGAGGTTGGTGGGCTTCAGGGTCGGTTTGATTCAGCAGGTTAACAGAGTCATCCAGGACCACCTTCCCTCCTCTCTCTGCGCTTTGCCGTGTTGGGATCGTACCAAGGCCGGCTCCCCTCTTAATTCTGAGACTGCTGACAACAGCCTCAGGGTCCTTGTGCTCCCCAGTCCGCAGCTGGGGAGACAGAGCGGGTTCCTCTCTGAAGCCCTCTTAGAAAGCAGGGAAACTCCGGCAGCCCCAGCAAGCCTCCGCCTGGTTTCCTGGGCCCCAGCTGGGTAGCAGCCCACCCCAGCACCAGTAGCAGCAGAGGTGCACCGAGGCCGACGAGCTTGGGCCTGCGCCTCTCGCCCAGCAGAGGGTCCCCCACCCTGAGCTCGCGGGCGCGGGAGGAGCGGATGCCTGGATGGGAAAGGATGGGGGTGCTGGTGGGAGACAGCCGTCAGCCCCCTCGCCGGTCACGTCATCTCTTTAGTCCAACCTCAGGCTTCGTCTTTCTTTCTCACGTTGTCTCCTGGCCTCACACTTTCTGCCGCTTAGTGCTCATGGGCAGACCCTTGGGTTCTTTTGGACATCTGAATACAAGTTTTCTACTTCTTTTTTCTACCTTGGAGTTCAGCTCATTCCAACCCAGAAGAGCACAGGCTTAGGATGTGACCCAGCTGGGCTGAGTCTCCACTCCACTGCTGACTAGCTGTGTGACTGTGGGCTAGCTGTTCAGCCTCTCTGAACGGTTTTACCATCCGTGAAATAGGTAACAATACAAACCTCCGGGCTGTTGTGACGCTCCTACCAGCTGTGTCCTTTGTACTAGGACGCTGCCTGGTAGCGTTCAGTAAATGGCACTTCTGTCATTATTTTGTGTTACTGTTTTTGTTATTTTCTTCTATAAGCCTTTTGATTTCTTTGTGTCAAATTCTTCGTCAAGAAGCTGAAATGATTCCCCACTGCTTATGGGGTAAAAGAAGTGTTTCTCATCAGCCTTAGTCAGTTTGGGCTACTACAACAGGATAGTTTGGCTTACAAACAGCAGAAATGGATTTTTCACAGTTGGGGAGCCTGGAAGTCTGAGATCCAGGAGCCAGTATGGCCGATTTCTGTGAGAGCCCCCTTCCTGGTTGCAGAGGGCTGTCTTCTCCGTGTCTCCTCTCATGGCTGGGAGTGCGGGACCAGAGCAAGTGCTCCTGTCTCCTCCTACGAGGGCACTAACCCCAGTCCTCAGGGCCCCACACTCGTGATCGTATTTCCTTCCGAAGGGCCCACCTCTGAACACCATCACATTGGGGGACAGACACTCAGCCCATAGCAAGCCTATTCAAGACCTAGAAACTGACTTGACTTGACTTTAGCATCTGCTCCCTGTATCTGATAGAGCTGTCTCCGCCCCTGGCTGCTTTGCAAGGTGGATGCTCAGTAGAGCACAAAATGTCAGGGCCATTTTTCCAGTGGGGATACCTGAGGCCCCTGGAGAGGAGGTGGCTGCCCAGGTGCGCATCATGGCTTCTGGGGCCTTTTCCCGCACGCCCTGTAGCTCTCACAGTTGAGGAACGTCTGAGCCTTTGTGTTCCACTCCCCCTGTGTCGTATTCTTACCTTCCTTTCCTCAGTTCATTCTCAACTGTAGGTACCTCAGTTGGGATCCATCACACAGGTAGGTAAGGGTGAGAGGTGAGGCTTCCTCTAGGAAAAAGGGGTTCTTTGGCAGGAAGTAGCTCTTCTCAGATTCCAGAAGACCCAGAAAATACAGGTATTTGAGAGTCAGACCTCCTTCCAGCTGTGTTTTGGGGCAAGCTCTTTAACCTTTCTGAGCTTCAGTTTCTATGCCAAGAGGTAGGTTCTAATACTGGCAGGGCTGGTATTAGAATTAAGTAACGTGCGTGGCCCCTCGCAGGGTCTCGGCCCCTAATAACAGTTCATCTTTCTGCAGGTTGCTCTGCTGTTCAGTTCAGATGGTGAGTCTGGTTAGCATGGGCTGGCCCACGTAGTCAGGGAAAGAGAATCCATCCTGGGCATACTGAAGAGGGGACTTAATGAAGGGAATTAGTTACAGCATGCCAAAGGGATTGGCAAACAGAAGAGAGAAGGGGTGTCTGGAGGAGGAGGAAGGATGACTCACGAGACCAGGAAGTCTTGGGCTGGACTCTCCAAGGTGACCTGCCAGCTGTGAAGCTGGACACGATGCCCGTGGTGGCTTCAAAATATGTTGGCAAATTTGGGGCCCTCTTCCCATACACAGGAGGTGGGCTCTTAATTCTCCCTCCTTGAACAGGGGCTGGCCTTCGGGGCTTGTTTCTAACAGATAAAATTCAGTGGACGAGACACTCCGACTTACTGGATGAGGTCCTACAGGGTGACACAGTTCCCCTGGCTCTCTCGGGACACTCGTGCTCAGATAACCAGCCGCCGTGCTGTGGGGAAGTCCAGGCCACTAGGAGAGGACAGGTGCGCACAGTCCAGCTGACAGCCAGCACCAACTGCCCGGCCAGCGGGTGAGCACGCCTCTGTGGTAACTCCAGCTCTAGCTGCTGCCCGACCGCAGCCGGGGTGGGACCCCAAGCCGGGGCCGCCTGGCTGAGCCTAGTCAACTTCTGGACCCCTGGGGGGAATAACAAAGTGACTGTCACTGTTACAAGTCACTAAGTTGAGGGCAGACTTGTTCAGCATTAGATAATTGGCCCAGTGGCCCTGCTGCTGTAGGAGCTGCCATAGAGCTGCCACCACCTCCCAGACACTGCCGGGGACCTGGGTCCCGCTGCTGCCATGGGAGGCAAACCCAGAGCTTCCGCACCCTCTGACCTCCGGCCACTGTCTCCACCTGCTGAAACCTGATGGAAAATCACCTGGTAGGAAGGTGGGGGAAGGGAGTGTACAGCCCAGCGTGGAGGCTAGAACGGGAGTGGCAAGACCCACAGGTAGAACAGTGCCACGTCCACTCTGGTGACAGGCCATCCATGTACACCCTTTAATCCCACCTGAGCTTCCTACCATCACAGCACAACCTCTGGGCCACACAACACCACGCAGCCCTCCTTGGCACTAAAGGAAGTGCTCTCGCTTTCTGGCAGAAAAGAGTGTTATTTCCATCTCTGGCTGATCCTCTGGCGATCACAATCTCACCTGACTAGCGTGCAACCTAGAAATGAACCTGGGAGGTTCACCAACGTGCCTGTCGGTGAGCGAGAGGGCGAACCTGCGCTGGTGAGTGCGTGTGCGTCCACATTATCGAGCAAGGAAGGAAATATGCCCACCTCGTTTTTCGTAACTGGCCAGGGTGTCACAGCAGACAGGCAGCGTCTTTCTTCCATCGCCCATTCCATGTTTCTCCTGTCCCGCTCCCTCTGGTCAGAGTTCCTCCCCTGATGGGGCGACCCAAGTCTTCATTCCTGCAGGACTGGCATCCTTATGTATTTATGGGATCCTCTAGGCTTTTATTAACTTTCCCTGTTGAACATGGTTCCAAGTGTTACCTGTTGGGTGGTGAGAATTTGCCAGTGCTTACTGTTCTAGTGAGTGTTTCTTGTATTAACTCATTTACCCTCACAGCAACCCTATGAGGAAGGTACTTGTATTACCCGACAGAAGAGGACTCTGAGGCTCAGATGGGTTAAGCAGGTTGACACACGCGTGCGTGAGTGGTGTGACTCGTCTCAGGACCCCCGTGCTGGCCCACAGCTGAGCACACAGACGGCGCGGAGATGGCAGCTGCTACTGCTGGTACGACTTCCGTTTGACTGAGACGTGTCTCTTGGAGAATCTTTTACTCACTGCCCTACAAAAGTGACCGGTTGACCAAGTAAAACCTAAATACAGAAATCTCCCTGACTTCTGGCCAGAATTCCTTAAAGCACTGTTTCCAAATTCACAACTGTCTAACAAAAGGCCTGATTTCCGAAAGAGAGCCTCCCTGCAAATTGAGTCACGGCTTCCAGCCATAACGTTCCCCTTTATTAGCCAGGCAGCCTTGGAAAAAGCTTTGGATTTGGTGACCAGAGACTCATGATCAAATCCCAGGTCTGCTCTGCCACAGGTCAGCCACACAGGTCAGCCAGGTGACGTAGGGCCTGTCTGAGGGGGTTGATGGTTGAATTTCCTCGTGTGACTTCTTAGAGCTCAGAGGTGACCCTGCAGTTCCTGAGGGGTCTCCGTGGCCACAGCCCTGGGTCGCAGCTCCTGCTGAGTCGTGGATTCTTACCCTTTGGGGCACTATGTGGCCCCGAGTCTCCCCTAGAGCCCTCCCTTCAGTACCCCTGGAGTCTCAACACGGAGCCTGGACTAGAAGGGGCAAGACTCTGATCGTCCAGCTGAGAGATAATGGTGGTCCAGGGCACCGTCCTTTCAAGTATGTTTAGCACAACCTGATGGCTGAACACAGAGGAGGTGCTGCCCAGGCTGGGGCTGGGGCAGCCAGGGGAGAGGTGTGCCGCTTCCCAAGCTTGGGGTTCAGGAGGAGGAGCAGATGTGGGGGTGGCATGAGGACGGTGATAAATTCAGGTCTGGGCAAGCTGAGTTTGGGAGGTCTGTGGGAAGTGTTCAGCAGATAGCTGGCTACACAGATCTGGAGCTGAAAATGTAACTGAGGGTTGGCAGCTACTGGGGGTGGTTAAGGACACCATGGGGGTGGGTGAGATCCCCCCGGGAAGTCTGTAGAGTGAGAAGAGAAGAGAGCCAAGAGCACAGCCCGGGGCCGCCAACATGAAAGGGATGGGCCACTAATGCAAGGGGCAATGCAGCAGAGGCAGCCCAGGAGAAGCGTGTCAGGTCACACGGGGGACGGTGAGGAAGTGTGCAGTTGTATGTCTCTTCCCCTGAAGAGCCCATTTTTCCTCCTCGCAGCGTCCTGCCCTCTGGGAGGGTTCATTGTCTTCTCCCGGAGACAGCAGATTTGGCCTCATGACTGGTTTTGGCCAATGAAGCGAGAATGGAAGTGACACATGTCACTTGTGAGCAGAAACAAGGAGCCAGTCCAGCGTTCGTTATGTCTCATTCTCCTCCTGCCACGGGACTGGCGACGCTCCAGGTAGAGGCAGCTCCATCCTGGGCCCCAGAGTGAAGAAAGCATGGAGCGCAGTCACGGCTGGCCACGATGCTCTCTTAGCGTGAGTAGAAAACAGACGAGGTCTGGGAAACACTCGTTACTGCAGGGTAACCGAGCCTGTCCTGACCGACAGAGTGGGCAAGGTCACAGTCAACTGGGAGGGTCAAAAAAGATTTCATGCTGCCAGCTGATTTATGGATTTTTGACATGGGTGCTAAGGCATAAATAGAGCAAAGAGTGATTTTTTTTCAACAATACATAGATATGTTGACATACAGAACAAACACATTCAAATATTGAACATTTATATGTTAATGCTTTTCTCTGGCACAAGATCTCATAGCCCCATGCTGGCCAGGAAGGTTGTCCTCTAGATGCACGCGGCCCTAGGGCCCTTGAAATGTGACCTCTCCACCTGAGAGGTGATGCAGGTGTAGAGGGCACACCAGATTCTGAAGACTTAGTATGAGGAAAAGGAATGTAGAAAGTGTCATTAAGAGTTTTTAATATTGGTTGCATATTGAGATGATGCTATTTTGGATACCTTGGCTAAATACATCAATAATGCTGATGTATTGATGTACACCAACTTCGCCTGTTTCTTGTTACTTTTTTTTAATGTGTCCCTAAACAGTTTAAAATTTCCTGTGTGGCTCCCACAATGTCCCCTCTGGGCAGGGCCCCCCTGGGCCTTTTCACCCAGACTGTACATTGGTTTCTTTCCGGAGCGGGGTGAAGGCTGTTCTCTCTTCCTGTGACGACAGGTGAGAACTGTCCATTTCCTGCAGTCAGCCCTGCCTTGCCCACAGGAAGCTCTCATGAAAGTTTGTTGAGGAAAATGGTGGGGCAAGAGCGTCCTGCTCTGTTTTACTTCCCTCTTTTAGATGTTCCTGTGCTACTTTGTTTCTCAGATTCTGAGCTGCATCACAGATGGGAAAGGAGAGGTTGTGGGTGTGTTTAGGGTGTGTGAAAGGGAACGTAGCTTATTGGGGCGTTTGACGTCATTCAGAGAAGGCAGCTGGGCAAAGACTATACACAGACAATGGCTACTGCTCGTGCAGAGTCTTAGCAGCTATGAACAGGTCTCTGAATGCTTCTTCATGGGCATTGTCGAACTTAAGCCTCATAAAATCACTGTGAATAAAAAAACAGTATTTTTATCATCCTCACTTTGCAGGTGAGGGAACTCTCGTCTCTCGAAACTCTGGTTTATATTACCTGCCTGGCCCTATGTGATTTGAGGTTTCAATCCCCGTTCCTTGGCCAATTCCATATTTTTGTACCGAAAAATCAATTGAAACCAAATGAGTAGGGTTCCAATCTATGTATTAGTTCAACGACTTTGATTCAGATTTTTTTTTTAATTGAAGTACTGTCAGTTACAATGTGTTAATTTCTGGTGTACAGACACAAGGTTCCAGTCATGCATATATATACATATATTTGTTTTCATATTCTTTTTCATTAAAGGTTATTCAAGATAGTGTTGATTCAGATTTTTAATCAAATACATTTACCCTGTGATTTAGACTGAATTCGATCCCTAGTACAGGAGATTCCACTTAAGTTTTTCTCTCGTAAGGATAGTCTAGTTATTTAACATAACCTTATTATGCATCTTTCATAACCCAAAGATAATTTTAAGGTTTCCTTTTTGGGAGAACCAGATGCTGAAAGCAGTTTGTTTTTCAAATTTTGGAGCAATTCCAGAATCTGAAACTAATCGAAGCAGAGAACTATGAATTCACTGGGAGGTGACCTATTTCCAATTCAGCAGGTCAGGGAGGGGTTTGGGGTACTATTTTTCACTATTTTATTAGGAGTACAGTCACAGCTAGCACAAATGTCAAGCTGTCAGTGGTTTCACTTAACTAGAACAACAAACATATGTTTTCCAGATATTTTTATTCAAGACAAAAAAAGCAAGAGATTTTTTCCCAATAAAAGAATGAGAATTTTAGAAACACTTAACTCATTTATAAATGTAAAATACATTTATTTTTAAAGTATGCACTGAGCATATTTTTATGATTTTCCATCAGCATATTTTTATGCTTTATTTTTATATATTTTTATGGTGTCTCCATCAGGTTTGCAAGTGAACCTTAAACTACATGATTATTTTACATATGATGACGTCCACGCATATGATTTTGTAGCTAACATTCTTCTCAGTTTCTCCACCCTTTTTATTCACAGAAGAGAAAGCTTTCCCATTTTCCAATTCCCAAATGCTATTTCCGCATAGTATTAATTGATCTAAGGGAAATACGTATTCTTTCTTCCTATGCTTATTGCTGTTAGAAGCTTAATTATCAACTCAGAAAGTGACTGCATGGTTTAACAGGAAAGGTGTGACCTCTGGGGGTGGTCAGACCTGGGTTCAAATCCCAACCCGGATGCTTATCACCTGAGCGGCCCCAGGAGGTCATTTGTCCTCTAAGAAGTTGGAGAAATGGGGATAATACCTACTTTGCAAGGGTTGGCACGAGGCTCAAACTAAACAGCTATAGTAGTATTTCATCTGTCGTAAAGCGAATGTAGACTCTCCTCTCTGATGAGCTGCAGTGACTAGCAGGCAGAACGGTGCACAGGAAAGGGCTCAGAATTTGAAGACCAGAGGGGACAGAGGCAACATTGCTTAAGTCCCTTCTGCTCTCCTGCGCTTTACCTAAGTTGTATCATTTCCTTACAATAACCCTGCCAGGTGGGTGTTAATACTCCCATTTTGCCCTCTGTCCTTCTTACTATACCTCCTAGATTGAAGTTCAAGGTTGTATTATGCCAATGACTATGTGACTGTGGGGACATTTATTCTAAAGCTCTTTTTTTAAATCCGTAAAACCATGGCAGTATGACTTCTGACATCACATCAAAGCACCTCAACTGCTTTTTTGGAGATACCCAAACCCTTTTTAGAGCTAGATTACCTACAAGTACAAAAGTAAAAGTTCAAAAACCTTTAGGATCTAGTGCAATAACCTCTATCCTAACACCTTAGCCCCCAGTAGGAGTCCAGTAGAGACATCTGGATCTGAATCCAGTTCCCTCTACATGCCCCCTGCACACTGGCTTGACTTGACTTTAAAACATCTCTTAAAATGTGTGGCAGTTTACATAATGGGAATGGGACGGCAGAATGGCCAGGTCCCAGCCACCTCGCTGAAATTGCAATGCTGTCCTGAAAAAACATAGTTGAAGGGTGCATTGTTCACATGGATATCAGAAATCACCAGGGCAGAGGCAGAGAATGTGACTAACAGAAGGATGGCGAGCAGGGCTCCAAAGCCTGCAGCAAATGTCGGAGGTCACGAATGGAGATAGCAATGAGAAAAGTATTCTGGCTCACGGCCTGAACCTCCAAGGGAGAGAGGTTTAAGGTCCCAGGGCAGTCTTGGGACTCAGGAGATTGCAGGCTCCACCCCCTGGGCCCGTGGCATGTGGTCCCTTCATGAAAGTGCCCCCTCTTCTGTCCGCAGCACAAGTAGTCCATTTTGTCCTAGCCTGGCCAGCTAGTTCGCAGCTACTCAGGAGCTCAGTTCCTGCTCTAGTTGGCAGAGTGTCAGCCTGCTTTGATGGAGAAATTTCCAGGTGCACGTTTAAAGGGAAAGAACACCTTCTGACTCCCGGGAAGGGAGGCAAACAACTCCCAGGGCTGGGACCTCTAAGCTGGTAAGCGGACTCTCCCTTGCTGTTTGTCCAGGAAGTTCTCCTGTGCGTAAATCGCACCATCCTGAAGTCAGAACAAGAGTGCTCAAACCTGTTTTCGGTGGCTGAGTACCTGGAAGTCAGCTTCCTTTGCAAATGCAGAAAATGATGGAACACCTGCATTTCTGTGTCTCACACGAACCATGATTTAGCTCGGAACACACTGATGTCCTGAGCATCTAGGCTGGGCTAGAAATGTTCTGCTTAATTAAACCTGCATACTCATGTAAAATAACAGAATCACAGCCTTAATAATCCTGGCTCATGGAGGAAACAAGCTGTTGAAAATCCTGACAAGTTTCCTCAAGACCTGGTTTCCAAGAGTCTCCATTACCTTCATTTCATTTCCAATATTCATTTGCCAAGAGGTTTGGATGTTCTGCTGATATTGATAGTAGTCCTCAAAGAAAAACGTTGGGAGAAAAACTTAAAATTGACCAAGTACTAGTCATTAGCTTCTTTTTTTAGCAAATCAAAAAGAAAAAAAAAATCATATTTGGGGGCCTTTGCAGTCAGAAAGACTTGGGTTTAAATCAAGAGTGTTACTGTGGACGGTGGGCAAGCTACTCAATCTCTTGGAACCCGCTGCTTCTTTAAAATGGAGATAATACCTGCTTGACCAGGATTATTCTCAAGATTAGCACTTGTGTACGTACACAGCTGGCACAGCGTGGCCCATACTAGGGGGGCTTCACAAAGGCCAGGTATTGTTCATACTGTTGGCATGAGAACCCTCCGTTTAGCTCCTGATACACCAGTGTTCCATTAGGAAGGAAAGACTGAGCTGGAAAAGACCTGGAGATGATTGAATTGTATTCCCTCATTTAACAGACGAGGCAACGGAGGCTCAGAGAGGAGCCGCAAATCACACAGCAAACTTGCAGCAGTCAGGCATAGAATCCCAACCTCAGTGCCTGCCCTGCCGGCTGTGCTGCTCCCTCCCGCCAACCCAGAGCCTCCCCGAAGTGCCCCACGCTGTCCCTCGAGGCCACCTTCTCCTTTGGTAGCCAGCCAAGGGGAAAGGATGTGCAGTGAGTCACCAGGTGAGCCGGGCCCCAGTCCCCGGTTACTGTTCCTGTTGAAGAAAACACTCCTCTCCTGGCTGTGCCGACACATTTGTGCTTCTCCTCCTGTTTATTCCTCCCGCTGTGGCTTCGCTCTGTTTGGAGGGTTTGTCAAGGAGAGAGGTCCTGACCCAGCACGAGGGCACAGTTGGAGACGCTGCCATCGTGGCCCTGTGGAGCAGGGAGGGCCCCGGGAGCTCCGCCTGGTCCCGGCTGCGGGCAGGGACGCCTCAGGGCTGCGGAGAGCAGGTTTGGGCAGACAGAAGGGGCCTGGGAGTGGAGGGAGACGTGTCGACACTTGCCTGCTAGTCTCCAGGGACAGAGAGTCACCTGGGACAGGGGAGGCAGAAGCAACACTAAGGAACCCAGGTGCGCCTTGGGGGCCGTGCAGAGATAGCACTGTCTTGAGGACTATCCTTATTATTTGAAACACGGCCCCGATGCTTTAAAAGAAGTTGGCTGGTGGTTCCCTGGCACTTCTGGTCCCCTTCTCGGTCCGCGCGTCCTCCGCCTCCGCGCTCAGCCTGGGCGGCTGGGCAGCCAATCACCTTCCTGTACTTCCATTATGTCACCAGCAGCCAATCAGAGAGGCCGATGAGCAAGCAAGTCCAGTGTTACTACTGGGTTGACTTAATCCTAGCCAAGAGCAAGGAAGCTTGACAGTCAGCAGGCTGAGCCTTTTAAAAGGCTTTTTGAAAGCCTGCAAAGCTTTATAGAGCCACTGATAAACCTTCGCTGTGTCCCCACTCCACGACGAAGTAGGAGCCGTCTGCACACGGAGGCAGAAAGCCGGTTTGCAAATCCTGCAGCAGACACCCGGAGAAGAAGCCGCTCCTAACTTTGCAGCTCCTGGCTTTAATCCAGGACCATCTGTGCATCCCGCCTCTGGGTCCCAGGGGGTGCCCTGAACAACTTCTCTAGATTAACTGGAATCAAGCCTTTCCGTCTCAAACCAAGTGATGCTTTGCCAAGACTTCCTACCTTGTTACCCAGGCTCCTCCTTGCCTGAGCTGTGGGTTCCTTGTTAGGATTGGCCCTGGTTTAGGCTCCGTATCGCCCACGTGGCTAAGACAGAGGGCAGCAGAGAACTCCAGCGGCCTGAATGAATGATGCACTTTGCCGTGGGAGGAGGGGGCAGAGTCCACTTTCCAGCCCAGCCCATGTTGAGGGCCTGACTCTTCCAGAGCTCTGAAGGTAGCCTCTGCCTCAATTAAAACTTCTCTTGTTCCATTCTGATTGTCACCACTCACAGGAGAAAGACAGTCAGGGGTCTACTTGCTTTCCTTCTTCCCCTGGTCTAGTCAAGCAGTTAGTAAACCAGACCCTCCGGACAGACAGACTCTGTCTGGTTTTGTAAATAAAGCTGTACTTGGACATAGCCAGGCTTCTACATTTAAAATTATCCATGTCTGTGTTCACGCTACAACGGCAGAGTCAAGAAGCTGTGATGAAGATCATATTTTGGCAAGGCCAAAAATATTTACTATTTGACCCCATAGAGAGTTTGCTGACCTCTTAATTCATGTCTGGCTGCCCCAGAGTGATCTCTCATACCTCAGATCCAATCATATCATTCTTCTGCTTAAACAAACAAACAAACCAAAAAAATCTCCAAATCCACATTGTATGCAGATGGAACTCCGTAGTGTGGCTCTGTGCAACCTGGCTCACACTCCGTTCCATCACCACTTTGCACCGTCCGCCTCTGCTCAGGATCAGCTGTGATGTCATGCCTTTGACCAGGCCCAGAACTCCCTTCCGCTTTCTCCATCTGTCAAACCTCTAGACATCCTTTAACACCAAATTCAAATGTCACTTCTCTTATGCGCCCTTCCTAGATGCTTTGCAGAATTAATTGCTCCCTCCTCTGTGCTCCCATAGCTCTTTGGACAGACAACCACCATCATACTGACCGTATGGAATTGCAATGATGTGTTTATGTGTTTGTCTCCCCGGCTAGGCAGGCGGCTACTAGAGATCAGGGACCTTGTCTCACTGCTTTTCTGCCCCTGACAAGAACATAGATAAATCATCTGGCTTATAAGTTTAAGTAAGAAACATCTTTATAAAAGCACCAGGAACCTGAGTGTAACATCTTATCTATGCCTCCTCTCATGATCGATGGTAGGGTTTCTTCTTTTCTCTGTCTCCTGGTAGCTGGAATAGCACCGGTGCTCAGAAAGTACCTTAACGAGTGAGTGTGTAAATACGTATATTTTTTTCTTCTATTCTAACATCAAAATGCAGTAAACACATTGTTACATTCCCTTAATCACCAAGTACATTCAGGACTTTTAAAAGTAGTCTACTTCCATCCAAAAATATACAACTGGCCAATAAAGACACAAAAAGATGCTCAACATTATTAATCATTAAAGAAATGCAAATCAGAACTACGATGAGATACTACTTCGCAGCCACTAGGATGGCCATAATCAAAAAGACACATAATAAGTGTTGGTGAGGATGTGAAGTAATTGGAACCCCTGTACACTGCTGGTGGGAACGAACCATGGTGCAGGGGCTGCAGAAAACGGTTTGGCAGTTGCAGAGTTACCGAATGACCCGGCAGTTCATCTCCCAAGTATGTACATAGTCAGGAGGAATGAAAACATGCACAGTGATTCTCAGAGCCTTACTCCCAACAGCAGGAAAGTAGAAACAACATAAATGTCCACTGAATGATGAATGGATAAGTAAAGTGTGGTGTATCCCATGCAATGAAATATTATTCAGCCTTAAAAAGGAATGAAATTCTGGTATGTGCTGTGAGATGGATGAACCTTGAAAACATTATGCTCGGTGAGAGAAGCCAGTCACAAAAGGCCCATTGTATATGATCGCATGTATATGAAATGTCCAGAACAGGCAAATCCATGCAGACAGAGAGCAGATTAGTGGTGGCCTAGGTTTAGTGGGGATGGAGGTGAGGGAAGAGGTAAGCAGTTAACTACTGATGAGCAAGGAGGTTCTTTTTAGGTTGATAAAAATGTCTTGGAATCAGAAAGTGGTGATAGTGGTACAACTTTGTGCATATACTAAAATAATTGAACTGTACAATTTATTTTTCATGGTAGTGGATTGTAAGTGTGTGTGTGTGTGTGTGTGTGTGTGTGTGTGTGTGTGTGTGTGTGTGTGTGTGTGTGTGTGTAAGCACTCTACATTGAATATAGAGCTAAAATTGGTGAATTCTATCAATTCAGTATCCCGGTTGGGAAATTGTACTATAGTTTTGTTTTGAAGTATAGTTGACGTACAATATTATATAAGTTACAGGTGTACAATATAGTGATTCGTAATTTTTAGAGATTATGCTCCATTTATAGTTATTATAAAATACTGGCTATAGTCCCCATTGTGCAATATATCCTTGTTGCTTCTTTTATACATAATAATTTGTACCTCTTAATTCTCCACCCACCACATCCCTCCCCTGCTCCCTATCCTCACTGGTAACCACTAATTTGTTCTCTGTATTTGTAAGTCTGTTTTGGTTTTTTTTTCACTAGTTTATGGTATTTTTTAGATTCCACATATAAGTGATATCATATAATATTTGTCTTTCTCTATCTGACTTATTTCACTTAGCATAATATCCTCCAAGTCTATCCATGTTGTCGCAAATGGCAAAATTTCATTCTTTTTTACTGCTGATTAGTATTCCATATATATATATATATGTATATATATACATATACATACATACATACACACACCACTTCCTTTTTATCCATTCATCTGTTGATGGACACTTATGTTGCTTCCATAGCTTGGCAATTGTAAACTGCTGTGAACATTGGGGTGCATGTATCTTTTTGATTAGTGTTTTTGGCTTTTTCGGATATATACCCAGGAGTGGAATTGCTGGATCATATGGTAGTTGTTTTTTGTTTGTTTGTTTGTTTTAGTTTTTTGAGAAACCTCCATACTGGTTTCCACAGTGGCTGCATCAATTTACATTCTCTCCAACAGTGTACGAGGGTCCCCTTTCCTCCACATCCTCACCAATATTTGTCGTTTGTGTTCTTTTAGATGACAGCCATCCTGACATGGGTGAAGTGATGTCTCATTGTGGTTTTGATTTGCATTTCCCTGATGATAAGTGATGCTGAGCATCTTTTCATGTGCCTGCTGGCCACCTGCATTTCCTCTTTGGATAAATGTCTATTCAGGTCTTCTGCTCATCTTTTAATCACATTGTTCTTTTGATGTTGAGTTGTTTATACATGCTGGATATTAACCCCTGATCACTCATATCATTTGCAAATATTTTCTCCCAGTCTGAAAGTTGTCTTTTCATTTTGTCAATGGTTTCCTTTCCTGTACAAAAGCTTTTAAGTTTAATTAGGCCCCATTTATTTTGGCTTTTATTTCCTTTGCTTTAGGAGATGGATCCAAAAAAATACTGCTATGATTTATGACAAAGAATGTTCTGCCTGTTTTCCTCTAGGAGTTTTATGGTTTCTGGTCTTACATTTAGGTCTTTAATCATATGAGTTTACTTTTGTGTGTGGTGTTAGAGGGTGTTAGAGAGTAATTTCAGTCTTTTACATGCTGCTGTCCTGTTTTCCCAGAATCACTTACTGAAGAGTCTGTCTTTTCTCCATTGTAATTCTTGCTTTCTTTGTCATGGGCTAACTGACCACATAGGTGTATTTCTGGGTGCTCTGTTCTGCTCCATTGTCTTTTGTGTCTGTTTCTGTGCCAGTACCATGCTGTTTTGATGAGTGTGGCTTTGCAGTACAGTCTGAGGTCACAGAGTGTGATTCCTCCTGCTCTGTTCTTCTTTCTCAAGATCATTTTGGCTGTTCACGGTCATTTGTGTCTCCATACACATTTTAAAATGATTTGTTCTAGTTTGTACTATAGTTTTGCAAGGTGTTAGTGCTGGGAGAAAATGGGTGACAGGCATACAGGATCCCTGTCATTTATTGCGACTGCATCGACTCTGTAGTGATCTAAAGACAAGGAGTCCAATTTAAAAACGTCCTTGTTCTCTTTCCTAGTCCTCTCCTCCCAAAATTAGGGTTTCCCAGGGGCAGCATTTCCACGGTCTTTAAATGGTGCTTCTACTTGATGGCATCTTTTTCTTGTTGGAAACTACAGGCCCAGCTCACAGATCCTATGAATTTTTCAAGAGCTGCCCAAAGTGTTGGATGCACCAAAAATGTTTATTGATTCCAAAAGGTGAAAAGAAAACCACCAAACCATTAACAAATGTTTAAATGTCTATGAAAAAGGATCTTACCCCAAATAGTCAGTTGTAACTCAACAGGACTGATCCATGTCTGGGCCTGCCTGTGTGTGTGTATGACCCACACTGAATATTTAATGCAGGGTATCATGAGGACTTGAACCCAGAGGTGACCTGGTTTGGAATCCTGTCTGTACCTCTTGTAGCTCTGTGGCTTTGGATACGTTTCTGAACTTCTTTAAGTCTCGATTTCATTACCTATGAAATGAAAATTGCGCTGTCTACTCCACAGAGGTGTTGTGAAGGTTAAAATTACATGCATTAACTAATTCACGTAGAAGGCTCAGTCAAGTACCTACCTCCTGGCAGGGGCTCAATAAAGGGTTGTTATGATGATGACAGTAACACCCAGGATGCTGACTTACACACTGTTGTCCCTGGGGGATATTTGCAGGCCACTGGAGCTGATGAAAAAGCCCTGAGCCCAGTAGGTGCTTGGGTCCCCTTGACAATGGGTTTGAACTTAACTCGAGCCAGAGGGACGGCTTCTGTTGTCAGTTCTGCTGAGAGAACAGTTGGAGCAGGAGAACAATGGCCTAGTTAACCTGGAGGCTGGAGCTAATATTCTTTTAAATAATGAAAGCTACAAAAACAGTGTGGAAAAACCACAGGAGGGGTGGAGCCAGCTAAGGTTTGCATCCCGAGGTCAACCAGTGGTTGACTGAGTCACAAAGCATTTACAGATCATGAGCTCACGATGTATTTTTTCCTTGCTGAAACACAATATACCTGTTCTTAAAAAAAAAATTATTTTTTAAAAATGTGTGTGATTTGTTATGTCTGACATGTGAAAAGGCTTGCATACAACTTAAATCAAATTTGGTTACACATTTACTAGTCATCTTTATTGAATAGAGTAAGGTTATGTGACTTGGGACCTCGCTGGCAAACCTGAGCTTCAAGGGTGTGTAACCTTGGGGATAATTGTTTGGAATCACCCTGCAAACATGTGTCAGGGGCTCACACCTCCCTGAGCCTCAAAACAGTCCCTCTGGCACTCAGTACTGCAAGTACAAAATGTGAAAGACAATGTAAAGCAAAACAAACAAACAAAAAAGACAGACAACCAGAGATCTGTCATAAATAAAAATCAGTGATTCCATGAATGTTTTATCTTACCAGTCAAAGATAATGTTGAAACAAAAATGATGATGAAGGTCACATTCGTGTTTCTAGCACTTGAAAAGTATTGTTTTAGAAAAACAACAGAAGAGTAGAAATAGCGCTGATACACGAGGCAATACAAAGGTTAGAAATGAAGAGATCTGGGCTGTTGTTACAGATTCTGCCAGTTGTCTTCTGTGCAACTTTAGCTAAGTCACTTAACCTCTCTGGTTTTTTGCCTCATGGGTGAAAAATGGATACTAATACCCACCTCATTGGTTTGGTGTGCAATTAAGTAAGAAAAATTGAATTGTATTCAAATAGAAGGTAACATGATAGGAAATTATAGAGAAGATTCTCAGTTGTGGGCCATTTACAGATAAGCAGGTTCACAAAATTGTATTATTTTTAAATGTATTGGGTTTTGACATTTTAAGCCAAAATTAAAGTGGGAAGTAAAAAGTCTTAAACCATGGAAGGAGACCACTGCATGAACCTAATGTATAAATTTCTCCTGGTTTGTCTTTCGAAAGAGTTAAGGCCTTTAGTTGGTAGAAGAAAAACCTGTGTCTACAATGAGAGAGCAAATGCGCCTCGACTAATAGTGAGCGCCTGACGTGCGAGGCAAGGCAGGGCCGGGGCAGCGGGCCTGGGCAGGAAGAGAGAGCTCTGTGTTTGCTGTGGGCCCGGGAAGGGCAGGACCGGTGAGAGTTAGGCGTTCACTGACCTTGCCTTTCTAAAGAGCGGACTACGATGTTAGTTTAGGCAAGAGGAAACAAAGGAGGATTATGATAAATCTACAAGATAGCAGTGGGCGTCTAAGGTTAAGTCAGTCAACAAACATCAACGGATCACCTGTTTTGTGCTGCACCTTGTGCAAGGCACTGGGGTTATGGGCGTGGGGATACATGGGGCTGTGTTCCTTGGTGTTCCGGACAAGAGACCTTGGAGTCAGCAGACTGAGGTGCAAATCCTGGCTCTGCTACTTGACCTAGGGCTTTGGGCAAGCGGTTGTGTTAGTTGTGCAAATACTTTTAATACCAGAGAACACAGTGGGCTTATGGAGGTTTGTGCAGAGGATCTGGGCGACTTCTGGTCCAGGTGGTGTCATTAAGTCACGCTCTGAGGCTTTCCCCTCAAATATATGAAATAATAAAATATGAAAAGAGAGAGAAAAAAACATTGCCACCCAAAAGATACAATAAACATCTCTCTGGAGCACAGATGAAACACAGTGAGTGGCAAACGGGCCAGCAGCGCTCTGGGTGAGAAGTGGGCAGAGGTGGCCAGGAATCGGCCCTTTGTGTAGTGACCGGAGTGGCAGGGGCACCACACCAGGGGAACAGCCGGGCTCGGGCCCCCTGTTGGGCATCAGGGCCTGGAGAAGGACGGCGTCTTTGTTACCGCACATGCGCACTCACATACCTCCCACCCGAGACAGGAGGCTAAGAAATCGGCAGCTCGCTGGACCCGTGGTTTGTAAAGGTGTGCTCCCTGGGAGGTGCAGGAGCCAGGCCTGGGCCAGCCTTTCCAGTATCTTCTGCTTGGCTTCGCCCTTCCACTGCATGTGCAGAGAACCCAACATGGGCATCCAAGGCACCGACATCATACTTAATCCTGGACTAGGAGCCCGAGGGGCTGGATGGAGGCCACCAGAAACCTGGACAGGGATGGAGGGAAGCAGAGAGATGGGGCGGGGGTGGGGGGGTGCTTCAGGAGGGGAAATGCATTCTCAGAGTGATCGTGCAAGCCGGAATCCCAGTCTATACGGAAAATCAGTGCTGAGACACAGAGCCAAGCAAAATATATTTCCTCACATTAGAAAGCTTCCTGGGAGGGCAGCAACTTGCCCGTCCAGAATGACTGCAATTGTGTGTTACGGAAATATCATTATTAGGTCCACCGTCCCATGGGCTTCCCACGGAGGAATGTTTCCCTAAGCCTGACTTGTAGGATTTGGTTTTAGTCTAGGTGCTTAAGCCTGGAAGGCGGGGGCGCTGGGGCCGCGCTGCGCCTGTTTCCCCTACGCTTTCTCGTGAACCCACACACCGGCTCTGGAAGTCGGGTGTTTTAATCCCCATGTCACAGAGCGGCTCCAGAAGGTGAAAAGAGTTCAGTCAGATCTTCCCCGGAGGCCGGGAGGCGAGGCGGGGATTCGAACCCCGGCTCCTTCCAATGCTCTTTCCACTATTCCGCTTCAGAATAGAGACTGTCATGTTTCCCTTGGCATTCCTGGTGCCCTGTGCTGTGTCTGGCACATGAGAGGTGCCTAGTAAGTGTTTGCCCAAGGAACGGAAGCCCCCTTGATCAGCCTGTAAGCTTCCACTTAATGGCGCAGAGAGGAGCCGATCATTACCAAGCATGGGCTGGCGGATCCTTGATGAGTACCTTTTACGAGAAGGATGAACGGTAGTTGCTTTTCCCTCATTACACTCTCGAATCTCACCAAATCCTGCTCATCTTCGCTCCTAAATCTCTCTCACACGGCTCACCTTTCTCCATCCCTGCCGCCTCAGCCCCAGCCCCTGGGACCTGCGTCCCACGCCTCCACGGCTCAGGGGCCTCTCCCTGGGCTGCCCGTTTCTCCCTTCCATCCACCCGCACACGGCAGGTCCGATCACGCCACTCCCTGCTTAAGACCCTTGAACGTTTCCATCGCCGGTAAAAAAACCGAAAAGCTCTGAAACCTTTCACACTTTAATTTGGCCCACAGAGCCCTGTATGATCTGCCTCCCCCGAGACCAGCATCGTCTCCTTGACCTGCCCTCCCTCTGGCCACCAGCCTTCAGGCGGCTGGGGTGGTCTCCGTCCCTTGGACTTTGCTGTCTCCTGTCTTCATACAGGCCATTCCTTCCTACTTTCACCTGCTGTGCCTCCAGGCCTCAGCCAGACATCAGCTCTGCAGGGAAGCATCCTCCACTGGCCCCTGCTGTGTGCTCCCGTGGCTCTCTGTCCACCTCCTTTAAAAACTCCTAGTACAACTCTAATCGTTTCTTCCATGGCCCCTTCCCGCCTAGACTCAGCTCCTAGCCACTTGGGACTGAACCATTATTCACCAACATCTCCCAAGCGCCTGCTCAGTGAAGGAGCACCTGAGAGACTCCCCACGAACACGTTTGTCTGCATGAACAATTCTCACACTGCACTTAAATGGTGACACGTCCAGTGATGGAAGGGAAGTGACACAGAATTGCTTCTAAATCGCAGAATCAGAGCAAAGATTAAGCATCCCTGTGATTTACTTCTGAGTGGCTTTTAGATGGGGTGCCCCTGATGGTCTGAAGAATCAGTTTAAAAGCGTTGTCATTTTGGTGTCTGTGGACTGCCGTTCATCAAGCCCCAGGGGGGCCCGATTCCCACGTGGGGAATTAACAAGGTGACATCATGGTGACACATTCCCCAGGGACTGTGCAAGCTGTCCTCTCTGTTTACGGGTTGGAAGAGTCTGTCCTTGCTCTCTTGGGCTGCTCATCATCTCTGTACAACGTACGATTCTCTAGGTCTCCGGGGACGGGTGACAGACTTCAGCCTCCCGGTTGCTTCGCCCTCTTCGTGACCCTCAGGACCCAAACTGCCCTTCTGGGGCAGTGGCCTCCACTGCACACACAGGGTTCTGGGCAAACAGTGCCTTTGCTCACAGGCTTGCAAACCCTAAGCACACTCAGAAGTCCCCCTCCCTTGAATTCAGCATAGCAGCTAACATTACAGTGTGTAAAACTTACCCACTTATCCCCTCTCTCCTTTGATCGTGGGTCTTATGCTCATTAAGAAAAAAGATGCAGAGTGCAGCGTTCCACAACATGTTTTATACACAAACCGATTCTGCCTCGTGATCTGGGCAAGTTATTTCACCTCTTGATGTTTTAGTTCTCTGAAAACCAGGATAATAATAGTAACTAGTAATTAATCCATGTACAGATTTATAATAACTCCCAGCACATAGATAATCACTAAGTGCTAACAGTTTCTCTCCTGATTATTATTACATTGTCTCTTTCATGAAAGGAGAGGTGGTCTATTTGTAAGAACATGGGCTTTGGAATCCAGAAGACTGGTTTTTCTATCTGGACTCTCTCCGTTACTGGCTGTATGACTCCAGGAAAGTTAGTTAACTTAGAGCCTCGACGTGGTTATAGTTGGATAGCGATTAATACTGCTGACCCCAAGCGTCATGGTGAATATTAATGGAGAGACTGTCTAGAAAACACCTAGTGAAGGTCAGACACAAGTAGACACCCAGTGATAGCTCCTGCCTGTAACTCTGCCCGGGAAGTGCATCATTCCCAGTATGTGATAAATGAGAACTGCACTCAGGCTAACCTGTAAAGGGGGGTCAAGGAAGAGGGGCAGGGCGGTGCTATCAGATCCTGCTGGTTAGCAGCCCACAAGCAGCAGCTGGGCAGTGACTCCAGACCTCGAACCAACACATATCGAGTGCCTCGGGGGCTAGAAGGAGAGCTAACATTCACTGAGCACCTGCTATGTGCAGACACTTTAAATAAGTCCATCTGAGCCTCAGAAAGACCCACAAGGAAGGGACTGTCCAGCTTACCGGTAATAAGACAGACAAAATGATTGCTAATGTTGACTGAAATAAATGCGCAGCCTGAAAGTTGAGAGTTACGTTTTATTTGGCGGGAGGACTCAAGCCTCTCAGATCGCTCTGAGGGACTGCTCCGAAGAGGTAGGGGAGGAGCTAGGATATATAGGAGCTTTACAACAAAGACCAGGTAGCTGGAACAATAAAAGATTACTTGTTATCTAAAGAATACCAGGCATCTCAAGTTAAAGAATTTAGTGCTTCTCTATGTATGGGAGGAAGCAAACATTTGGGCTCACTGAATTCATTCCTTTGAGGAGCATCTAGCTATCTAGGGCCAGTATCTTGTCCTTTCTTATTCTGAGTCCCCTCAGAGTGCCCCACTGTGAGCCGCTGCAGAGGCTGGGCTGCAGGCTTGTCTTCACTAGGGGGTGGCGGTGGCCGCTGATGACTTGATGGTTTCAGCATTCTTTGTTTACTAACACGGTTTGCAGTATTTTTCGTTCACACTAAGCTATCGCAATGAGTAAACAAGAAAGCTGGGGTCCTAATCCAAGACTGTAGGTGCTCAAACACGGCTTTCTAGTGAGACTAGCACCGAGCAGGAGCAGACGCTCAGGGCGCGGTTAGAGGCGGCGTCAGAGTCCTTCCCGGGAAGGTGCGAGGTGAAGCGGGAGGGGAGCGTGCGAGGCGGGCCCTGCGCGCCCGGTGGCCCCCGCGCGGTGAGAGAGGGCACGTGGGCACATGATCACGCAGCCAGAGCGCTGGGCGTCTTGGGCACCACGTCAGTCACAAGGGCGCGGGAACCGGTCCACCCCTTCAGGTTCAAGGTGAACGTTCCCACCCGAAGACGGTGCCCAGAGCGCTCCTCTGGTTGTCCGCGGTGAAATGCCCATTTCCTCCACCTCGCCCAGGACGGGCCCTCCCGCCATCCTCCCCCGGCTCCTGGGAAACGCGCCCCGCCCCCTCCCATTGACTTTCTCTTCTTTCTCTCCCCTCCCCCACCCACCCCCGCAGCCCCTCCATCCTTGCCCAGCCCCTCCCCAGGAGCCCTCCCTCTTCTTAGTTTCTGCCTGGGTCCTCGGGAAGAGGGCCCTGGCCGGGAGCTGCAGGTCATGCGGGGGAGGCGTCTACAATTTCCAGACTGTTCACAAAACCCAGAGAGTGGCCCTCTTTGCAGATCTCGAGACTCCGTGTTGTTAGGCTGAGTCTCCTCCCTCCCTCTGCCTTGACTCCCATTCCCAAGGCTTCCTTTTGTTATCCTGGCTTAGGCCAAGGTGCTGAAGGACAGAGCTGGGGGCGGTAGGGTGGATCCCACCGCTCCACTGGGAGGAATTCAGACACTTCCAGGTTCATCCTGGGCAGACTTGCATTTTACCAAGTTCACTCTGGTGGTCCCCTTGAAGAGCATGGTGTGGGGGAGGGGGCAGGAATTGGGTCAGGGGGTGAGGAGGGGCTACTGCAGCTGCCCAGGGAGGAGCCGTGGTCATTTGGTTTAGCACTGTCCTTAGGCAGGATAGTGAGGGAAAGAGGTCTGAGAAATATCTAGGAGGTTAGAATATATCGGTAATTGGCCCTGGGAGGCAGGAGAGAGGGAGGGACTCTTAGGGGCACAGAGGTTTCTAGGCCGGATGTCTGGGCAGCTGGTAGTGTTGTTACTGCACTGGAGAGGGGGTTGGGGAGGGGTGGAGCTGATCCAAGAGGATGCTGCCAGAGGACTTTGCCTGAGTTCAAGGAGCTGGTGGAATAGACAGAGGGAGGGTCCAGCCTGAGTCGGATGCAGGAGTTGGAGACCCAGGAGAGAGGTCTTGACAGCCAACTGAGAGCCATCACGATCCCCTCCCCCCAGGCAGAATGAGGCGACCAAGGCACAGGCAGCGAAGCTGGGACAACAGCAATGCCTAAGTGCCTAAGGGGCAGGTGGAGGAGGAGCCGCTCTCAGAAGACACAGAGCAGTACAGCATACACCAGTTTACATACAGGATGTGAGGCCCTGAGAATAAATCTGATCTCCTTCCTGCTGCCCCAGGGCCCAGCAAGATCTGGCTCCGCCTCCCTTATCTCCCGCCTCTGGCCCCTCCTTACTCAATGGATGGATCAGACGCAGGACCTTCCTCTATCCTCAGGCACCCCAAGCACACTCCTGTGCCGGGTCTGCTCTTTCTGACCTTCACCACCTTCCAGGGCAGCCATTCTTTTAAACCACTTTATTGAGGCATGACTGACATGTAAAAAGCTACACGTATTTAGTGTACACAACCCAGTGGGTTTGGGGGTACAGATACACCTGTGAAACCATCCACCATCGAGGCCATCCACCTATCCATCACCTCTCCATTATTATTATTGTGTTCCTCTGCCCCTTTAATTATTATTATTGTGTGTGTGTGGCGGTGGAGGGGGGGACGGGTAAGAACACCGAGCATAAGGTCTACTCTCTTGGCAAAGGTTAGGTGTACAACGCGATATTCCCTGTCACACAGGGACTGGCTGTTTAACAGATCGCCAGAAATTATGTATCTTTTGTAACTGAAATTCTGTGCCTTTTGACCACCACCTGCTTGTTTCCCTCCCCATCGGCCCCTGGTAACCCCCTTTCTACCCTTTCCCGCTATGAGTTTGCCTATTCCGGATTCCTCATGGACTGGAAACATACATTATCTGTCTGGCTTATTTCACTTAGCATAGTGGCCTCTAGGTCCATCCAGTTTGGTGCAAACGGCAGGATTTCCTTCTTTTTCGAGGCTGACTAGACTTTCGTTGTTTACATGTACCACATCTTTATCCATTCATCCATCGACGGACACTTAGGGTGTTTCCGTGTCTTGGCTCCTGTCAGTAATGCAGGCCGGCCACTTCTGACCATCCTGCCTTAGGTAGCTCTCTATCCCTGTCACTTCATCCTGAGTTTCTTCCTTTATAGCTCAGGGCACTATCTGAAATCTTTGGGACATTTACTTGTTTGTCACTCTCCCCATCCCCCGTTAAAACGGAAGATCCTTAAGGACGTGAGCTTGTCCATCTTGTTTGCCTCTGTATGCTCAGCACCTAGCTGAGTGCCTGGCACCTGGCACACACTTGGTCCATACCTGCAGGAAGAATGAATGGGCCAGGAAGGGGATGTCACCACAGCCTAGGGCAGTGCTTCTTGATTGAGGCTGTTTGCCTCGAAGTCACCCACAAAGTTTTATAAACGTGCAGATGTCTGCTCCCTGCCTCACCTTCATACCCATCAAATCTGAATCCCCTGGGCAGGGGTAAGTGTCAGATTCTCCACTTTGATGTACTCTGATGACAGCACGGCCAGGAACTTGTCGAGTAGGGAGTTTCAAGAAGGATCGACAGTGGCAAATGCAGCAGGGAGTTTCACTGATCTAAGGACGGAACAAAGTCTGGACTTGACATGCTTTGGGGCTAAGCCAATCAGTTCAAAGTATGCAGGAAGCTGCTCAGGAGGGAATGTACCCCCATCCATCGTCTCCTACCCACTGTCACGCAGGCCCCGCCTCCCTTACCCCCTGCCTCTTGCCCCTCCTTACTCCGATTGGACCTCCACCCCAGAGCAGGCACGTGCTTGCCTCCCACAGTGTTCAGCTCTGGGCAGGACACCGCCAAGGACATCCAAGAAGAGGCTTGATAGAACTCCTGAGTAAAAGTCCCTTCTGGAACCTCCTGGAGAAGATGCTGTCTCTTCCTTTGGATGTGGTGGTGTGAGAGTGTGTGACCTGGAGTCCTCAAACTAGGTCCCATGGAAGGGAGAGATGAGGGAGACAGGAACCGGGGCCTCGGTGACAGTGGGTCCGTGGGAACAAGCCCTGCCTGGAGCCGGGTCCCTTGGAAGCTTCACTCCCACGAATCAGTTCATGGGAAGGAGTCCTGACAGATACAACTAGTACGTCAGCCTGTGCATCTGCCAAGTTGAGAGGGAACCAGGCTTTAGGTTGTTGACTCTTCAACAGATTATCCTGAAGCAGGATGTGAATCTGAGCTATAGGTCCAAAGTCACCAGGATGACGTGAGCAATTGGACCATCCATCATAATCCGTCAGTGTTTTTAGAGGGTTCAAACCTGGGTCTAAGAGGGTTGCACATGAGTCTGGGAAGTAGATCTTTTCCAATCGATACCAAGAGAGCTTTTTAGAAACAGACATTCCATGGAGTCTTTTGTCACACCCCAACGCCAAGGTGTCCCAGGACCCAGTATGGCCACAGTAGTCTTCGTAACCAAAGTCAGTTCTCGCCATCTTTAGAAATCAAATGGGAACAAGCAGATCCAACAAGCTCAAGCTACTGTGTGTGAACGAACCTTCCCTTCTGCTTGTGGCCTGAAAGCTGTGCGTCTGTTTTGGATTATACAGTGTGTTTATGTTTTAATTCCCAGTAACTTTTCATGTTATGGAATTGATTTGCATTGAACACAACTGTAAATAAAAAGAAACAAATGTCTGAAAAAGAAAAAAAAATCCACCAGCATATTCTGATCAACTGCAGTAACAATGGACTATGTAGGTTGGAGCCCAGAATTCAGGGGCTCTCCTGGGGGCCCTCCTCATTATAAAGCAAAGGAAATGGGTTTTGGTGGCCAGGACCCACAGTCTGTAACCATAGGATTCCAGTTTCTGGGTCTGTGGTCAATAGAGTGTGGACTCTGGAGACAGACTGAAGTTCAAGCCCTAGTTCCACTGCAAGTAAGTTATTTAATGACTGTAAACCTGAGTGCAAGCAAATCTACTTCCTGGGTTTTGGGGATCAAGTGGTAATACATGGCATTTGAAGGTGTCCTGCAGGACCCCTCTGGGTTCTCAGGCTTCTTGTGGTAACAGAATCGTGGCCGCAGATTCAAATCTCACTCTCCACCGTACCATCCAGGTGACCCCTCTAGCAGCTCCCCCCGAAAAGAGAAAACACTCAGCAATGTCAGCTTCTGCTTCTTTTCTTTTTCTGTCATTTTGCTGCTGCATATGAGAGCACCAAACACGTGAGTAACACTGATATGAGACATGCTAATTACTTGGAGGCTGAAGAGTGAGATGTCAGTGTTTAATGTGTAGATATCCAGTAGACTTTTCTCATCTATGTCCCACTAACATTTTTTCCAACTTTACGGACATATAATTTAGACATGTTTTAACTGCACAGCTCTAGGACTTTTGACAAATGGAGGCACAAATGTAATGATCAGTCAAGATATGAACTGTCTCCACCACTGCAGAAAGTCCCCTCATGCCTCCTTTTGTTTTTTTGAAACATCTTTCTTTCTAATTTTATTTTTAATATTTTTTATGGGGGGAGGTAATTTAGGATTGTTTGTTTGTTTAACAGTGGTACTGGGGATTGAACCCAGGACCTCGTGCCTGCCAGTCACGCGCTCTACCCCTGGGCTGTACCCTCCTCGTCCTCATGCCTCTTTGCAGACAGTCCCTCCTCAGCCCTGTCCCAGGTAACCACTGTCTCACTCCCATCACACCCATCATGGACTAGATATGTCTTCTCTGGAATTTCATGTAGGTGAAATCAGACAACATGTAGTTTTTGTATCTGGTCTTTTTTTCACCGTAAGGTATTTGAGATTTACCCCTGCTGTTTCAGGAGGTCATTCCTTTTATTGCTGAGAAGTAGTCCATTTGTGTAAATTATCACAATTTGTTTATATATTTCTCTATGGAGGAACATTTAATTTGTTTCCAGTTTTTGACTATTATAAAGCAGCTCTGACCTCTGTGTACAAGTCTTTTTGTAATATTTCATTTCTCTTGGGAATATATCTAGCTGTAGAATCATGGAGTCACATAATGAGTATATATTTAAATTTGTAAATGTTTATAAAAAGTGCCCAACAGTGTGTGAGAGTTCCAGTTGCTTCACAGTCTTTGCGGCCACTTGATTCTGTTTTAGCCATTCTAGTGGAAAAGTAGTAACTCATTGTGGTTTGTTACTAACCTTTAAAAAAAATTTGTGGGAAAATATACCTAATGTGAAATTTACCATCTTAACCACTTTTAGGTGCAAAGTTAACATAAAGTTAACATTACATTCACACTGTTGTGCGTTCATCACCACCATCCACCTCCAGACCTCTTTCCATCTTGGAAAACTGAAACTCTGTCCCCATTAGATATTATCTTCTCATCCCCAGTCCCCTCAGCCCTTGGCAAGCACTGTTCTACTTTCTGTCTCTATGAATATGACAACTCCAGGTGCCTCATATAGTGGAATCATGTAGTGTTTGTCCTTTTTTGATGACTTATTTCACTGAGCCCCATGTCCGCAAGGTTTCTCCGTGTTGTGGCGTGTGTCCAAATTGTCTTCCTTTCAGTTCTTTCAGGTTTTTATCCAGAAGTGGAATTGCTGGATCATATGGTAGTTCTCTTTAATTTTTTGAGGAATCACAATACTGTTTTTCATAGCAGCTGCACCATTTTACACTGTTGGTGCACAAGGGTTTCCAGTTTCTCCACATCCTTGCCAACACTTGTTTTCTTGATTTTTTTTTTTTTTTAAATAACAGCCATCCTAGTGGGTGTGAGGTGTAGCCCGCTGTTTGACTCAGATTTTCTTAGTGACTAGTAATGTTGAGCATCTTTTCACGTGCTTATTGACGGTCTGTGTATCTTCTTTGGAGAAGTATCTATTCAAGTCCTTTGCCAATTTTCAAAATCAAGGTGTTGGTGTCTTGTTTTTGTTGCCACTGACTTCTAATCTGGCCTTCTCTTGGCAGTGTTATTCCATCTTAGAGATAAGGAACTTCAGTTCCGAGCGGCAAAGTGACCCTAATCGTACTGGTCCCAGGCATTGTTCTTACCTCGTCAAAGGTGAAGATGAGCGATCATTTGAGTAATCATTTGAATGTCGATTAAACGTGTACTAAGGGCAGTAGAAGTGTGACACGGGCTGGGGGTGCCGGTTTCTCAGTCCCTAGAGGGAGACGGAGAAGTAAACAGGCAACGTTAATACCGTGTGACCAGCACCATAATCGGGAAGTACATGATGCTAGGTCCATCTATTTGGGAAACTGGAAGGAGTTTCGTGTAGCTGGGGCACTAAGAGTGGCTAGAGATGAGGCTAGAGAGGTGTTCCCGAGTCCAAGCTGGGACTGCTCCCCACACACCAGGCTTGTACATCAAGACGCAAGTTGCTGGGGCAAGGAATAGTGACTTTACTCAGAAAGCCCACAGACCGAGAAGATGATTGACTATTGTCCAAAGAACCATCTTGCGCAAGTTCAAATTCAGGCTCCCTTCACACTAGATAGGGAGGGAGTAAACTCAAATATTTCCTGGTTCCCGTCAGCCTTCAGCAGGGATGTGCTAATTTCTTTCTTCCTGCAGTCATTCACAGCTGGGCCTGGTCAGGTTTCCTGTGAGCTAAACAAAGGTATTTTAGCAAAATGCACACTACCTGGGTGGCAGGGTTCCCAGATATGGACGTTATGTATAATTTAAGCTTATGGGCAACATCCCTTTGGTGATTAACTTGTAGCAAAAGCAATAGGATACAAATGGATCCAGTATGGAGTTGGGTTTGTTCCTCCCTGCTACAGAGGGAGATTGGTTAGAGTTCTTAGTGACAAACAGCAGAACCCACTTATTTAAGCAGAAAATAAATTTCTAGAAGAATATTAGGAAGTCCCAAGAGGACCAGAGAGTGGGGCTTGGAGGTCACGGGACCAGAAGCAATGCCCAAGCCACCCCCACAGGACTTTCAGCAAAGCCCCCACTGCCACCACCCTGCAGGGAGAGTCACCAAAGCTCACGGCCTGCAGTGACGTGGACACCCAGACCCCCATCGGTGCTGCCCCAGACGCCCGTTGCCTCTCCTCTCATCCTTGTCTTAAAATCGATAGCTCACATAGCTCCCTTGGGAATAAAATCTTGCGGGGCTGTGTCTGATGGACAGAACCTAAATGCCCTGGATGCCAGTTGGGAAAATGAGTTTTTCCGGCTTCTGTCTTCAGTGGGCAGGACTCTGAGGGAGGGAGCTCCTAATTCATAGAGAGTTTCTAAAGCCGGGGGCACGTTCACGCAAGCGCTTGTACAAGAGCATTCACAGCAGCTTTATTCCTAACAGCTGACACCTGGAGAGAGCCCTGCAACAGGCGAAGGGTAAAGAAACTCTGGTCCCCCCGTACCCTGGAGTGTTACTGGGCAATGGAAGGACAGAAGCAATAGAAGAGACGGGCTATGAAAACATACGACAGCGCGGGTGGCGCTCCGGGGGACTGTGCCAAGGGAAGGAAGCCAGTCCCCAGCGGTTCCATACTGCGTTATTCCCTTGATAGAACATTTTAAAATGACTAAATTTTAAAAATAGAGAATAGATTGGTGATTGCGAGGGGCAGGGGTGGGGCAGGAGGGCACAGTGGATGGGAGGTGAGTGTGGTTATGAAGACGAATAGAGTGATTTGTGTCTTGACTTCGGAGGTGGATACGTGGACCTACACACATGATAGAACGTTGTAGAACTAAACACAGATGCACACATGAGAACAAAGAGAGCAGGGAACCCTGAATGAGGTGGGTGGGTTGTATCAGTACCTGTATCCTGGTTAAGTTGTTGTGCTACAGTTTTGTAAGATGTTAGCACTGGAGGAAAGTGGGCAAAGGGTACGTGAGGTCCCTGTATATTATTTATTACAAGTACAGGTAACTTACAATTATCACTATAAAAATATTAAGAAAAAAAGCAACAGAATCCAGAAAACACTGCAGATTTGGGAGTTTGAGTCGTGGGGAACTCTGGAGGAATTTTAAGCAGGAGTGACATGTCTTCATTCAACACCTACTGTCTGTACAATGGTAGGATAATTTTGTCCTGGTTTAAGTTACAACTGTGGTGTTTTAATTTAAAACAAAATTTAAAAGATCTTTTTTTTTTTTTTAACCTGCTGTAGTTTTCCAGAGTTTCCAGAAAGGCAATTTTAGGCCCAACATATGAGCTCTGATTCCTCCTCCAGCAAAAATAATGGTTCATTCTTTCATTCCTCCCGCAAGGGTTTACTAAGCGTCTTCTCTGGGCCAGGCACTGTACCGGGCACTGTAGAGTCAGCAGTAAGACAGTCCTGCCTTTGAGAGACTGTGTCATTAGACCCTGGAGGGGGAAAAAAACAGTGGCTCCAATAAGAAAGGGATTTATTTGAGAATTACATAACCTGAAGCCTAGGGACAGAGTCCAGAGAGGGTGCAGTGACCGCCCAAGGTCACTAACGTCCCAGGCTCCTACTGTCTTTTTGTCTATCATCCTTAGCACGTGTCTCCAGGAAGGAAGAGCAGGGGGGTGTTTGTCAGCCAAACCAGTAAGCTCCCCCATCCCCCTCAGGGACTCCCATGAGCTGCACCCATCAGCTTCTGTTCAAATCTCACTGACCACTCCTGTCTGGAAGAGGGCTGGGAAATCACGACTCTCTTAGTGGGGCAGAGAGAAGACGGATGATTGGTAACTATCAATCTCAAACACAGGAATCTTGTGATCTAAGTGGGGAGACAAGCATGTAAGTAATTAGTGACAACTAACTAGTGGTAACTGCCTGTGTGTGGGATAGACATACGCTGCAGAGCCGCACATCCAGCCTCGAAGCAATCAGGGAAGGCTTCACAGAGAAAGAGACCTTTTGAAGAAATGCTCCATCGAGGGAACTGCATTGCAGGTATGAAGGCACAAAAGGGCCTGTCGTGTTTAAGACAGAGATTAAAGTCTGATGGTATTGGAGCATAAGGTGTTTTTCTGGAGTGTTAGGAGAAAAGAATAGAAACATGAGCTGGGACCAGAACAGGAATTTCAAGTGGGGCAACGTGATCAGTTTTTCTAGAAGGGTCTTCAGTGGAATTAGCCTGGGGACTGAGTGATTTTCTGCAGAGTGTGAATCCCTCAGATACAGCAGCTCCTATGAGCACAGCCCTAAACAGGTGGGCAGCTGCCCCTGGGGACATAACACTGATCAGCACAGATGGTATTAAAAGCAAAGGGTTCGGTATTGAGAAAATCTGGGTTCCAGTTCTGACTGGTTCCAGTACAAACTGGGACAAATATGTTAACCAATTTGAGTGTCAATTAGAACACCGATAATGATAGTTACTACCGTTTATTGACTAGTTAACACAATTATCTTGTGAAATACAGCTGTCCTAAAAGGTAGGTATCATTGTTCCATTTTACAGGTGAGAAAATTAAGGCTCAGAGATGTTAACTTGCCTAAGATTCCAGAACTATTAAAGGGTGGGGTTAGGATTCAAACCTAGGACTTTTTCTTCAACTCTAAAGCTTATACTCCTAACTACTTCATCACAATTTTTGAAACTGGGGTTTACAAGTGTATTCTTAAGAATGAATGAGTTTTCTACGAGAATTTTTAAAATCTGGTATTTTTGATGTTAACCTTTAAAAACTCGAAATAAGCAGACACTGGGTCACCTGGATGACCCTTCTGGCTGGTTTCAGGCTCAGCATTTGCGTATGTGTTTACAATGGCCTTACAGTTGAGCAAAATAACTGTCCCAAACGCCAGCAGAACATCAGTGGTCCTCACTAGTGAATGATGTGTCCATGCAAAATAAAAAGCCAACAACCTCAAGACAAGCTGAGTGAATGAAGCATTCAGTGGTTTGAATGGTCAAAATGTAGAAGAGTTAAGTTGTCAAGGGGCCCACGATAGTGAAAAAAACTTTTTAAAATGAGCCCATCCGTTAGTTCCATATTCACATTACTACCATCTATTTAGTTTCACAAAATTTCACCTGTCATATTAAGTGGACGCTACTGATTTCAATGTTGCTGATTATGTGGCTTTGCTTGTATTTAGCTTGCAAGCATGTTTGTGTTTTGTGATTGCTTAAGAGCTGCAAGAATTTTTTTTAATCCTTTTTTAAATTTTTAAGAAAGGTAAAAATCCTAAATTCTCATCACAAGGAAAAAGTGCTTTTGTCTATTTCTTTAATGTTGGATCTATATGAGATGACAGGTGTTCACTGCATATATTTTTCAAATCATTATGCTGTACACCTTAGACTTACACATGTTTATCAATTATAGCTCAGTAAGACTAGAAGGGAAAAAAAGCTATGAGGTCTAAGGGACTTTAGTTTTATGGTGTCCGTATTTGAGTGACATGAGAACCAAAACAATCTAAGTCAACTCTGGGCATCCAGGGGAATTTTTGTTCATGAACAGGGGTCTGCAAATGAAGATTAGGCCAAGGTTCTGGGTTACAGTCAACAGAAATGGTCTCTGGTCAATGAATCAGAAATAGAGTTAATTGGTTGGGTACTGGGTGGCAGAAGAAGACATGGGAGGCTAGAGGTTCAGACTCAGAATGTGGTCGGGCGCCGGAGAGGGTGGCTGGGGCTGCCCTCGGAGCCGCCGGGGGCAGGAGAAGCGCTGGCTCTCCCAGCACCGGGTTCACCACTTGGGCCGGGAAACTGCCACCCCAGGACTCTTGGCAGTGCTGCCGCCACCAAGCCTTCAGATCACTCTCTCAAGAGTGAAGATCCCAGGCAAGAGCACCCAGTTGGCTGAGCCTCGCTCGTTCTCCTACCGCCTGGCGGCCAGGGAGGGTCCAGGGGCCTCCCTTTGGCTTCTGTAGACCCAGCCAGCGGAGATTTTCCCCCAAATAGGCTGCACCTGTAGAGGCTGGGGAGCCAAACCCAGCCCACTATACACAGTCCCCGATAAAACAGAGAAAACGGGCACAGGTCCAGGGAAGTGCGCCTTAACGGAGACCACCTCCGGAGCATCAGCTTGAAAGCCCCGCCCACCGTTTGCGTGATTGCCGGCGGGGTCCGAGGAGGTCCCACGGTGGGCAAGAGCGGGGAGAAGAACCTAGCCTCTTGGTCCTGGGTCCCTAGTGCCTCTATTAAAAAAAAAGAAAGAAAGAAGAGAAAGAAAGAGAAAACAAAAAAGAAAGAGAAAGAGAAAGAAAAGAAAAAGAGAAAGAAAAGGGACAGAAAAAGAAAGAAAGTGAAAGAAAGAAAGAAAGAAAGAAAAAGGGAAAGAAAAAGAGAAGGAGAGAAAGAGAAAGAAAAGAAAGAAAGGGAAAGAAAAAGAAAAAGAAAGAGAAAGAGAAAGAAAGAAAAGAAAGGCCCAGCCTCCACCGTGGCTGTTTTTGTTTCAGGGCCGGCACTGCAGTGGGCAGGTCAGGAGGGAACCATGCACTATAATTTAACAGAGAAGCTGTCTTCCTGGAAAAAAAAAAAAAATTTTTTTTTTCATTTAAACCAGCTTCTCCTGATGTTTATAGAAACCCTCCAATCGAAGGCCCCTGGCTCCGAGTTTGGAGCTGACATTCAGAAGGCACACCGTCTGTCACCGCAGCACTTTCATGTTCCCGTCCTCCTGGGCTGACCGCGTGACCGGTTTGCTCTGAGCAGGAGCGGTGGGAAGTGTTTGTCCAGGTCTCCGATGCGCTGGCTTAAAACGCTTCCCTGCAGCCTTCACATATGGCTGCAATTAACTGGGATGAAAACTGACTGCAGGAGGAGAAGTTGTGCGTTCTGTGCTCCACAGTAGGAAACCGTGACCCTTTCTTATTTTGGTCGCAAATCCTCCACTTTGAAGGTGTTTCATTGGGGGAAATGCACAGAAGTCCCTGATTGTGTGTTGCTTTCTTTACAAAGATTTCTGCACCCGGAAATAGGGTGTTTCTCTCCCTCCTTCTCCAGTTACATGAAGGTGTTGGGGGGGGGGGAGCCAAACCTGTTTTGGCTACTGCAGGATTTGCCCACCTCCCCCCTCTCTGACCTCACCCTCCCTCCCACCCTTCCTGGTTCCCACTCCACTCCAGCCACGCTGGCCTCCTGGCTGGTTTTGGAACATGCTAGGTAGTCTTCCACCTCAGGGCCTTTGCACTTGCTTTGTTCTTGCCTGGCACATTCTCCCCACTTCGAGACACATGACTTTCTCCCTCAACTTCCTTCCAGTTTCTGATCAAATATTTCTTATTACAGAAGTCTTCCTGCATCTGCTAATTCCAGCCCTTACCTTCCCTGCTTTTTTCTCATTCACCCTGCCCTGTTGCTCTCCAGTGTACTCAATACATTACTGTTACTTCTGTATTTGTGTATTAACGGTCTTCTTCTATTATAATCAGTCTTCATGAGGCAGAGACCACATCTTCCTCCTTGCTGATCGCTAATGACCGGCCCGTAGTAGACACTCGATAAACTGTGATGAATGAGTGAATGTGTGCAGTAGTAACAACTATCATTTCATGGGGAACAGAATCGTGTCCATTCTCTCTAAAGGGGAGTGAATTAGTGCTGATGGAGTTAACACATTGAGCATCGAGGGCAGTGAGGGGCCCATCCCAGGCCCTGAAGCCACTGGGCAAAGGGGAAATGCCACGTGTAAATCATCAGTCTGGCTGCCTCCTCGGCCATCCTGGCCCATATACCCCACCTCCTTTCCAACAGTCCCTTTTGGATGTTTCAAGAGCAGCTCACATGATGTACATCCAAATGGACCTCTTGATAAATCTACTCCTTCCCTGACTTCCTATTTCAGTCAATGACCACCTTCCACCCTTGCTCAGGCCAACAACCTAGGAGTTATCCTGGGGACCTTGCTTTCCTCCAGACCCGATGTGCAGCCCACCAGAAAGTTTGCCAACTCTGCCATGCCGGAAGTGGCCACCTGGCTGTGAAACCTGGGTTCCTTTTCCACGGTGTAGGACCGGTGACGGAAAGCGGCCACCCATCTAGGATCTATGTCTCACTCAGGTAAGGCAGGTGACCAGCTCGCATCAGGGGACATAAGTGCAATGGTCCGGTTTCTCCACACTTCTGTTCTCCCTCTGTCCGCTGGATGAAGGGGTCCTGCAAAGGATGCTGGGGCCCCAGGGGCTGGCAGAGTCACAAGATGGGAGGCTCCTGGGTTCCCATGTCTCCACCTGGAGGAGAGCCACCTGCTCTTCCAGAACCCCTGTTTGGACTTTATGTGAAAAACCACCAAGTTTTCGGGATCATCTGTTACAGTAGCTGTAGTACCGTACTCTAGTACATCTATCTCCAAAATATATCTCAGATCCGTCCACTTATTTTCATTAACCTCTTATTTTATTTGGAACTATCATCCTCTCTCATCTGCAAGACTGCAAAAGTCTAAAACTTACCTCCTTGCTTCTCTCTTCTGCCTCCTATAGACTGAATGTTTGTGCCCCCTCCCCCAATTCATATGTCAAAACCTACTCCCCAGTGTGATGGTATTTTGAGGTGGGGCCTTTGGAAAGTGATCAGGTCATGAGAATGGAGCCTCCATTCATGGGATTGACACTCTTATATGAGATCCCAGAGAGCTCCCTTGCCCTTTCCGCCATGTGAGGACACAGCAAAAAGAAGCCAGTCCTCACCAAACACCAAATATGCCAGTGCCTTGATCTTTGATTTCCCAGCCCCCAGAACTGTGAGAAATAAACGTTGTGTAAGCCACCCAATCTATGGTATTTTTGTTATAGCAGCCCAGAAGGACTAAGACGCCCCCCCCCCAGAGTCTATTCTCCAAACAGCCACCAGAGAGATCTTTCAAGAATTCAAATCATGTCATCTCCTCAAATAGTTTCCGTTTGCATATAGAGTAAAGTGTGAACTCCTTACCATTGCCTGTCCAGTTCCCCAACTTTATCTCAGACCTCTCTCCCCTTCATTTATTATGGTCCAGCCACCCTGGCATTCACGCAATTCTTCAAACATGGCAGACTTTCTCCTCCTGCCCCAGGGCCTTTGCACTTGCCATTCCTGCTGCTTGGAAATCTTTCCCCCACCTCGTGGCATGACTGGCTCCTTCTAAAGCAGCCTCAAAGGTACAGAAGTGACATTAACTATCACCCCAGGCCATCAGCTTCCTATTCTTTGGAAAGCTCTCTCCTACTTAGAAAGGAAAACAAACAAACCCTTGCCCTTCTTTTTTCTCTCTGTACTGAAACCTCATCTATTTTGGACCCACACCCACTTCCCCCACTGCCTATAAGCACTGGGAAGATTCTAGTGCCTCCTCACCTGTATAATTCAGAAGACTATGGCTCTGTAACAACAGTATAAAGAAGGCGTGGTTTGTCCAAAATGACTGGTTATTTATTTATATGTAGCAAATTCTTCAAACACAGTTTTGTTCATTGTGGTGCCTTCAAAACTAACCCAGCCTGGATTCCAGGGCTGCATGCAGTGGGGGGCACGTTAGACTTTGAAATGGGACCCATTTTGATTGTGTGACTGTTCCAATGTATACAAACACTTTTTTTAAAAGTACGAGCTAGTATGAATTCATCAGCCTAAGCAACGCTGAGTTAGACTTTAAAGCTGTCTTAAGTAATCATCTGTAGATCAGATAAATGATGAAGTGGAAAAAAACAGCCATTAAAAATGTCTAATACTTTTTAAAGTACTTAATAATTTTTTTAAAAAACTCAATCTTTTTTTTTTTTAAGTTAGGGCTTTTTCTTTTTCTTTTTTTCCAGTTTTGTTGAGATGTAATTGACATACAGCACTAAGTTTCAGGTGTACAGCATAATGACTTCACTTACATATATTGTGAAATGATTACCACAAGTTTAGTTAGCATTCATCATATACAAAAATAGAAACAAAAAATAGATACAAAAAAAGAAAAAAAAGTTTTTTTCTTCGTGATAAGAACTCTTAGGAATTACTCTCTTGACAACTTTCAGAGACACCAGACAGCAGTGTTAATTATATTCATCATGCTGTACGTTACATCTCTAGTACTCACGTATCTTATAACTGGAAGTTTGTACCTTTTGACCACCTTCATCCAGCTACTCCTCCCCCAGCAGCCCCATCTCTGGTAACCACAAATCTGATCTCTTTTCTGTGAGTTTGGTTTCTTTCTCCTTCCTTCCTCCTTTTCCTCCTTCCTTCCTTCCTAAGATTCCACATACAAGGGCGATTGTACAATATTTGTCTTTCTCTCTCTGTATCTGCCTGTCAGTTTTTGTCTTCCAAGCACCTTTCTAAGTAGGAATCCTCCCCGTCATATAGGTGAGAAAACGGAAGTTGGTTGGGGCAAGGTCCAAGATTGTGCCCAGTGTCACGCCGCTAGAAAGTGGTAGGACCAAGGTTTGAATTCTGGTCTGTCTGATGCCGAAGTCTCCGCAGTTCTCATGTGCCGAGGACTTCTCCGTCCTTTGACCAACAATGTCAAAAATGATGTTAAGGTCCCAGTACATTCCAATTCCACATGGTAGCCCACCGGGAATGGGGAACCCGGAGGAGATACTTCCCGTCAGAATTGGAGTGTCGGTCTGTGAGAGTAGACATGGTGATTTATTTAGAGATGACCAAAGGGGTCTTTTCAGGGTGAACTTAGTGATACTGTTGGAAGATGGTTGCATGAAGAGCCAGATCAGCTGGCTCGAATCCTGGTTTTCCACCAATCAGGTAGTTGCACTTGGGCAAATGTTCTATGCTCTCTGAGCCCCCATTTCCTTATGTGCTGAGTGGGATCTTCAGCGTCTTCCTCCCACGACCACACTGCACTAAACGAGAATGCTCAGCACAGTGCCTTGCGTGTTACTGGCACCCAGTAAAGCTGATCTCCTTACTTCCTCATTTACTTTCTTCTTGTCTATGTGTGGCACATGCTTGTAGGAGCTGAATGCGAAAGAGGAAATTGGAACCATGAGAGACGTGGCAATTTCGACTTAATTTCTCTCCCAGGTGTTGTCCTCTGAGTGCGTTCACGCTCAGAGGAGAAACACGTGCTCATTTTTGGTAAGTTCTCCAACTCAAACCATTCTCCATCTGAGAGGCAGCTAGTTAACTGTGGCCAAACTCTAGCTGGCCTTGAATCCCGCATCTGCAGCATTCTTTTCTATGGAAAACAGCTCTGTGATCTCCTGCCCTCACCCACTGAAGTCCGTGTCCAAGAAAGACAGCAAGAATAGATTGCCAAGTGGAATTGTTCTTATACTGTTTGAAGGAAAATCCCCATCTTTGGATCAGTGTTAAACATCACTCAGAGATCCGAGGTCTGAGCCATTGTTCTGGCCATGAATCTGCTCTTGCTTAAGGGGGCTCATTCAGAACCATGCTGTGGAGAGAGCTGACATTCAGAAAATGCTTACCACTGACTCCTTGACAGGTTTCAAACAGTAACTTGCCCCCTCCCCACCCCTCCGCCAACCCCAAACCTTGGAACATGGCCCTCAAGCATGGCTCTCCATCAAATTCCACATGTGGCTTGAGGTTCAAGTTACTACCACTCAAAATGGCCCCATCGCTGGACTCCATCCAGCTGTGTGAAGGGTAAAACACGTTTTGGGTCATGGTCGAGGTGAGACTCACTTCTGGGCTCTGGGACAGAAAGGAAGAAAGGCAATTGAGTGCTTATTGTGTGCCTGGCACTGTTCGATGCTTTCATATACATCTGCCTAGAAATTTTGCCAATGCTTTAACCATTCATAGATCTGTTATTTGCCACGTTCCGATCCTGGGACCATAGCTCTGAAATCTGAGCAGTGGGGGATGTGGCAAGCCAGCTCTGGGTTTGAATTCTGACTGCCCCCATGAAGACGAGAGTTCAACGTGGGCAACGTCTGTTCACTGCTGCGCCCCGGTGCCCACAACAGAGCCTCTTCCACGTAGGAGGGCCTCAACGCTTATTTGCTAAGTTGAATGACCACTGGGCTGCTTACTCAGCCTCTTTAAAGCTTCTATTTCCTCAGCAATAAAAGTAGGAAAAGTAAAACCTACATCGTAGGATTTTTTTTAAATTATGCTTTAAATTTTGAGATAGTTGTACATGCATATGCAACTGGAAGAAATAATACAGGTTCTGAGATCCCAGGTGTCCTTTCCCCGAGTAACGTCTTGTAAAACTGTCACACAACATCACGGCCAGGATTTTGACATTGATCAAGCTATTGATCTTGTAGGACGACACTTCTAGGATTTTTACATGGCTTAAATGCAATTATCTAGGCATCGTGTTTAGCACAGTGCACGCATGTTGTGAACATTTAATACTGGACGCTAATACCCTTCCCAGAGACAATAGGATGCAGACCAGTGCTCCTCAAGTCATGCCATGAACGAGAATCACCTGAGGAGCTTGCTGAGGCGCAGGTTCTAATTCAGGTCCGAGTGTGGCCTGAGAGTTTGCATTACTAGCGAGCGCCCCGGGGTGCTGATGTGGGGGTGACAGGATAAGCATGTGGACTCCAGGGTCAGACCGCCATGGGTCAATTCTAGTTCCACCTTATTATCTGTAAGACCTCAGACGAGTTGCTTAACCTCTCTGGGCTTCAGTTTCTTCATTTGCTTAATAGGGATGTTTACAGGCGGCGCCTCCTAGGGCTGTTGTGAGGTTTCAATTAGATAATTGTTTTAAAGCGCTAAGAACAGTGCCTGGGCCGTCATGAGGGCTCGCTAAGTGTTAGGTTTCACTGTTATTTCAGGTTATTTCTTATTCTGTACTCTGTCACTGAAATAAGATTATTTGAGTTTTCCACTGGTTATGTTATGTGGCCCCAGAGAAGTAACAATTCACCTGTTCTCCATGAGAACAGAGAGACGGTATTGCTAGAAGGAATTTTTAGAGCTCGTCTAGATCGAAAACGGCAAACATGTGATTCACCGGTTCCTCTCCCCCACCCAGAGCAGACCATTACTAATCAATCCTGACAATCTTTTTTTCACTGAACCTCAACTGTGGCTTCAGAGGCCTTCTTAAGAGACGGCTCCGGGCAGAGCTGGTGCTCAAGGTGAAACCTGTCTGCAGAACCTGATCTGGTCTAAGCTCCTCCTGGAAGTGGAGGCTGAGCTGCAGAGGTGCAGACCGGCTTCCATGGGCTCACACTGTCACCTAGAGAGCCGAGTCTGGGTCTGAACCAGAACCCACATCTGTGCTGTCTGTGGAACGGGCTGGACTGAAGAAAGGAAGCACGGGAGAGATTCCCGAGAGCACGTTATAAGCAGAGGGACATGGTAGAGAAAGACTCTTCCTGGACACATTAGAGCATCTGGAACACTGAGTCCCTGTGCACTGTGAGCATTTCAGATTGGCAGCCGCTGGGGTTTGCCTTACGACCCCTGTGGAGTATGACAGCGTGGGAAAAACTGAAAAATAAACTACTTATTGGGAACGTGGTGTGGAAAAGAAAATGGTTTTTACAAGACTCACTAACTGGAGCCTTAAACAACCGTGAGGAACAAATGGAGAGTTAAAGACCTTATTCTTACTTAACTGAACCCCAGAGGGCCTTGCCGTGTGTTGCATGGGTTATATCAGTCTTGATGCCAACATCCTGGTCTTGATGCTGACAGCTGTGTTCTCTGCCCTGCCATTCTGCCTCTCCTCCCCTCCTTCTCACCATTGGACCATGCTGGACTTCACAAACCCACAGAGAAACAGAGAGGGAGATTGGTTAACGATTTTGTGGCCCATGGAGGAGACAGAATGATGGTTCCTAGAGCATCGTTTTCCTGTTCTTTCTTTCCCTTCTAATTTTTTTATCTTTTAACTTAGAAAATTTCAAATATATGCAAAAGTATAAGACACTATAAGAACACTGCAACAAACCCCCTGTAGCCATCAGTGGCTCACCTATGATCAAGTCAAGGACTGTCTTATTTCTTCTGTCTCCATGCACCCACCTTTTGGATTATTTTTTAAAAATAAACTTCTGGTGCGTTTATCAGATCCTTGATTTGAAACACATTCTTATCAGTGGTCCGTGTACAGCCTGCTTTAATTTTTTTGGTTACCTAAGTACTTTTTTGTTTTTGTTTTTAGAAATTTGCCCAGTTTTTTTCCCTTTACCTTCTTACATACATATATAGTTATTGTTGTAAAATATACACAACATAAAATTGACTATTTTTAACCATTTTAAGTGTATAGTGACATTCACATTGTTGTGCAACTTTCACTTAAGTAGTTAATTTTAATAGCGACGAAAAACTAAGACTTTGACAATTATCTACATCTAACCAATGGTTCCCTTCCATCCACTCTACACCCATGCAATTCCCTTCCACAGGTACCCATCATTCTGAATCCTCCAATAATCTTTCCCTTACTTCTTTTTAATATAGTCTTATTGCAGGTGTATGTGCTACCACAATTATTTTTCATGCATCTGTAACATTGCAAATAGGTTATTATGCTGTATGTAATCTTTTGGGACTTGCTTTTTTTCACTTAATATTGTCAAGATTCACCTCATTGTTGCAGGCCACCACAAGTTGCTTGTTTAGGCTGCTAGCATTCTCTTGTGTGGATAGTCTGTGCCCCACTCTACTTCCAGTGCACCTTGATCTCGACAGCACGGTTTTTTCTTAGCTTGAGTGTGTCTGGCATCTGCATGATCAAGACACTCAGACTAAAAAAAAAACCCTGCTTGGATGTTGCCAGGACAAAGTCACACTAATGCTGATGTAAGGGAAGCAGTGAGATTAATCCCTGGAAAGGTCGAAGACTGGTCACATCCATGAGAAAAGGCCCTCTGTCCCCATGATTTATTGGCAGAGTACAGCTCTCTCTAAGCAGTGATGGAAATTAAAGAGGCAGCTTTAGGACCTCCACACTGACCCCGAATGGAAATCATTTAGCAGCACACAAGTGGCAGAGTTGTCATACAGATCAAATGAGATAATGATATATGGGAACACTTTGTAAACCCCAGAGCCGTTTTATAAATGTGCAGTTGCATTGCTATTGTTATCATTACTCATTTGCATCATCCGGGCAAATCATTTTCCTATCCCTCCATGATTAAGGTGGCCCTATGTTTATAAGGTGCCCCAGCAAGACTGAATTTTAGGCAGGAAGAGAGAAGGAGGGAGACGTGAATGTTCCCAAATACTCTGCCTGGTCTTTAGTCCCTGTGTCAGAGTAATTGTCTCTGTTCTACAGGTGAGAAACCTCGGCTTGATAATGTGCCTGAAGTCCTGTAAGTGGCAGAGGTGGGGTTTGGATTCAGATCCAGGTCTGTCCAAATCCACAGCCCTGTTTTTGTTTTGTCACACTTCCTGAAATCTGCCCTAGCAGTCCTCACTCTTTCCTCCCTCTCTGTCCTAGTTCAGCAGGATGCAAACCTCCTCTATCATCTTCCTCAGAACTTTTTCCTTCATCTGAGACTGTTGATGAACTAAAATGGAGTCTAAGTGAAGATATCTTTGGGAAGACTGGGAGCCTTCCCAGCTTTAATCTGTGAATTTCAATCCGATAACCAGGAGAGCAGGAGCAGTTATGCTTAGGTCAACACATCACTTGGGTGACCCTATGTACAGCAGCCCTGTGCGGAGGGCAGGAGAGGGCCTTTCACAAGGGACCGCAAGACGGGGGCTCTGGTTCAGGCAATGACTCTGTCCGGCTTAGGTAAACCTAATCTCACTGTTAAATGGAACCTGTCCTGCTACCCAACCTCGGGGAAGATCAAATGAGGTAATAGGATGAGGTAATAGATGGGGACACAGCTTGAAAACTGCAAAGCATTCCGCCCACCCCCACCGCCAGCACGAATGGAAGCTGGTATTTGTTTTTGTTGTCATTCCTCTGCACAGAGCCCTCTCCCAGGGAAAGCCCCGGAGTAGGCGCTCCTAATGACTGAGGTTTGAGAACAGCCAGAAGGCAAGCAACACGAAGCCGTCTAAAGCAACCCAGAGGAAGTCCAGTCCCTGACTATTTATTTTATGAAGTTAGCGGCTGGATATGTTAAGCAAATGTTTTTCTTAATTGTGGCAGTATGGGGGAAACAACGCGGCAAGGGCTGCCCGGGACCGGGAGGATCAGGCCTCCACCCCTCCCACCCCCACCCCGAAATCGCCGGAGAATGACAGTAAAATATTAAAGACAGGGCTTTTCTTTTCGTGGTCACATGTCTACGCTGCCGCTGTAACAAGAACCTGCACCAACTAGAAATGTTTCACCTCCTCCGCTCTGCCCCTCCCCGGGCACACTTCGGAGCCGACCGGGTTGTGGACTTCAGGAGTTTGCCAAACACAGCAAACACTGGGGTGTGAGCGGCTGGAGGGGACTCTTTCCACTCTGATCTCCCTGCCTTCCTCCTCTGTTCCCTCCCTTCCACACTGTTTTGATTTACTAGGACTTCCTCCTCGGGGCGAGGGAGGGGGAGGAAAAACGCTGCCGAGCGCCTGGTGTGTGTATGTGTGTGTGTGTGTGTGTGTGTGGAGTGTAAAAGGCTGTAATGGGAGGCAGCCGAGCGGCGTCTGAGTGCCCTGGACTGCAGCAGCCGTTCTGATCGCCGTGGCACCTGAGCACACACCTCCCCAAGCAAGCGCGACCCGTCCCTTCAGGTACGCGTGGCCGCCGGCCTGTCGGTGCGGAGTGGCTGGGTGTGTGCGGCTCCCGGGCGGGCGAGGCAGTGCCCCAGGTCGGCAGCCCGCGGAGCGCGGAGCCGGGGGAGGCTGGCGGCGCCGACGTGCGCGGCGGTCCTGCCCCTGAGCCGGGGTGAACGCGCCCCCTGGGCGCGCTTCCCGAGCGGGTCGGCGTGAGAGGCGGGAACGCGTGTGGGTCGGGAGCGGAGAGCAGCGAGGTGCCTCAGGGCCGGTTCGAATGCGCGGGCGCTTGGCCGGCTGCGTGGCGATTCAGGGGCCGCAGGTCCAGCGGGTACGGAGTCTGGCTCGACCGTGGACGTCGTGGTCTCCTGTGCTGTGTCCACCCGGTGTGTGAACCTACTGTGTGCGCGTGGGGGCCGTGCCTGGCCCGCAGCGGCGGGCACCGGGGCGCGCACGAGAGGTTCGTGTTCATGCTTGTGCACCGAAGGTGTGTTTCCGCTGCCTGGGCCTTTGGGGTACGGTGTGTGTCAGGGGCTGGTACACACAGCGTGCGCCAGGTCACTCGCTCCCCGGGGCCGGCGCCTGCTCCGGGGTCGGACGCACCCCGGGCCCTCCGCAGACGCGGGCCGCCAGAGCGCCTCGGCACCCACGGGCGGGCGGGGGAGGGGAAACGAGCCTCACTCGGACGCGCGAGGCCCCGCCCCCGCCTCCGCCTCCCAGCCGGCTCACCTGGGCTCGGGCCCCACCTGCTGGGCGGGAGGGGCGGACCCGGGGGCGTGGCCTGGCGGGCCCTGAGGAGCCCGGCTGAGCCCGGGTGCTGGCGGGCGGCGCCTCATTCCAGGGATTCCTCGCGCTCCCGCGCTCGCGTCCGCCTCGGAGCCGGCTCGGCGCGCGCCGCCCGCGTGTGCGTGTGGGTGTTTGGAGGGGGGCGTCGGTGCCGGGGTGCGGGCGCGAGCGCGCCTGCGCGTCGGCGCGCCCCCGGAGTGCGCCCGGCCCCACGCGCCCGGCAGTCCCGCCCCCGTGTCTGCCCTCCTCCGGGCCCGGTCGGCCCGAGGCGGGCGCGCCCAGAGCCGCCCGGCGGTGAGTGCGGGAGAACCGGGCCGAGCGAGGGCTGGCCTGCGGGGAGCTCACGGGTGGGCTGACTCGGAATGGGACGGGAGCGTCCTTCGGGAAGGATGGGGCGGCTTGTTCTTGCCGCGTAACTTGAGGCTCCCGGTGGGAACTGAAGCGCCAGGGCTCCCGGAGGGAGAGGTCCAGCGTCTGAGGTGGAAAGTGCCCCGGGAGTCTGAGGCGCCGGGCCGGCGTCCTGCCGCCCCTTGGTCCTGGCCGGCGGCAAAGGACAGCTGTGGAGCGGGACCGCGGGAGAGGGCCGAGGACGGGCCGCTGGGACCGTCTCTTTTCTCTCTACATACTTCCTGCCCCCTCCCCAAAACAACGCCACACACTCTTTCTGCACCAAGCGCAGGCCTCGCTGAAAGCAAAGGTCTTTTCCTTTTTTGTTTTGCTTAAAGTCTCGTTTGATTCATCACAGCGAGACCTAAAGGTCTTAGGTTAGGATGACAGTACTTGCTGGGGCTGTTAGTCTTTATGCGCTTACTGGCATGTGTTCGTCTGTTTAAGCCAGATAATTAAAAAAAAAATCGGTTTCACTTTGATCATTAGTGCTGTATGTTTGCTAGTTGCATTTCCTTTACTGCGGTTAATAAGAACCAGGAGCCTGGCGGCGAGGTGGGGGTGGGTCTTCTAGTTTTTATCAGCAGCTGTTTGCCCCTCTGAAACGTACTATCTCCCGGCCTGTAGAGTTTGAGTATCTATTTTCCAAACCCAAGCCTCCCTTGAAAATGAAGGCTCGCATCTGTTTCCTCTGAACGTTCAAAGACAAAAACCATAAATGTTAATTTTCCGATTGGTATTTGAAGGTCAGTTTTGCGTTCCATTTTAGCATACCAGACATTAACTGTTTGCTCCAGCCTCCGAGTCCACACACTTGTAATGTTCATTGTTCCCTGCTTGCAGCTTGTGAAGTCTGCGCATGACCGAGGGGAGTAACGTGGGTAGTTTAAAGAGCGCTTAGGGGTCACCGCCTCCAGGCTGTACTGAGGGTGCGATCTTGGAACGAGTTGTTTATTCTCTATCTCGAAATCTCAGTGCTCGGATTTAAATAATGGGTTTTAGAAATACTTTACTCAGAAGTTTATTGTCTTATACTCAGGACAGTTTTGTGTGTGTGTTTGTTTTCTGTTTCCTGTTGCATCTGGCTGAAAAAACCATCTCCCTCTTGGTAGGAATGATGTAAACCCCTCAATTTGTTGTTTAATTTTGGCAAAATTTTAATCCCAGGCTGATTTCCCCCACCACTGTTTTTTCACACTTCTGGGCAGCTTGCCTTTGCTTTCTGTTTGGAAGGGAATGGAAACTAATTTTTATGTTAACCGAAACACAATACAATTAAGAAGATAATTCTGCTATAAATAACCGTGGATTACACTCCAAAACTGAATGTTGTAGTCAAAGCAGCTCTGGCTCATTTTTGGAGACGAGTTCAAGTTCTGTCTCTGTTACCTACTAAGTTTGTGACTGGAAAAATTTATTTCTACTTTGTGCTTTATTTTCCTCTGTAAGAGGATGGTAAAATCCGACCAGATACATCACAGAGTTTCAGGAATTACAGGGAATAATGTGCTTTGAAAAGAATTTTATAATATGTTATTTATAAAAGTCTTTGAAGACTTGAAAGAGCTTCATAAACACAGTCATTGCTACTTCCCCCAACTGATTCTGAACTATGTATCTGAAGATTTTAACACTTCTTACAAAATGATAATTATGAAGTGAAAACTTTCACTTTCAAATGGTCTGTTGAATGAGAGTTCTGTAGTGGGAAATTCCTCTTAACTCCTTAGGGAGTCAGCCTTGTCATCAGCCTCTGGTGGTGCCAAATCAAACCCAAAGGAAGATTTTACTTTGTCTCTTCCAGGCATCTCTCTCCTGGATAGTTCTGCTGTACAACTTTTAGTTTGCCTTAATGAAATAAGAAGTAAAGTAACCATAGCAAAAGTTGCTTTGCAATTTTGAATGTGACTTAATAAAATAATAAATCATAAGTTTAGGAGGTAAAAATCAAATATGTTGGGAAAATTCTAATGTAGCTAAAAGGGATATGGTGTGGCAATTTCAGCATATCAAGTTGTCTGTTTATGGCTTGTGTTAAACAAGCTGTTGCAACTGTGAGGACCTGTGAAAGAGACCGTTTTTGTGTGTGTTCAGATGTTTCTAAAAGGTGTGTTAATTGAGGCTCATTTGTGATTCTTCCCGGGAGCCTGTCTGAAGTTGATCGAGTCTAATGTGGGAGCGTAAGAGCAAGGAAAAGAGATGCCGAGCCTGTAGGCAGGGAGGGGCTGTTCACAGTGAAACACACGAGGAACACAGCGACTTAGAAATTGGACTGCCAATTCTTTATAGTGTTAATTGCCAAGGTAGGGAAGGAAGGAGTGGATTCAGGAGGTGCTGAAATCAGAAAAAATTCTTTCCACCTGGGATATAGTGTAATAGCCCTTTTGCAGAGGAGGAAACCCTGATAGAATGTGCTTCCTGGATCTCCTGCCTCCGGTCTGATAACCAGATACAGTCCATCCTCATTTTTCGTGGAGTCCCCTATTTGTGAATTTGCCTCCTCACTAAAATGTGTATGTATCCCCAGGTCAATACTTGAGGCAGTTTCATCCCGGGCACAGTGGTTCAGCATTCACTAATTTAGTGTTCTCGGGGACTGTAGAACACAACTACCGCAAGTGATGAGAATTAACCATAGTTACTGACACCGGTGTCTAGAGAGCTCCCTGATGATGCAGTGCGTCGTGGGTAAGAAGACTTTGTCTAGGCTGCTGAGAGGCTGGGAGTTGAGATTTTGGCACAGTGAGGACTTAGACTGGGGTCTTATGGGAAGTTTGCCAACTTGGACTATAATACAAGCCCACGTCTCTCATTCTTGGTGGTAAAAGGTCCCCGAGAGGATGTGCCACCTCAGTATTTGTGACTAGGAGATTCTGCGTATCCACATAAAATAGATGGCAAGAACAAGCATATCCAGAATCAACTAAAAATGCCGAAGAGCTTCTTTTATTTCATGTGAGGATCTGTAGGAGGTTGAGGTCTTAAAAATGAAGAGACAGAGTCACAATAGCTTAAATACGAGAAAGAAAAGCAAAGTGCATTTTTTACTTGACAACAGTTTTGAAAAGTGGTGGGAATTGCTAGTCTACTCAGAAAGTCCAGACTTGAAGTGTATTTTTCCTCCTCGGACACAGTGGCGTCGGTGTGGCCCCCTCAGCCCCACCCATGCCCCTATATAAGCATTTTGCAGGGCGCACTCTAGGGGGATGGGTGGACTTGAGCCAGCAGTGAGAGTTTGACACCAGCATTGGGCAGCCGCACATAAAGATCACAAAATATGCTGTAACCTAAATTTGGTTTTGCAGCTTTAAGTCTGTATAGCGGCTCTCAGCCGGCACGTGGTTGCTTTCATACAGTCCATGCGTTTGCATAGCTCACATGGATACCAAACTGTATTACAGAAGCTGAGAATTTTGGTCACTGTCTGTCAGCTCTTGTTGCCAGGGTCATCAAGGTGACTAAATGCCACGTCCCTACCACCCCCAGGCTGAGGAGGTCCATAGAGTCAAGCCTTGGGCCATTTTAGCAACAGAAAACCTAATGTGGTTGACGTGAGCATTCACGCAGGGGTTTCCACCCAGAGTGGTACCCCTTACTCAGCGAAAGCCAGCTGGGACCTCAGTCTCTCGCTGATGTGATGGGAGGTGGGGCAGGAGACAGAGCTATGTTGAGGGCAGGCACCTGAGGTTGCCTTGTTCTTGACACCTAATGGGTCCCACTTTGGAGGATGAGAGGCCGCGCAGCTTATAGACCTGCCTCCTGCCCTGTAGAGGTTTCACGGGAGGGGCATTAAACCTTTCTGGAAGGGGTACGTCCTGTACCAGCTTACCAAGTTCTTTCATTTTCTAGGACAGTGAGAAGACTGCCGATGGAGCTGGCTCACATTCCTGGGGTTCGTATTTGAGGTTGACAAGCCCTTGAAAGAAGCCTTATTAAGGGCTTTACACAAATGTATTTTTAATTCTCTGGAAGGAAGCATAGAACGTGTAGACGTATTGTTCAGATTTCAGACAGCTGGCCTTCAAATGCATGTTCAGGAATGATTTGTGTAGAAGTAGGGAACTGGATGTAAGCGGAAGTTGGCCAAGTCCTTCTGCTACTGAACTTGGTAGGATGCTTCAGGTCATGGTGAGATGGGTCCATGCCCGGGACCAGCCTGGATGAGGGAAGGCGGATGGGCAGCGGCTCCATCTGTTTATGCCCCTCCTTTGGTAGTGTGACCACTGAAGGGGTATTTTGAATAGCGGCTGGCTCTGTTTAGGAGTGTGGCATACAATTTAAGGTCATGAGAAGTACAAACAACGAGGTGAACGTTTTAAAGCATCATTCTCTGAGCCTTCAGAGGTATGCACTGGAGTCTAACAGCAGCTCTTCTGGAGCATGATGAAGGCGAAACCATCCTCTGATACTGAACCTGTTCTTGGAGACTGAAGCCCTCAGGGCATGTGTTGGATTCCCATGCTGCTGGGGCCCCCGGGAGTCCTGTGTCTGCCCACCCTGTCACCAGTGGACGGTGTGAGAGCCTTCTTCCCTGCCTGGGTTACTGTTCATGGGACCCCATGCCTGTCTCCTTTCAAAGAAAGTAAAATATGGCTTGGTTTTCATGTTCCTGGGAGGGGAGGGCTCGTCTTCCTTTGCTTTCTTTAGAAATTATCAGATTATTGCCTCATACGTATGTCAAGGTGTGGGGGAAAGAGTACAGGACTAGAAGTCTTGTCCTAGTCGCTGCTGGAAGCTATTCTTTATTTTTTTTTTTTAATTATTTGCTTATTTTTTTTTTAAGATAAGCTAAAGCAACTGTGCTTTTCTCCAAAATGTCTTTATGAAAATCAGCTCAAGAACAGTAAAAACAGCTTTGGATGATGAGTTAGGAGACTTGGATTCTAGTCTTCGCTTCTTCAGGAAGTCACTTGCAGTCTTGGCTCCTTGGTTTTTTAAGGAAAATGTAATAATCCTCTTTGGCCAACTCACAGTGAGAATCCAGTGAGGTAATTTACACGAGTGTGTTACGGAAAGCGTGTGCTGTGTAAGCGGGCAGTCGGGGCAGGATGGGAACCCGTGTTTCTCACGAGTTCACAAGTTTTCATTTATGTTGTATCATTCAATCCACATTCCAAGTCTGTGACCTCAGGAAGTAGGCAGTGTGGTTAACCATTTTCTTGAAGTGAGGGAACTGTGGCCTGGAGCGGTTAATAGACTGGCCCCCGCCATTCATGCTAGGGATTCAGAGCAAACTCTAGAACATACTAGGCTTTTCCGTGATGAGTGATAAGTGAGTGAACCTGTTGCAGGAAGGCTCAAACTTAGGTTTTCTGATGCTGAAGTCCTGGCTCTGCTGATTTAGCAGATGGTAAAGTGGGAGAAGAAAGGGTTAACACAAAAGAGGTTTTTAGCGAGAAGAGCAGAGATGATGGGAGATTGGGTGTTAACAGAGAATGTTTTGCAAGAAGTGAGTAGGGCATCAGTTGGACACACTGTGGAGAAGAGACGGCTGGGAGCTTAATTCACGTCTGCCTGGAGCTATGCTTGCGTGTGGCCACTGGAATCTGGTGACAATTGGGTCTGAAATTTCATTTCAGTTGTCCTCTCTGAGACACACAGCCAACCATAGACCAAACACAGCATGGCTGACATTCGTGTCAGTTGCTTCCAGGGCAGTGAGTTGACTTTTCCTCTTCTGTAACGCCTGTATACAGTGTCTACTAGAAATAGGAGATGCCCCGTGAAAGCCTCTGAATTCCTGATGGCCGGACGACCCGTCCCCGCCATGCCGTGGTGTGACACTTCATACGTGTAGGCTTGACTTAAGTTGTACTTTGTTAGCTGAGGCCGAATTAGATTGGCTCAGGTAGTGGTCCTGATGGAGTGATGGAACAGGGCAAGCAGGAATTAGCGATACTGAAGTATGTGCATCTGCATGGTGGACATGCCGTCATGATTCCAGGATAGTGATGTCTTCCGGTGACGGGTTTTTGGCCTGTGACAGATCGGCAGGAGCATCAGGAGGTGTCAGTGTGCCTCTCCCCACCTCCACTGGTTTTCCCCTTGAGCCAAGACAGCTGTTCCATGTTCTCTCACTCGTTCCTAAATTAAGCTGTAATTTGGCCACTGTTACTTGAAGAGCCAAGGAGATGTAGCTCTCACCTTGGAAATCTCCTTGGAACACTTTCCTAACATATCTTGAAATTCCCTTGACTGGAAAAAAAAAAAATCTAATACACCCCATCATTCTATTCCCAAGATAGACCCTTTTGTTCTCTTGTTGAGCAAAAAATCCCAGTCTTTTGTGGAAGCCCGAAATAGTGGTGTTCACATTTAGAGCTGAGCTTGTCATTAGCACCAGTTGTCCCTAAGTTTTAGTAGCTTTATAAGTGATACCTATTATTCCTTAATTCTCAACCTTAAGCTATTTGGAAGAACATATTGGGGAAGAGGGAGTCTCAGGAAAGGAATTAGAGGCTGGCAGAGAAAATGCTGACCAGTGCTTGGGGAAAAAAAAAACCCAACAAAACAAAATGCATGTTCTCTCCATGATGAGCTACGTTCATAATTGACAGCCGCCATGATAACAGATGAACGGACAGGCCAGAAATGGGCTGCAGTGGAGTAGAACCTTTACAGATGGACTTCATGTCTTTTTCCAGAACCGCATACCTCTCCCATTAATGGTGTTACTGTGTTCCAGGTGTCAGCATTTCGATTGATTATACTTTTGGTTATCATTGATGTTATTAAAAAAACTATCACAGAAATGAGAGCACATCATCGGGAGGTCCTTAGAGATATTTTCCAGATGATGCACAATCTTTTGCAAAAGGTAGCAGGTGACTTATGGTTCATAAAGGTTAGACAATAAACCAGACATGTCTCCCCACTGTTTAGAACCATTCAGACCGTTCAAGGACTTTCCACTGAGCTGCGTAAGATCTTAGCTTTGTCTCGCCCTGCGGAACCCGCGTGACCTGGCCCGCACCCGCTTCCCTGCCTCCCCTCCCGTCCTCTCGCCGGCCCAGCGCCGTGGTCACAGCAGCCCTCCAGGTCTCCGTGTCCAGCTTCAGTCTGTCCCGCCTCCCTCCCCGCCACCAGCCTAATTCCTCTCATCCTGTAGGTTTCTCATCTCAGAAATCTTCCCAGATTACTCCATCTAAAGTAGTGGCCAGTGCCCTTTTTCAGTAGGTTTACCACTGTTTGCAGTTTATTTAATATGTTCTTGTGTGTTTTGAGAAATAATTATCTTAATATATAGAGAGCCCGTTCACGTCTCATAACACCTTATGAGGGAGGTGGTGTCAGCATCCCCATTTTACAGATGAGGAAACACACAGATGAGAAGTGTCTGGTTCAGACTCATTGGCTGGTCTGAAGGTCGCCCTCCTAACCGTTATGCTGATTTCCTTCTCAGTGGAGCATGACCGTCCATCAAATACTGGAAGCATACTTTTCCCCCACGTTGCTCACATGTTTTATTGGGTTTCTTAAGACTGTGGATATCCCCCAAGGCATAAAATCCAGAAGGCTTTTCTTCTTGTATTACTGTGATCGGCCCCCTTTACTTGGGTCTTTTGTGCCTAGATGACGCCTAGCCCCTGGTCCTCGTCTCCCACCTGTACCCTCGGGCCTCCCTCTTGTCCGTATCTCACACTTGGTTCCCACAGAGCTCACTGAACCACCACCAGTGACTCCTCCCTTCACCCCTTCGGGTCAGACCATCCTCCCCACAATTGCTAAACTGAAACAGCCTTAATAACACATTCCCCGCCTGCTCAGGGGCTCAGGACCGCCCTTTGCCTGCCACACCGAGCATAAACCTGTCTGGCTGCCTTCGGCTCTTTCCTAACCCACCCACCTCCGTGCTCCCCCAGACTCAGCTGCTACTGCTCCTTAACAGGACTCTCAGTCCTGACCGGGCTGGTCTCAGTCTCCCTGCTGGGTTCTCATTCCTGCCTCTGTGCCTTCCCTCGGGCGGTGGGTCCAGCAGGACTGTACATGTAAGGATGAGACAGGGCACTTGCACCCAGGAGATATTCAGAGTGTGAGCCAGGTGAGTAAGAGAGGTCAGGGAGGAGAGTGACTGCCCTGGGGAGAGATGTGGGGGATGCAACCTTTGAAGTGGCTTTTTAAAGCACGCATATACTCATTCACACACTACACACACAGATGTTCACAAGGTAAACACTTCAGCTGACACCGGTCTCTCTTATCACATACTGCACATTTCAGTCTGAAATTATACTTTCTTTTTTATTCTCTTAAATTTGTTACCCTTTTCCATCCTTGTTCACGAACAAGGCTATATGTAACTCCTTAAGGGATCATATCTTCATTTTTTTCTGTGACTTCTTCCGAACACTTTGCTGAACTCAATTGTGTAATAAAGATTGGATGGTTGCATTAAGAAGTTTGCAAAGGCAAGTGCCTTACAGATGAACCTTAAACACTTAATTGCTTATCTCCCCACCACTTTGAATGTAAGTTGCTTGGGGTAAATAAACTTAAATACCTAGTCTTCTGTGTGCCAGGATTCTGGGTCTACTTTGGCATTTGGTATTTTTATGCTTTGATATTTTGCTTCTTTGCATAATACTTTATTTCTGCACATACTTTGCATAACTCACGACTTATGTTAATGTTGTATCTTTTGGGATGTAGATTTTTGAAAGGATTGTCCTTCAGCTTGGTGAGGCAATTAATTTAAGGAATTATGACTCCAAACACTGCATTACAGAGTAGAAATGCTTATCAGCATTTACTTAATCAAAAGAAAAGACCTTAAACCCAAATCTTGCCTGGATAGGAAACTGGCTTGCGTGAACAGAATGGAACTGAGTTCTTGGGAGTTCAGCAAACCTTTTCCCATCAGGGAGCTCCAGACTTTTCTTTGTTTTCTCTGCTTTTGAACGAGTTCCCAAATCCTTAATTGTCGGAGATGGTCTTTTCTAGTTTACAAAGGAGATCAGGACTGTGAACGTCACTCAGTTTTCTCCCTTGGGCCTCTGTTTTTTCTTATCACCCGTCCCTGCCCTTGACTCTGAAAAAAGAAGAAATTTACTGGTTGGTTTATGACCTCACTGTCCTCACCGTCCTCCCTGTCACTCAGAGTCTCCTTGGACTCTCCTCTGACATCTTGAGACCTTGCAAGCTCTGTGACTTCTGTCTGCAGTTTTCTCTTTTCTCCGCTGCCCCCATACAGCGCCCCGATCACCTTCTGCCGAGTCGCTCTGTCTTCCAGATCGTCCCCCTGCCTTCGGCTCCCTTTTCTGTAGAAAGGGACTGCATGGCGCTACCAGAATCATTTTCCTAGAACACATGGACGGCCAAGTGTTTTCTCTGCTCAGCTATTTCGGTGACTCCTTAATGCTTACAAAATCCAGCCCAAATCCTGTTAAAGCCCTCAGTCCTCCTGTGATGTGGCTCCAGTCCACGTCTCCCTCCCTGTGTCTCACTTCCTGTCCCCCTTTGACTCTCTTCTAGCTGATTTAGGCTGCTTGTTCTTGAATGGATTCTACTTGCATTTTTACCTTCTCTGTTTTTACATTCATTCTTCAGAAGCTCAACTCACCTCCTGTTTCTCCACGAAGACCTTCAGGGTTCACTTGTATTTCTCTAGGATTTTATTTACAGCACTGTTTTGGCCCTGAGCACATTTTGCCTCCATCCACGATTTCCCTAAGTGTCCCCTTGGAGCTGTTTCTGGTTAAAAGAATGGCCAGTGAAATTTGAGAGATTTCAAGCAGATGGACGCACCCCTGCTCCCCACTGCCTTTGCCCCCCGCAGAAGGCAGAACCACATATCAGAAACACAGGAAGGAAAATAAACTCCTTAATCTGGTTGAGTCTAGTGTTTCCCAAACTTATGTATCATAGAAAAAATTTTCTTACAAAATATGAACATCTACTGCAAAACGCTTTGGAAAAACACTGCCTTAAACTTGATTTCTTGTGGGCAAGTCTCCTGTACAAATTGAATGCTCTTTGAAGGCAATGGCTGGGCTCTGTTTACTTTTCTGCCTTAGTATGGAGTTGTTAATGTTGACTGAATGAAGTCACATGGCAAGATCAAGAGCTGGTGTTTCTTGGAGGCCTGAAGTGTGAATATTGTAAAGCCGTTGGCTACGTCTTGTAACTGGCACACACGTAGTAGGTACTCAGTAAATGGTGAAGAATGCTTGATAAGTGCTGAGTGTCTTTATTTTTTTCCATAAGCCCTCCAGATTTTTTTTTCTTATTTCCATTTTAAAAATTAATGAAAAAATTTTAGGTGGCAATTTTTTTTTCTTTTTTGGAGGGGAGGTAATTAGGTTTATTTTTATTTACTTATTTATTTTTAAATGGAGGTGCTGGGGATGGAACCCAGGACCTTGTGCATGCTAAGCACGCGCTCTGCCCCTGAGATATACCCTCCCTTCCGAATGTCTTTAAAAGGTGCCCTTAAGAAGGTATTTTTTCTCAGTTGTTGCGCTAAGAGGGTGTGTCTGTTTTCCTAATAAATGTGTGCACGTGTATATTTCAATAATCCAAAAAGGAAAACTGGGTAAAAATGGCCTGATTTTCTATAGGTTTTTCACCATCTTGAAATCTTTTGCAGAGTTTGCTTTTATTAGGTATGCTTGCATTTAAGAAAATAGAATTAAAAATAAAAGTCCAGGTTTATTAAAAAACCTGGCACTAGATAAATCGGTGATAGGTGGTGGTGATAGCTACAAAACATGACATTTTAAAGATTCCTGTTGGGCTGAAAATACTGTTTCACTCACCATTGGAATTCACACACTTCTCCTGAGTACCTTGCGTGTTTTAAGCCACGCGGTTATGCAGCCTCAGCTGAGGAGGCAAAACAATAGAATGACTCAGTCTTAGTAATTTTTGTTAACACAAACCGACAGCAACTACCACCACAACAAAAATCTCAGACTGGTAGTAATGCTGTGTTCATAGGGTAGCCTTTGTTCTGAGGACTGTTTTTCACTGGGGATGTCTGTGCGGGCATGTTGTTGCACATGCGCATGAACATTTATAAGCACAAGGACCATGAGCATGAATATTCACACCGCCCCTCCTTTTGGTTCTGACTTGAGCTGCCTCCTGGTATTGGCAAGGTGTGGCTGAGCAGACAGAATGGAATTTAACCCCTTTCTCTGTGGGTTCCCCAGCCGCGTCCTTTGGATTTCCTCACAGGGTGGGAAGCGTTTCATCTTCAGAATTGTGATTTGCATTTGTTGGAGGAATCATTCTGCTTGTTAACTACCAGGTTTCTAGAAGAGTCTTTTGAATTCCATTAAAATTTTTTTTTCCTCTCTTTTTCCTTTTAGGCTCCAATCAGGAATGGAGACACCGCTGGATGTTTTGTCAAGGGCAGCGTCCCTGGTGCATGCGGATGACGAAAAACGTAAGTCAGGATTCTGTTTTCAGTGCCTTTGACTGATGCCCCCTTGTCCCCTGCAGTATAATAAAATCTCGCGTTTCTCCACATGGTTATGCTGTTAATTTTGGTTGTCCTCTTCAGAGATAACAGCTTGGCATCCTTAACTTTGTTTTCAAGTGCCAGAACATGTAGGTCTTTCTAACCGTTATCTCTGGATGCTAAGGCTTGTGCTGTTAACTCCAGGAAGTCGTTTCCTTCGCGGCTCTCGCTCGTGGGATCTGGAATGGAGATACTCCTTATGTGTCTCTAGAAGTTTAGATGAGTATGTGTTGGTTGATGGACTAGTTGAGCAGCAGAGAACTAGAGAGGCAGAGAATCATCCAGGATCATTCATGTCATTGGAAGGGTGCAGTACATATACTGGAAAACAGTGGTGCAAATTCCATTTGCGTAGCTGAGAGGGAGCACATAGTGGGGGGAAGGCATTCACTAACGCGACGGGGAGGGGGCAAAAGAGAGAACAGGGGCATTGGAAGGTCACTTGCCACTGGGTTAAAGTGATTTTCCTGCTCGTCCTAAGGTATATTTGTCTTTAAATGTTCCTGTTCAAAGTTAAAATTGCCGGCTGAACAGTATTCGCAGGAGTGGCTGTGGATGTGGAAGCAAGGTTGAGAGTTCTTTTTCTAAGCACTAAAATACTAAAAAAACCAAAAACGTCTATAAGGTTGAGCTGTTACACGTCTTCAGGTCCTGAAGATGAGCGGCTTTCCGGTTCAGTTCTCCATGAACTGGCGGCTGAAGTGCGTGTTCCTTAAGATGTCAGGTCTGCCTTTTTGCTCGCTGGTAGGACTTTCATTTGCCTAAGCCTCAGTTTCCTCGTTAGTAATGTGAGGTAACATTACCTGCTGACAAAGTATCTGTGCAGATGAAATGGGCTGTTGTGTATACAGTGCTTACCCTCGCGCTCAGCTCCTGGGGTGGGGGCGGGGAGCTGCCTGGCCCTATTCTCTCCTGGGCCTTGTTGACCCCCTGGTAGGACTCTCTCTGCCCTCTAGGTTATCGCTGTGTCTCCCCCCTCCCCACCGCCACTCACACGAGATTATCTTGACGCTAGTGATTGGGTGGGGTAGCCATCAAAGTTTGTTTCCCAACCTCACATAATTTACATTTATTTAGCTTTTGGTTGTTGGGAGGTATAATTACCCCTTCCTGAGGAACTCAGGGATGTTACTCCCAAGGACACCGAGCTAGGGAGAGGCAGCTCGGGTTGTTGGCTTTTATCTGAGCAGCAGAAACTCCTTTCTGCCTCTGAGATTGCAGTCACGTTCCTGACTTGAATAGCTAGCTAATAGGTTTCACTAAACATTCATATAGTTAATTTATAAGTTTTAAAAAAAATAAGACACTAGTATGAATTTCTCTGTTTTGTACTGCCTCCTTGTAGTTAGGATCAGTAAAACAGAACAGTGTTATTACGAATGAAAAGTGAATGATGACCTCACGGTGGCTCTTGTGTCCTGAGGGTAGAGAGTAAAGGCTTCTCGTTTGCTGCTGCCTGCCCAGGTCCCTTCCTGGAGCCCAGCGGCAGGGTCCCTCTGCTCAGGTTGGAGGCCAGAGGCCTGTGTAGTTACCAGCTCTGCGAGCTGCGACTGAATGCTGATGGGAAAGGGGCGTTTATCGGTGGACAAGGGGGCTGTCCTGCCTTCGTGGCGCTTAGAACTTACTTGTATGTAGACTCTCGGGGCTGCAGAGTGTGTCCAAGGGGAGACTAGGTGCGCATGTGACAGACGCAGGGCCTCCTTGGAGCCTATGGTTTTGGAGAGCAGTTTCCACGGAAACAGAATGACACTGCCGAGGGGCAGAGGGGTTCTTCCTCTTCTCCTGCGCTGAACACAGCATTAGTGTTTTACAGAGTAAGGATGTATTCATATGTAAGGCCAGAAGCATCACGGGGGAGACTTTATTGTGGAATGTTCTTCTTTGGACTCTGGTGCTCCCAGTTGGTTTAGGAATAGGCTAGCATAATTCTGGAATCCCGCTGCAATGGTGTCAGCATCTCGGGATCATTTTTTACATTTATAGAAGAGCAAAAAAAAAAAAAAAAAAAAAAAAAAAGCCCAGAGATGTCGGTAGTCATTATTAACATGGAGGCAACATTTTTGAGAAACTTTTTTTTTTTTTTTTTTACTGTAGTGCTCTGTGCACCACCAGCAAGAGAGGAGAGCTGCAGAACCATGGATTGCTTCGCTGTATCTTCTGTTACCTAGTAATGTTAGGATGTGAAAATGCATGCAGTTAATAGACATAGCACTTGCAGCCTCTCAGGAGACTTCTTTAGGCCTGTTTGGCCGCGGGCAGCCTGATTCGGCTCTCTGTGCCCTAGGTTAACTCTGTTCCAGGGTTTCTTACAAACTGCTCTTCACAGTCCTCGGCTGGAGGGAAGTCTTGTGTGTGTGATCTGATTTGGGTGCCTTGATTACAAACAGAAGAATGTTCTACTACTTGAGATCAGTCGTCCAGCTCGTGAGGGTGACCTGATCTCTTTACTTTTGCTCCTGGAGAACCAGAAGCCTAAGCCCTTCTTTTTTTTTTTTTTTTTTTTTTTTGAAGATGTTATTGTTTTAGCATTTGCAGTAGGAGAGTGCCAGTTAGGAACTGAGCATTTAAAACCTGATAGCCTTAAAGCGTCATTATGTCTACCAGCAAAGAATAAAAGAAATAACTCAATAGTGCTCTGCAGAGCTAAAGTCAACAGCGAAATGGTGGTTTTGTAGTAACACAATAGCCACTTATCTGGATGGCCTGGAAGGAATACATTTACTTAAAATAATCATCCTGCCGCTCATGAGACACTGATTTAATCAGCACCCAGGGTAATCTTGGAAGGTATTTAATGAAAATACAACATGAGATGGCCGATTTTCCATGTGCTTGAGGAGTCTCTCCTTCCAGGGATCATTAATGCTGGTGCTGGGGAGACCTTAACCTTTTCCCAAGTCTTTTCTAGGAGTCAGAATTGAGCAGAACTTGAGGGCAGGTCACGTAGGCAGTGTTGCTGAAAACGACACCTGGGTGCGTCCTGAATACGATGGCTCCGCTGCATCGTGGTTGGTACCGGACACTTCCTTTTGGTCGTTTTTTTCCTTGTATCTTCGGCGCGTAAGTTCTTGTATCTGCTGACTTCCTCACATAGACTGAAATAATTTTCAGGAACATGTGACTTTGTGTCTGGGATTTCGGGGGGAGGGGATGGTACTTTGGATCCGGTCACAGAAGCATGCGTGTGATCAGAACAACCTGGAAAGGCAGGCGTGAGCGACACAGAACAGTAAGAGGAGGAGGCCGCTTCTGTAATGTTGCTGTGGCTACTGCACCTAGAGATTAGCTTGTTTGGTGAAGGTCACTGAAAGCTGACTAGTTGGTGCAGCATGAATTACCATATTCCTCCCAAGGAAAGCGTTCCTAAGAGTGTAAGTTTTTGTTATTATGGGGACTGATGCTCCAGATCCCTGGAACATTTTCATGTGTGTAGGTTGTGGTCTGTTTTGCCTTAAAAAGGAAAAAAAAGAAACCTGTCTGATTAATTATAACGTAAAGATGAGTCGCACTCAAGTCGGGTTCGCCCAGCTGGGTTTACTGGTCGGCCGCATCAGTAAAGCCGCTGTGTGCACAGGGAGGCGCCCAGCCCTTCCCTTTGACCAGACCAGCTGGGTCTGCTCCTGATTGTTCTTTCTCTCTTTTCCTCTTATTCTCTTGCCTTTCCTCTCTGCACTGACACAGTGGCTTTCAAACATTGTGACCGTGGCCCAGAGCGAAAAACGTTTACATTGTGGCCCTTGTGCTCATACTGGCATAAAGGAGACAGAAGCTTCTCAAAGTAATTCTCACCCTGACTTCGCACAGTGCAGCTTGATTTGCCTGCATTTCTTTGCATTTTACTTTGTCTAAATAAAGGGTGGGTCATGACTCAGGACGTTGACCTCAGAATCCACGAATGAATTGGGACCTGCAGTTGAAAAAACATGATTTGGTTTGTGTCTCCTTCATTGGGTAAACTTGCTTCCGGCTCCTGCATTTATGTGCTGGGAAATTTGACCGACACGTGGGCTGAGAAGGTGCCGGGCGCCAGGGTGTTCAGACGAGCTGGGACACGTCCGCGCCTGGACGGGGTGATGTCATCACATTGTTCTCGGTCAAGTGCACGGGAGGACTTGGCACGCCCATCGTGAGCAAAGGGGACCGCTGCATTAGAGACAGCTCCTCTCCATCCTGAGCCTGTTGGTTCCTGACTTGGAGAGTCAGTGCTCAAGAAGACGGGCACTCCCCTTTGGTGGAACCTATTTAGGTCCGTCTTGTTCCCCAAAGTGCACTCCCAACTGCACCACAGCTCCATCTGGACTACTGCTTGGTAGACACTGATTGACAGCACACCAACCAGATCCTTTGCAGCCTAATTTGATGGCTTTGATCACTGTATTTGTGATTTTTATCCTTCATATCCTGAACACCTGTAGGGACACCATGCATCCAAGAAAGAGGCTCCCCGTGGCAATGATTCCCAAAGAGGGGAGGAAGGAGTATTTGTAGGCAGCCTGCTGGGTCCCTTTTCCTAGATGTGAGCTACTGAGTCACTGGTCTAACAGCACTCCTTAGGGAGTTCTGCATCTGTGTCTTTAAGAAGGAGGGGCTAGGTCCTTCTAGGTATGAGATGCTGTGGTTCTTTATCACAGGTCCTTTAACCAGGTTCACTGGTTGTTTCTCTTTTGTGCCATTTCCTTCTCTCTCTCCCCCCTCTCTCTTTATATATATTTAATGTATATCCTCTGTGTGTGTGTGTGTATATATGTATATACACACAGGTATATATGTGGATTATTTTTACTGAAACATTTGAGAATCAATGCGAGCTATCATGCCTCTACACGGCTAAATACTTAAGTATTTCCTGCGAATAAGAACATTCTCTCGCATGACCACAGCGTGGTTATCTTTATTGCAGTGTTACTTACATATCCATCAGCGTAAAACTGGGCATAAAATCTTTATGCTTATAATTCTTTTACAACTTCATAACCAGAACATGAATTCACAATTTAAATATAGCCCGTAAAAGTTAGCCGTGATCCAACAGATGACGATCCGGTACGGCTGGATCCTGTCCCAGCAGCGTGTGGTACCCACCTCTGCCGCGCTGGGGTTGCTCTGTAACGTCATCCCCGCCTGTCCTGCCATATGTCCGTTGATACATTTCCCCCACCGTTGTTATCTGTGCAAACTCTTGTAAAATGTTTCATTGTGCAGATTATAGTGACATAAACTGGTTTTCTCTCAGTGCAAATGCCTTAATTTCATGTTAGGTTTGTTTCTGTCCTTTCCTCATTAGGCCAGGAAAAAAAATGCCAGCACAGTCACCCAAATCCCGTGCTGACACTCGGTTGTATAGTAGGTGCCTGATCCAGGATATTGCTTGTGTCAGATTTTTTTTTTTTTTTAAAGATTCTCATTGAAATAACACAAGTGAAAACTCCTCCCAGACCCCTGTGGACCTCAGTTGAAGGGTTACTGTATTACCTTGTTCAGTTCTCATACAACCCTATTCAGTGGTACTGTAATTAGTTCCATTTTATAGACAAGGACGCTGAGACTTACAGAGCGTAAGTCACTTGTGGAACGGTGCTTAGCTGGCAGCGGCAGTGCTGGGCTTCGAACTCGAGCAGCGGGACTGTGAAGCCTGAGCCCTCGCTGCCCCTGCCGTGGGCTTTCCCAGGCAGAGGGCCCTAAGGACGGGGCTGCTGATTAAAAACAAACCAGACTGCAGATACTGCCTCCACTAGCAAGCCGGCAAAGAGGTTTTCATTCCGAGGAGGTTTCCCAACCAGTGAAACGACATTTCTGAAGTATTAGGGAGCTGTCATCAGCCACACATGGAGACCGGGTGGTGGCCCGTGTCCGGTGCCGTCGTGCGTGTCCGCGGCTCCGGTGTTGCTGTGAACCTCCCCGCACACGGAGCTTTCCTTTCCAGTCAGCTCCTGTCACCTCCCGGAGGGGGCTCGGCTGTTCACAGAGTAACAGGAGCCCTCAATCCCGGGGGGTCCAGGCGGAGCTGAGGTGACCACTGCTCAGGGGCTGGACTTGACCTAAGATCCTGAGGGTCTGTATTAGACCCTTGACCTGTTCAAGGCCAGGGTTTGGCTCCAAACCTTCCAAGCACATATGATCAGTGTTTAATAAACGTCTGTAGGTAATAAAGTGACCGCCAGAGGGAAAGGCTCATCTCTAAGGAATTAATTTATTGAACACTAGCAAAAATGACTCACTCTGATGATCACTGTTACTACTAATAACGGACAGATTCAAAGGAGTACTGTATCCCGCTTGACAAGTCTTCGTAGTTTGCACAACATGTTCATTTGATTCTTGTAACAAGAAACTTTGCAGTAGACCGAGTGGGAGGTATCAGGGGAAAAAAATGAAGCTTTGACTTTGGATGCCTAATTCAAGATTAAAGATTAAAAAAACAAAAAAGCTCGAGGTGCTTTGTCCCCCTCAGTGTCTTTTTTTTGGGGGGGTAATTTTATTTATTTACCCCTTAGTGTCTTCATGTGCGATGTCATTGGAATCGTGGTTACTAACTGGGTGTCGCCTGTGGCCGTGCAGCGCAGAGCCCTCCCGGGAAGGAACCGCGGGTCTCTGGGAGTGTCTTCTGTGGCCCCATCACATTCCCAAGCCTCCTTCTGGTTTTCAAAATAAAGGACTGAATTTACTGCCCTCTCTAAAGGGCTGGCATCACTGATGATATGTTTTGTGTATTCAGTTGTTTCCCTTATGTGAACAATGGCGTTGAAAAGATGATCTCCCCGTTGCCCATTTTACTCTAAAGAGCTTCATAAAACAGAAGGTGGGATAGTGTTACGTGCTTACTTAAGACACCCGAGGTGTGGTCAGAGGCTCTAATCAGAAGATTGCTTCCCAGGGCAGGCACCTGGCACTTAATCAGAAGGGCTGCCCTCCAGAGACAGCTACTACAGATGTCTCTGCTGTTTTTGTAGTTTTATAGCAGATCAAATTAGCATATTAAATGTTAGAAATGGATCTCACTGGTGAGAATAATGGCTTGTTAATTAGCATAATGGATGCTGGAAATAGATTCTTCCACTGAATAGCTCTTTAGACACTTGAGGATGGTTTATTATGTTTCCTCTAAATTAATTTCAATCTTTAGAAATTCCTGCTTTCCTTTAATACACAGAAAAATGTTTTGAGCTATTTTAATGTCATTTGCAATTCAATGTATAATATCAGATTCAAGAATCCTTGGATGAAGTACTTAGTTTTTTTTTTTTTTTTTATCTGATGCATACTTTCGCCTGTGCTCCTTTGTCTCCCAGGACAGTTGGTCCTCCCTCCCCGTCCTGTCCTCTCTTCCCCTCCCTGCATCTTGAGAATCATTGCCTTAGTCAATATTTTGTCCAGACATCTCAGCACAAGCACCCCCTTCTTTGTTGGATGTCTTCAAACCCATCATTTGAAGTTGCTGGCCCCTCCCCCTGCCCTGGCTCATCAGGGTCCCCCCTGTAAGGTGTACCTTCAGACTAAACACTGATCTGCGTGTGCGAGCTGGGTCTTGTGTACCCAGGAGCGCCACCAGCTTTGACCTCTTCCAGAGGTCTTGGGGGTGAAGGAGCAAGGGGAGGGGCGGGCTGGTGACAGGTGCATGAAGCAGCCGGGGGAGGACTGCAGGGGCAGGAGGCAGGGGGCAGTCCCCGCTCCACTCCAGCCTCTCTGTGCCAGAGCTGCTCACAGCCGCCAGTTGTGCGGGTCTCTCCCCGGCCTCAGATCTCAATCTCATGTTGGAGCTTGGAATCAGCCTGGGTGGGAGTATTTATGCCAGAGCAGGGCTTTTTTGTTTTCCCTCCCTCCTGTTTTCCCTCCCTCCAGAGCCAGTTGTTACCATTTACCAGCAGGCTCCTGGCTCCAGCTGACTGCTGTTACATGTGAATGTGCAGTGCACATTGTTCCTGACAAGCTGAAACCTGGATTTTTACGTAAAATTTCTAGATACGTAAAATTCCGTGGGAGCTAAACAGTGGTTCCTTCACCAAGTCTGAACCCATAAGTATCTATCCAGTATGTGCTTCTGCGTCTAGTCCCAGTACTGGTATTAGTAAAACCTAAAAACAGATTTTTTTTTTAAAAAGCAACTTTGGAGAGCGGAGGGTATAACTCAGTGGTAGAGTGCACGTGTAGCATTCACGAGGTCCTGGGTTCAATCCCCAGTACCTCCATTAAAGATACATAAATGAATAAACCTAATCACCCCCCTCAAAATGCAAATAAAAAGCAACTTCAATGAGCTTCTCCTCTCCCCCTTTGTAGTTGAGAATTAACAAAAGCAGTGCTTTACGAGCTGGGAAAGGTGGTATTTTTATTTATTTAAAAAAATTGGGGGGGGTTAATTAGGTTTATTTACTTACTTTTAATGTGGTTACTGGGGGTTGAACCCAGAACCTCGTGTCTGCTAAGCATGAGCTCAACCACTGAGCTGTACCCTCCTCTGGCCTCCTGAAAAGGGTGATATTTAATGTGAAGACGTCTCCTAGCATCTATCTCTGTCCCAATGTGGAAATTAATTTGGGTATGTGTGTATTTTTCCTTTCTGTTCAGAATTTCTATTACTAAAAGGCAAAGGTCACATTTTTTTCTACATCTTCTTTTGCTTTCTTAAAGATTTGTGTTACACCCTCATGAAAGGCTTGTTGTCTTGGCATTTTACGAGGATATAATTTGTAGAAGCAATACTTGTGGGATTTACACTTTTAGAGAAACCAAGTCAAGTTGAAAAATCAAACTGTTGCATCCTCCAGTGGCTTTTGATCTGCTGTACAACTGCCTTTTTATTGGACCAAGCTCTTGATTCCTTGTAAATGAAATGAATAAATCTTCTTTCCACTTGAAATCTATTACTATTTCTTTCTCCAGGACTGCTTTTCCAATCTAAGTTTACTTACGTGTGTTTTTCTTTTGCTTCTGAAAAATACTGTTTAAATGTTTCTTCTTTTTTGGAACTTGTTTACCTGGGCTGTAGTCACTTTTTGAATGAACTTGACAAGGCAGAAACCTTTTTTTTTTGTTTACCAGAAAACAGGCATTGAGAAGAATGATTTTTTTTTTCCAGGTTCTAGCAAAGTGCTAGTTCAGGGTGCGTTGAATAAAATGCTTTAAATTACAAAGACATGTTTCATTTAGGGGTTCAGGAGGACAGACTGGATTTTTGGAGTAAAATGGCAGCCTGAACACGTGCATCGGGCTCCCCTCTTAACAAAAATCCTTTACAATGACAAGACGTACGTTTGAAAAGTCTGTAACACTGCTGGAAAACGAGAAACTACGTTCAGCAGACCAAAAGTGATGAAGAATTCCTGGGACACTGAAAACGGATGGGATTAGACTGACAAAAGACAACAAAAACAAAAACAAAATCATAAACCCAAAACACAGGTGCAAAACTGAACTAAAAGGATTTACAGTGACTAACAGCTGCCGGTGGGAGGGGACTCTGGAGCAAAATTCAGGAAATTAAAGTTTTCCACTTATAACAGTGACCCCCTCCCTACCCCCGACTCCCCAGGCTGGGAACTGAGAACTGCGCTCTCAAGAAAGCCAACATCCTGTTCCAGGAGGATTCCTTTAGTGCTTTCAGGGACCGGAGAGAGAAGCAGTTTAAGATCACGGTGGGTGCCCATCCTGGGAAAGATGCCGGGGAAGGAGGTCTAAGCCTCCACTAGGCAGTGTCTATAAAATCCTTCACACTGGAGGAAGGACCTTCTTACTTTGGCAGGTTGTGTACTTGTCTCCCACCCCTGTACCCTACAGCAGGGCCCGTCCCCGGACACGCCCTGAACTCTCAGAGCCTACAGCGGAGAGGAAACGTGCCTCTGAGTTATCATTGTGTGGATAGACCCGGTCTTTTCTCCCTAAATATGGATGAATATCAAGGAATCATCAGACAGTTGAGGAGAACAAGTAGGATGAAAGGAAAGACCCCAAGTCAGCCGACTTCGGAGTATAGGAGAAGTAAAAACATGTTAGATCTTCAAACAGATTTGAGAGTGTGACTCTATGAAAAAGAAATAACCTGCTGTGAAAAAAAAATCCTTTAGAACAGGGAAGTTCATGGAAATTAAAACTATGACGATGGAATTTAAAAGATCAAATAGAATTGAATGGATATGGTTAAAGACAAAATGAAGGATCTGGAAGGTAGGCAACAAAATGTTGAAGAATTTTACAAAGGAATTAGGATCTTATACATGTGCCAGATAGAAGTTCTGGTGGGATGAGGTCAAAGAAGTATTGAGAAGAAGATGCATTTATTAGGAAGGTAGGAAATAAGTGAGTCAAATGGACAACCAAAACAACAACAATAATAATAACCACCAAAGTAGAAAGAAAAAATTGGTATCTGCTTTTATTTTTGTAAATGAAAATAAAAACAAACCAGCAAACCCAAATGGTAAAACCAAAACTTTTTTTTACTGCACATATTAAAAAAAATTTACACATATGTACTATTCATTGTTTCTAAAATCAGTTTTAGCTTTTTAAACTTACGTAGTTATCAGAGGAATAAAGATAAGAATTAATAATAATTAATTAACTCAAGAAGATACATACATCCCGCTATTAACAGCAACATTCTTTATAATTGCCAAGGTATGGAAGCATCCTAAGTGCACGTCAATAGAATAATAGATAAAGATGCAGCATGTATATGTAATGGAATACAACTCACCCATAAGAAGGATATTTTACCATGTGTGGCCCTTCATTCACTCTTTTTTCTTTTCACTTCAAAAACTGGAATTTTATAACTGGCATAAACATTTCCATTGCATCAAAACAACAAAATACCTAGAAGTAAACCTAACCAAGGAAGTTACCTATACTCTGAAAACTGTAAAACACTGATGAAGGAAATTGAAGATGACACAAAGAAATGGAAAGTTATCTTGTGCTCTTGGATTAGAAGGATTAACATTATCAAAATGGCAATGTGCAGATCCAATGCAACCCCTGTCACAGTACTCACAACATTTTCCACAGAACTAGAACAAACAATTCCAGAATTTATATGGGATCATAAAGACCTCGAACTGCTAAAGCAATCTTTTGTCGGTCTTTTTTTTTCCTCCTCTCTTTCTTCCTTTTCTCTTTTCTTATGGTTTGAAGACTAGAGAAGTTCCTTTAACATTTGTTGTAAAGCTGGTTTGGTGGTACTGAAATCTTTTAGCTTTCATTTATCAGTGAAGCTTTTGATTTCTCCATCAAATCTAAACGAGAGCCTTGCTGGATAGAGTATTCTTGGTTGTAAGCTTTTCCCTTTCATCACTTTAAATATATTGTGTCACTCCCTTCTGGCCTGTAGAGTTTCTGCTGAAAAATCAGCTGACAACCTTATGAGAATTCCTTTGTATGTTATTTGTTGCTTTTCTCTTGCTAATTTTAATATTTTCTCCTTATCCTTCATTTTTGTCAATTTGATGACTGTGTGCCTTGGTGTCTTCCTGTTTGGGTTGATCCTGTGTGGAACTCTCTGCGTTTCCTAGACTTGGGTGACTGTTCGCTTTCCCAAGTTGGGGAAGTTTTCGGTTATTAAAAACCAAAACTTTTTAAAAAGTATGTCAATAAATTGTACAAACCTCTGGTGAATTTGATTAAGGAAAAAAGACAATCAATTACAGAACATTAGAAATGAGAAAAGGGACCTTATTATTATTATAAATGAGAATAATATATAAATAGATGCATATATAAGTAAAAATTCAAAATATAAATGAAATGAATGATTTTATTTGAATCATGAAGAGGTACAAAATCTGAATTGGTCAACAATTACAGGAAAAATTGAAAAAGTAGAGTTGTGAGGCCCAGATGATTTTAAAGGGTGAATTTTACCAAATCTTCATGAACCAAATTTCCCCATAAGAGTCTTCCAGTGCATAGAGCACTTTCTAATTCCTTCAGTAATGGTTGATACTAAAACAGGACAAGGAAAGCACAAAGCATATGTATATATTATAAGTCAGTTTCCCTTATAACAGATATGAAAATCCTAAATTAAATATTAAAAAATTCAGTCTAGCAGTGTTAAGAATAACATAGCACATGTCCGTGTAAATGGTTTGCGTCATAGGGGTGCAAGGATGGTTCAATAACAGAAACTCATAGTAAATTTTATTACGTTAGTAGATTAAAAGAGGAAAAATCCGTATAGTATTCATAACAGAAATCCAAAAAGCGTTTGATGAAATTCAGCATCTACTCATGAGAAAAACTCTTAGCATGATATGAATCAAAAGAAACTTTCTTAAATTGATAAAAGTTGTTTGTTAGAAACCCACGATGAATAGGTTTAATGGTGAAGCAGTGTAAGTCAGGAGTAAAACAGCTCAAATGGCATTGAACCTGAGATTCTAGCTAGTGAATTTTTAGAAAGATACAGATACTGAAAAGGGATAGGCAAAACTATAATTTTTAGATGTTTATAATAGTCTACCAGAAAATCATTGTAATGGGAAAAAACTATTAGAACTATTAACAGTCTAAATAAGGTGACTGGTTATAAGATGCATAAAAAAATTAGTATTATCCTTATTCACTTGCAATAACCAATTAAAAATTATCTCTAAAGTCTAATTTACATATCAACCATAGATATAAAATATTCAGGAAAATAAGAAACATGTAAGACCTGTATGAGTAAATCAAAAAAATGTTGAGTGATACAAAGATGATCTAAATAAAAGGAAATACATATATTTCTGAGTTGGACGATTTGGTCAAAGATGTCAGTTATATGCAGATGAACCCACAAATTCAGTTCTAATTTAGAATTAGTTGAATTCTTATTAGAATATCAAAGTAATTTTTAAATTGATAGACGGAGTCTAAAGTTTATTTCAATTTTTGAAAAATAAAGGTTGAGGAGGGAAGGGAGTTGCTGTATCAGGCATTTAAAAACTGTTTTACTGCTATAAAGTAATTAAAATAAGGTAATATTGACACAGAGATAACTACAGCAGTATTTCTTAAACTTTTTTTAAAACTATAATCCACAGTAACAAAAGCAGTTTATAATTCAACCAAGGGTAAATATCTACGTATATAGGAAACACATTTCATGGGGTAATATTTTATTTTATCAGAAATATTCTGCTTTTCCTTGTTATTTTCCTTCTTTCTGGGTTTTCAGAAGAATTTCAGAGATAAATCCCAAGAAGTTCCTTTACCGTTGTGTGAGTAGACCATTAAAAAAAAAAATCTTTATTAAATTTTAAACATTTTTTTCCTTTAAAAATGGATCAGTCTGGTTACCAAAGTGGTGGCTTTTTAGATAATTCAGTTTGAGGGCAGGCCCTGCTCATCTGTGTCCACGTCACTTCATTTTTTTTCTTTTTTCTTTTTCTTTTTTTTCACTATTCCATTTTTCCTATGTATTGTTATTTTTTGGGGGGGGGTTATCATCTTTTATTTATTTATTTTTATTGAAGTATAGTCAGTTTACAATGTGTCAGTTTCTGGTGTACAGCCAATGTTTCAGTCATACATGTGCATACATATATTCCTTTTTGTATTCTTTTTCATTATAGGTTACTACAAGATACTGAATATAGTTCCCTGTGCTCTACAGTAGAAACTTGTTTATTTTATATATAGTAGTTAGTATCTGCACATCTCGAACTCCCAATTTATCCCTTCTCACCCACTTCCCTGCCTACTAACCATGAGTTTGTTTTCTAAGTCTGTGAGCATTTTTTTCTGTGTAGTGTAAATACAAACTTCATGAGCAAAAGGAAAGCCTTATTAATATTTGTATCTTTACTCAGTATATGTTCCATCAACAGCATTTTAACCAAACACAGGAAATTATTCTTGAGACTTGCTGAAAACCCAGCTGCTCTGATTGTAGAAGGCTAAATGTTATTTATTTTTAAAGAGAATGGAATTAAAATATGAAATAATTGTTAATTTTTCTTGAAGTATGTGCATATTTGAGAGTGAGTCAAATTTTGTTTTCTTCTATGGATTTGGTTATTTTTCATGGTATTCAATGTGAGTTTCAGTTGAAATTTGTAGAAGTTTTATTATTTGATATTCACATTTCATATGTATGATACAGATTTTTTTTAAAATAAATTAATGCCCTAATATTAATAGCATGATGCAATAGCTTAGTTACAGCTTATCAGTTAGAAGATAATCAGTCAGTAAAGGAGTTGTTTACATCTTGGAGGGGAGGGAATGGTCTAAATAAATTGGTTTTATATCTTACTTGAGTATTACTGGTTAATTTTGGCTGCTGAACTTCAAAATTTACACAACTGTAGTAACCTAGGGGAGGATTTTAAATTTTGCCGTGGAGATTGGGATGGGCTATTTCTATAATAAGAATGAAAGTTGGCTTTTCTTAGATTTGTTGTAAATGTCATGATATTTATGTGCTGTAGTGTTTCCTGGTGAGGCCAGCGAGCTACCCAGTAATTTACGATGCAACGTTGTGTAGTGCCGACGTCTGGCTGTGGCATTTGACGTGTGCCATCCTACTGAAATGATTGGTACCCAAGCATTGTACTCTGTGCTGCTGATTGTGTGCCCCCGGGGGCCTCCCTCCGAGGTCTCACCCCTTCCTGGGTGCAGCTGCAGGCAGTGGCTGGTGGGTCAGGGGCTCTGAGGTCCAGCTGGCCCTCTTGCCCTGACCCTGAAGGTCGCTGTGGCCCTTGTCACTGCATCACAGCCCAGCTTCTCCCTCTGTGCCTGTCTCCTTCCTTCCTTCCTTCCCCCACAGAGATGTCCTTGACTTCCTGCACACCGTCTGTCTCCCCTCTGTCTGCTTTCTGGGGAACGCACCCTGCAGCAGACCTCTACTTGCCTTTGAGGACTTCTGTGCAAACAGATGCGAACTGAGGACCACAGGACTATTTATTTTGTACAGATAGAGCTTTGATTATCCTCCTGTTCACTCTTACCTCTGCTGCAGACGGACCCGAGCGATATTCCTGGTGTTTGCTTCTCTGCCCTCTGCTTGAATGTAAGACAGAGAAATTATTCCTTTCCTACACTGTCCGTTGTTAAACACTTCAGGGAGTTAGGACAGTTTTATTATTGAGTGGAAATCTGTGTCCCTGTAACTTTCACTCCTTGGGCATATTTCTACTCCCAGCTACTCAGAGCATTTAATCCTTGGAAATGTTGCAGTTGCCATCCTTGAGATACGTGAAGAAAGTTACCATCACATTCCCTTTGGGTTTTCTCTCTCATCCTGAGTCGCCTCCTTTCTCATTTACTTCTTGTACGATGTGCTTTCTTTCTGTTTTTCCTGGCTTTATGGAGGTTTCACTGACAAAAATTGTATCTGTTTGAGATGTACAGTATCATGGTTTGATATATGTGTACATTGTGAAATGATGACCACAATCAGGTTAATGAACATGTCCGTCACCGCACACCATTATCAACTTTTTTTTTGGTAAACACTTAAAATCTACTGTTAGCAAATTTCAAGTACAGTATTAACTGTGGCTGCCATGTGGTACAGTAGATCTGCAGAACTTAGTCATCTTATAACTGAAATTTGTACCCTTTGACTAGCATTTCCTCATTTCCTAACCCCTGGCCTCTGGCATCTTTTCTGTTTTTTTTTTTGTTTGTTTCTGTGAGTTCAACTGTTTAATTTTTATTTTAAATTATTTACTTATTTAGTTTTCTTCTGTTTTTTTGAGATATAATTGACATATAGCACCATAAAGTTTAAGGTATGCCGCATAAAGATCTGACTTACATACATCATGAAATGAGTGTCACAGTAAGTTCAGTGAACATCTCTCCTCTCATGTAAATACAAAAGCAAAGAAAAAAAATTTTTCCCTTGTGATGAGAACTCTTAGGATTTACTCTCAACAACTTTCAGAGACAACATACAGCCGTGTTAATTATATTTATCACGTTGTACATTCCATCCCTAGTACTTACTTGTCTTCTAATTGGAAGTTTGTGCCTTTTGACTGCCTTTATCCAATTCTCTCGACCACCACCCCGCCTGCACCCCCCTCTCTGGTAATCACAAATCTGGTCTCTTTTTCTGTGAGTTTGTTTTTTGGTTTGTTTTTGAGGGATAATTGACCTGTAATGCCATGTTTGTTCCTGATGCACAACATAGTGATTTGTTATTTATATACATTATAAAATGGTCACCACAGTAAGTCTAGTCACTATACGAAGGTATTGCATTTTTATGACTGTATTTCCCACGCTGTGCATTTCATACGTGTGACTTATGTATTTTGTGAATGAAAGTTTGCACTTCTTTTTTTTATTGAGATACAGCTGGTGTATAATATTATATATTACAGGTGTACAACATTATGAGTCACAATTTTTAAAGGTTATACTCCACTTATAGTTATTATAAAATATTAACTATATTCCCTGAGTTTTGCAATATATCTTTGTAGCTTGTTTATTTTATACATAATAGTTTGTATGTCTTAATCTGCCTCACCTGTTTCTCTCAACCTCCCCACCCTCTCTCTTCTGGCAAACACCTGTTTGTTCTCTGTATCTGTGACTCTGTTTCTGTGTTGTTAGGCTTGTTCACTTGTTTTGGTTTTTAGATTCCACATATAAGTGAGATTAAATGGTATTTGTCGTCCTCTGCCTGGCTTACTTCAGTTAGCACGATGTCCTCCAGATTCATCCATGTTGTTGGAAATGACGGGATGTCCTTATGTTTTTGGTGGCTGAATAATATTCACATATATATTATATATTATATCTTTACATTTTCTTACATTAATATATACTCACATTATATATATTTCTCACAGTAATAAATGCAGATATATAACATATTGATATATATCTCACATTTCCACATTAATATTATATATAAATGTGATATATTTATACATACACACATATATGTATATATCACATGTTCCTTGTCCATGCATCTGTTGACCCACGCCTAGGTTGTTTCCATATTTTGGCTATTGTGGCTAATTCTTTGTTGAACATGGGAGTGTAGATACCTCTTTGAGATACTGATTGCATTTCCTTTGGATGTATACCCAGTAGTGGGATTGCTGGATTGTATAGTAGCTCTATTTTTAATTTTCTGAGGAACTTCCATACTGTTTTCCATAGTGGCTGCACCATATCAGCAGGGTACAAGGGTTCCCTTTTCTCTACAATCTTGTCAACACTTTTTTTTTCTCATCTTTTTGATAATAGCCATCCTAGCAAGTATGAGGTGGTATTTCTTTGTGGTTTTGACTTGTATTTCCCTGATGATGAAAAGGTGTAATTGAGTACCTTTTAATATACCTGTTGGCTATTTGTATGTCTTCTTTGGAAAAATGTCTGTTCAGGTCCTTTGCTCATTTTTAATTTTTTTTTTTTTTTTTGCTATTGAGTATCGTAATATTCAGTGTCAACCCCTTTATAAAGGGAGTCATATAATATTAACCGCCAATAGTAGCTCATGATATTAACCCCTTATCAGATTTATTTTGCAAGTCATTTTTCTGTTGCATGGTTTGCCTTTCATTTTGTTGGTTTCCTTTGCAGAAGCTTTTTAGTTTGATGTTGTCTCAGTTGTTTATTTTTGCTTTTGTTGCCTGTGCTTTCGGAGTCATATCCAAAAAAATATCATTGCCAAGACCAGCGTCAAGGAGCTTATCCCCCTGTGTTTTCTTCTAGGAATTTATGATTTCAGGTCTTACGTTGAAGTTTTTAATCTATTTTGAGCCGATTTTTGTATATGGTATCAGGGTCCAGTTTCATTCTTTTGAATGTAGATCCCAGCTTTCCCAGCACCATTATTGAAGGACTATCCTTTCCCTACTGTGTATGCTTGGCGCCCTTGTAATAATAGCTTGGTTCAAGTGTATATGCATGTATGTGTACATATGTGTCTGTATGTTTATTTCTGCGTTCTCGATTCTGTTCCACTGGTCCTTGTGTCTGTTTTTAATGCCAAGACTACACTGTTTTGATTACTCAGCCTTTGTAATATGGTTTGAAATGAGGATGTGTGATGCCTCCAACTTTGTTCTTTCTCAAGATTGCTTTGGCTATTCAGGGTCTTTCGTGGTTCCATACAAATTTTAGGATTGTTCTATTTCTGTGAAAAAGGCTGGTGGAATTTTGATGGAGATTGCTTTGAACCTCTGGATTGCTTCGGATAGTACGGACATTTTAATAATATTAATTCTTCCAGTCCATGAACACGAGGTCTCTTTGCATTTATCTGTGTCATCAGTGTCTTTTATCACTGTCTTACAGTTTTCAGTGTATAGATCTTTTACTTCCTGGATTACATTTCTAAATCCCTTATCATTCTTTTTTTTTTTTAATAGTATTCAAAGTTCTACTTTTTTTTTTTATCCTGTATCATCCTTAATTGTGTTCCAACTTGTCTTTATTCTTTTTAAATATGGTCTAGACTAGGCTTATGTCACAACACTGCATTTTCTGTATAGTCTGTTACCCCATTTTAGGACCTTTGCATCAGCTGCTGTCTCTACTTGAAACACTCTTCTCCCAGATCTGAGTGGCTGGCTCCTCCTTCAGAGTCCGTCCTCACCTTGGCTGTCCCCAGGGCCCTAGTTTGCCTTTCCCAAACCTGAGGCACTTTTGCTTTTATAAGTGCCTGCGTTCATCAAAAAAGTTCTTAAAATTATCTTTTACGTTGCTTTGGCATAAAGATGAATATATTGATACTGTATATTAAGACATTCTATATGTGTGTGTGTGTGTGTATATATATAGACTGGGACATTACACTGTACACCAGAAATTGACACATTGTAACTGACTATACTTCAATTTAAAAAGAGATGTTCTCTTCAACCTAATGGTTCACTTTTTTCCTTCTGATTTTGAAATCAATTAAACCATTTTCCTGCCACCCTCCCCCCAGAATACTGTGGGCCCAAGGCACCCCCATGCCTAATGGAAAGTCAGCCCAAATGCCCCCCCTTAGAGCCGTGTCCCGCACTGCTGCGTGGTGCTGTGGTTCCTACCATGTTTACCTCTGTGTCCTCAGTGTCTAGAGCAGAGCCCAGCCCAGGAGTGAATGAAGACAGATACACTGGGCTCCAAGGGAAGGATTCTGCTCTGTCCAAAGTACATGAGAATTGTACGTGCTTAAAATGTTTCAGTCTGTATGAAGTTTTTATTATAGACGTAATACCTGCTCATTGGGGAAAGTCGGATGAATCAGAAAAAGTAGGAAGAAAAAACTCATAAGTCAACCGTCCAGAACATCACAGTGATTCTTTGCTCGGTTTCTTCTCATCACTTGCCGGTGTGAGCTCTCTTGCTCCACACCGTCACTGTTAGATGCTGGATACACTTTAATATCCTTGTCCGCTTAACGTGCTGTGAGCATTTTTTTCACATTAGGAAATGTTCCCAAATACTTTAATGGTTGTATCTTATGCCATCCAGTGCACAGGCCAAAACGAGCGCTCCTTTATTGTTGGAGTTTAAAGTTATTTCTTATTTTTCCCTTTTATATATAATACTGCACTGAACATCTTTTTTCCAGGCAGCTGCTGCTTCCCCTTTTTGCTTTTAGGGTTATTTCTTTATGGTGAGTTCCCAGACGTGAATTACTAGGTCCAAGCATGTGTACACATGCTCTTATCGCTGCTTGTATCCGGGGTCATTTCTTTTTTCTCTTTAAAAAAAAATTTTTTCTCTGGGTCTTATCACACAGCTGAATTTTCAGTTAAATTAATTCAGTTAGCAATTAAACTACACAGATGGTATGACACTAATTCTGCCAGAAATGTGTCTCACATAGGCAAAAATATGTAGTTCTCTCTTAATGGTAGGATTCTGTGTGATTTTGATTTTTTTGATATTTTTCCTGTATTTTCCCCAAATTTAACAAATAGGTTAAATATACAATTTTCAAATGTTTTAACCTGTTTCACAGTGTTGATGATGTTGATGGAACATAGTTTACTTATTAACCATTCTTTTTATTAAATGGGTTGCTTATAAATAATTATGGTGGGTAGTGACTACTTTATTGCCTTACAGAATTTTTCTTCTTTTTAATTATTTCATAATTCAAGGAAGATGACTGGGTAAAAAGCTTGGTTGCTTGCTTTCTATTTCCATTTATAGTTTTTTTAATTGAAGTACAGCCAATTACAATGTGCCAGTTTCTGGTGTGCAGCACAATGTCCCAGTCCCCGTGTACACACATATACCTGTTTTCACATTTTTTTCCATTTAAGGTTATTACAAGATAATGATCATAGTTCCCTGTGCTATACAAAGTAAACTTTTTTAACATCTATTTTTATATATAATGGCTAACATCTGCAAATATCAAATTCCCAAATTTATCCCCTCTCGCCCCGTTTCCCCAGTAACCACGAGATTGTTTACTAAGTCTGAGAGTTTTTTTTTTGTTTTGTAAATGAGTTCAGTGTCCTTTTTTTCTTATTTATAGTTTTGATGTTCAATATTGTATAAGTTTCAGGTGTACAGCATAGAGATTCAGTTTTTAAAGGCTATACTCCACTTAGGGGTTCTGTGAAACATTGGTATGTTTCCCGTGTTTTGCCATATATCCTTGTAGCTTATTTATTTTACACATTGTAGTTTGTACCTCTTAACTTCCTACTCCTGTCTTGCCCCTCCCTTCATTCCTTTCCCCACTGGTGACCACTGGTTCTCTTTATCTGTGAACCTGTTTCTTTTTTGTTCTGTTCAGTAGTTTGTTGTATTTTTTAGATTCTGCATATAAGTGAGATCAGCATTGTCCTCCTCTGTCTGGCTTATTTCACTTAGCGTATTACCCTCCAGGTCCATCTATATTGTTTCAAGTGGCAAGACTTCATTCTTTTTTATGGCTAAATATTCTATTGTATATATGTATACACACATATATATATACACCACGTCATGTGTTGATGGGCACTTAGGTTGCTTCCATATCTTGGCAACTGTAAATAATGCTGCTGTGAACATTGAGGTACCTGTATAGAAGAATCATTTCTTAAGTGCTTTTTTATGTAGCTTTTTCTAAACGATTTGTGCCAATGTACTGTGCCACGATATAGTTTCAGCTCTATTGACCTCTTTATTTTTTCAAAGTTTGTGATTCAGTGGGCAGAATATTTCAGTGCCATATTCCTTTGTACTTCTTTGTTAACTGAAATGAATAACCCACAGGTGTTTTAAAATTGTTTTTTAATTGCACAAATCTGGGATTTTGAACTGCTCATAGCCCTTGGTTCTCTGATGTTTGGAGGCTACACAGGGTGAGTAACAGTTAATAGAAAGTGAGAGTAAGGAAGAAAAGTGATCAAATAAATTGGGTTCTCTCGAAGGCAAAGCATATTTTTATGGAAGTTAAGTATACATTATTGTATGAGAGTAAAATCAAAGGAAAACACCCAAATCAAGTCAGAACACTTCTTACTGGGCCCAGGAGGAATCCAGTTAATTTAGCAAGTAGCTTTATTGAGGAGGATTTTTTGACCCTACTGAGTGTAACTTATATAATGTATTTGCTTTAATTGAAAATTATTAACCAAACAATGGCTCTTACCTAATCTCTTAAGAAAGTAATCTGAAAATGGTGAAGCGTGGCTATTCCCCTGAGCGAGTTTACAGATGTTTGGCAAATTCATTCTCCACGTCTAAGTAACGGCTATGAGTGGGAGCTTCTGTAAAGGCTTATGGACAGAGAACTTGCACAATACACTTCCACTGCTTTTCTTTCTCACAGGGTTTACACTTCATAGAACATTTAAAAAATCAGTTTGGAGCAGATACGTCGGGGCTGGTTTGTGGGTAGGTGAGTCAGTGAGTGGAGTTAGCTGAGCGCCCACACTGCCCTGGGCCCCTCCGAACAGTCAGCACATCATGCATCTCAGAGCTGTAGCCAGTGAGCCTGCTGCATTTTGATGAAAACTGAAAAGATGAGTTGAAGGAACTTGGAAATCTGGTTCCTTGCTTTGGACGAGATGTGACGTCACTGCGGTGGGATGTAATGTTTAAGCCAAAACATGCTAAATTCCTGGGCTCTCTGTCCCAGTCCTCTCCCTGAGTCCCCTGTCTCTCTCTCCTCTATTTCTTTCCAGTTTTCCCTTCACTTATCACTTGCCTCTCCTCCTCTTCTCTCCTTTTCTTCCTCTTCCTTTTTTAATTGGGAAAAGTCTTTAAAATCAGGAAGTCCCTGCAGAACAGGGGTGCATGGAGCCCGCCTCCGTGCCTGTCCTCTTTGCATTCTTATCCCTCCTCCGTTTCTCTCCTCCCTCCAGTTTCCACACTCCGGATCCATCTCACAGCACCCGCAGCGGTCGGCTGTGAGCAAGAGGTGTAAATGACTGACAGGCCTGGCTCGAGTTTTCAGCTCTGCCCCTTACTGCCGCGTGGCATCAGGAGATGAACTTCCGAGCCTCAGATTCTTCCTCTGCAAAATTGCCTCAGCAGCATCTAAGGCTAGCTCATCTCATAGGGTTACCGTGAAATTTAAATGAGATGTGGGGTGTGAACTAATTTGCACGGGGCCTGGTCGGAGCACGCCCGGGTGTGCGCACACTGTCCCGGGTCTGTCTGGAAGGTTGTCCATCGGGTCTGGGACACACAGGGGTCATTGTGGGATCCCCTCACCTTCCTCCTTTGCCCAGTGTCTCCTGTGATTCTCTTTCCAGAATTACTCTCTTATTTTGGAAGAGTTAGCGTAAGAACGAGCATGTGGAAGACCAGTGTTTTGAGATATCGAAGAAAACACCATTACGTTGTACGTTCCCATTTGATTGATAGTGTGGCTGAGTATAGAATTCTCAGTTGGAAACTTTCCTCCAGGATTCCAGAGGCTCCACTGCCTTATGGTACTGTCTTACCGTTAGGAAGTCTGAAGCCATTCTGATTTCTCATGTGTTAACATGTGACCAGTTTTTGTTCCCTCTGGAAACTTTTCAGAATCCTCCTTTGTCCCTGGTGTTCTGAAATTTCACATGCTGTGACTTTTTGTAGGTTTCTTTTTATTTATTTACTTACTTATTTGTTTGTTTATTGAAGTAAGATTGATTTACAATGTTGTGTCAGTTTCTGGTGTACAGCATAGTGATTCAGTTATGTATATCGATATATATATATTCATTTTCATTATGGGCTATTACAAGATACTGAAGGTAGTTCCCTGTGCTATACAGTAGGATCTTGTTTATTTTATATATAAAAGTTTGTATCTGCTCATTCTGAATTCCTAGTTTATCCTTCCCCCTCTTTCCCCATAGGTTTGTTTTCTATGTCTATGAGTCTCTCAGTTTTGTAAATAAGTTCATTTGTGTCATATTTTTTAGATTCCACATATAAGTGATACCATGATATTTGTCTTTCTTTGTCTGACTTACTTCATTTAGTATGATAATCTCTAGATCCACCCATGTTGCTGCAAATGGCATTATTTTATCACTGTTTATGGCTGAGTAGTATTCCATTGTGCATATATACCACATTTCCTTTGTCCCTTCATCTGTTGGCCGACATTTAGGTTGCCTCCACGTCTTGGCTGATGTCAGTAGTGCTGCTGTGAACACTGGGGTGCATGTATCTTTTTCACTGACAGTTTTCTTGGGATACATGCTTGGGAGTGGGATTGCTGGATCTTTGAGTAACTCTTTTAGTTTTTTAAGGAATCTCCATATTGTTTTCCATTCTGTGGGTTTATTTTGATGCACAGTATTGGAGGCTCAGTAAGCCCTTTGTGTCTGGAAGCTCGTTCCTGGGGAAATTTCTTAAGTAGTTTCATTGATGATTCTTCTCATCCCTGTTTTTCCTATTTCTGGCATTTTTATGTTTTTCAGATGCTGGGCTTCCTGGACTGGTCTTCTCATTCCCCCCCACCCCCCCTTTCTTTTTCCCTTCTTGACTTCATGTTTTACTTTCTGGAAGACTTCTCAACTTTATTTTCCAGTTCTTCTATTAATTATTTTTAAAACTTCTGCATAATGTTTTTAATTTCTAGAGTTCTTTTTAAACATCACACCCTCTTTCGTGGTTGCTGTATCTCTGAGGCAGTTGATAGAGTATTTTTTAAAGTTTTCCTTCTTCTTACATAGTCTTTGTGTCCTCGGGTTGCTTTTGGGGTTGAATTTGGTCTCTATCTTCCACATTAGTGGCTTCCTCAGATACCTGCTTGTCTACTCATGATTAAGGTCAGGGAAGAAATTAGATAGAGTTCAATAAAAGGGGTGGGGGCTTGTACTCTGAGCCCCACTGCAGAGCCACCTCTGAGGGCCACCTTTCGGGAAAACCTCCAAATCTCAGTATCGTGAGTCTTTCATCTTGGGCTGGTCATTGCTCAGGGCTGCCTGGAGTTGAGACATCTGGCAAGCCACAGCATTCAGGGAGCCAAGTGGGGATCGTGTCATCAATCTGCTGTCTTAACTTGGCCAGGAGCTCACAGTAGCCCCAAAACTATGACCCCATTGTTAGCAGTTCCTTGTTTCTGCAGTTTTATTTATTTATTTATTTTTTCTGCACTTTTAAAGACAGCTTTATTGCGATACTGAGATTGATGTTCCGTACAATTTACCAATTTAAAGCGTATAGCTCAATGGTGTTTGCGTGTTCCCAGGATAATATACTTGCCACATTATGTAACCGACATTTCTTCCCCCACCCACATTTCTTTTTTTTTTTTTTAGTTGAAATATATTTAGCATGTAACATTGTATAAACTTAAAGCATGTAACATGTTTGATACATTTATATACTGTGATATGACTGCATCGTAGTGATAGCACCCGGGTCATGTCACACAATTATCATTGCTTTTTTTGTGGTGGGAATAATTAAGATCTAGCCCCTTAGCGTCGGATGATTATAATACAATGGTGGTGTCTGTCTTCACTGTCCTGTGCATTCGATCTCTAGGACCTATTTATCTACTAGTTGCAAGTTTGCACCCCTAAACTGCATGTGTTCCCTTCGTCCACCCAACCCCTGGTAACCACAGTTTTACCTTCTGTTTTTACGAGTTTGACTTTCTAGAGTCCACGTTGAAGCAAAGCCTGCGTTTCCTTCTGTAGCCCTTGTTGCTCGCTGACACCGCGTGGCGTACCTGCGGGCCGGCTCCCTCGCTCGCCGCCGTGAGCTGCGCGGGGCGGCGGCCTTGCCCGGCCCGGTGGCCGGCCTCCAGCAGCAGCGCGCTCACCGCGTGGGCGCCCCCTCGGGCCGCTCGCCGGGGCTTCCTGCCAAACCCCTCTTTTCCTCTCATCTTTTGTCAGTGGTTGCGCGGCTGCTTGTTGAAGTAGAAGAACACTGAACTCATGATGGAGTTTCGGACTAAGTGTGTCTCAGGCCCGTTTCGCGTCTTGCTCGGGCAACGACTGTGTTATTTATCGAACCTTTGTTGCGTTCCGTTTTTCTTAATGGGACCCGCTCTGCTGGGTTCCCGTGAGGGGGTCTTGTGAAAGTCCTTTAAAAAGTACACACAGTGCTGTTATAACTTAGGGCATTTAAAAATTAGGCACCAATTTGTTAACTTATTTTCAAGTCCTTAACTTTTGAAAGTCGGCATTGTTAACGGTGGCAGAACGAGCCTCGAAGGCAATTAGAATAATGTGTACGCTGAGTTCGTGAATAAGAGTCACATGCGTGGTGCTGCCTTTGGGGAGCAGGGCCTCTGGTAGAATCTTACGATAGTACAACATTACGAAGATGATGATACAGTATGTGTAGAAAATATTATGCTTATGTTCTGGGTGTTTAAAAAACCTGTTAAGTGGCCAAATCTGTGTAGTTAACTTGTGATGGCTGGCTCAGGAAATAGTACACACTGTTCCTGAGAGCCATGTGCAATGTTTTTTTTTTTCTTAATTGAAGTATAGTTGATTTACATGCAGTGTTTTTGTTTCCATCCAGGGTTTAGTTCACATGAACTTGAAAATGTGTGCTTTTCAGTTTTTTAAATGGGATATAGGTAAGTGGGATTGCCAGATTCCTTCCTTTCAAACTCATAATTATTATTTGGAGTTGAACTCTCTGGTGAGTGACACTCACTGGGGTACCAGGAGCCTCAACACAAGTGTGGGTCCTCAGCCTGGTTTTCTCAGGCCCCTGAAGACGGAGGAGTCTGTTGCCAACGCCTGAAACTAATCAGTCTTCTCTATCCCAGCCTTTTCCTGTCTCCCCCCGGGCGTTTTCTCTTTCCCTCGGTTGAACCACAAGTCATGGCTTGTTATCTGTCATCAGTCCACACAAAGCTCGGCTCTGATTTATATGCTAATCACACTTAATCCCCATTTTCCATCCATTCCCCAGGAGTGGCCATCCCACTGTGTTCAGTGTAGATGTCTGTGTGCGGTGTACATGTCTGTGTGCTGCAGGCTTCTTCCCTCTTCTGACTTCCCTCTTTAGAGTCATTCGTTCAGCAGACACATGTTGCGTTCCTGTTCTGTGCTTGGCGCCCTTTTAGGCCCTGGGACGTGGCAGTGAGCAACCCCAGACCCTGCTCTCATGGGGTGACGTCTCTTCCATCTGGGACGCCTCTTTACCTGCCTCCAAGATAAAAGTACATAATTGAATAAGCCGTGAATATCTTGACTTAAGTTTATTGGTCTTTGTTCATATTTTAGAAAGCTAGTTGCATACGATAAATTTTTCTGAGAAGTAAAACTTGAATTGTTTTGCTTATAAATGAACCTTTGATGCTTTTCTCATGCCCGCCTTGGGTCACTGGTACTTAATGAAGAAGGATTTCCTCCCTCTACCGACTAGCGGAGATTTGCTGTGAAACCTGGCTTGGTAGAGTAGAAGAGGGAGTATCTGCTGCTATAAATTCAGTTCTGTGAGCAGGGGCCTGAGAATTCAGTGAGATATTTGCCCATTCTTTTCCATTAAGATGAAGAGCTCAGTGTTCTTTCTTTTCCCCCTTTTGTAGATTTTTAAATTGGTAACTTCTTAGGTAAATGTTTATAAGTGGAGAGCCTTTTATTTCTCATAATTGGCTGTCCTTGTGGGTCTGTGGATTATTAGAAAATGCACAAATGAAGACACCAGGGAACTCAGTTTCAATAGCAGTGTAGCTCTGAGTAGGTCCCTGAACCTGTTTGGTTCTCTGTCCTCACCTGTTAAATGAAGGGGCTGCAGGAGGCTGTTTGAAAGGGTATCTCGCTGTGCTGAGAAATTTAGCAAAGTTTCAGCAAGGACTCCTTGCAGAAGTGTGCCGGGTGACGTTTGCACAAGCTTTGACTTGGAAACCCACAGCTGTGCTGGAAAGTTCATGGGGAATTGTGAAGAATTTGCCAGGGATATGAATGACAGCGAAGGTGTTTTTAAAAATAAGAAAGTAATAGGATGGTGGAATTTACAACAAAAAGGAGCAAAACAAAACAAAACAAAAACACTAAGTAGAAGCATATGCTTTTTTCTCGAGCTACTTCATGAGTATGGTCTTAGTCTTAGAAAATCAAGTCGCCGCATGGATGCTTGAAAGATCTTTGCATCCTAAATTCCTTTGAAGTTGACCTTCTAACTTAAATTCTAGTTTTGTGCGTAAGTAGCATTTTTGCTTAGCAAAGAGGACCCATACTTGCCCTCCCCGTGGGATGAAGGTTCGAAGCAATCACGAATGTTCAGAAAGTACAAAAGGTCTTGCTGGTTTCCTAAGTCCTTAACTCTGCCGCACGGAACTCTGTACCGCTGAGAATCTTAAAGAATTTAGAGCATTAGGGGGAAGTTGGTAAAAAAAAATTCCAACCTTCAGCTATAAGACAGGATAGGTCTGAACATCTAATGTGAAACATGGTGACTGTGGTTGATACTTCTGTATTGTACAACTGAACTTTGCTAAGACAATAGAACTTAAATGTTCTCATTTTTAAAAAAAGATGTGAGATGATGGATTGTTAATTAGATGAGGGAATCCTTTTGCAATGTACATGTGTATCAAATACTGCAATGTATAAATGAAATACCTTACACATCTTTATGCCAATTATTCCTCAATAAAGTTGAAATAAAAATAAATTAATAGTAGAATTTAGGAAACTTTCCAGGAAAAAAAAATCGTCCTCTGCTTTGTGGGAGATAAGCAAATGTCAAAAGGGATTTCATATACCTGGCAAACAAGAACAGAGATTTGGCAATTTTGTGACACAGTTTAATGACATGGTAGAGGAGGAACTGAAAAAACAGGGATGGAGTTAATGAAAATATAATCTGATTGGTGAGTATCGAGAACTTTGCTAGAATTTTAGGCAAATATCCTATTCTTTTCTAAAATATGCTAGGCATTTTGAAAACCTATTTTTATGAGGCATGTGGCTGGGATCTTGGGCTTTGAGCCAGGGTCTGGCTGCGTGGAATTTTCCCCATTGAAGTTAAAAAAAAAAAAAAAAAAGTGAATTTTTAGATTACATAGCTTCAGAATGAGACCCTATGGGAAGCTTATTGCTGCGTAGAATACATTCTCCACCTCTTTGCTAGTCTGGTGTGGTCCGTGGTGTCACTTGGAAGCTTGTTAGAAGTACAGAATCACCGTCCTCACCGCGGACCTACTGGTGGAGAGGCTGTGTTGTGACCAGTTCCCCGAGTGAGTCCTGTGCACGCTCTGATTTGAGAAGCACAGTCCTACATCATGGTGAAAATGTTCTCTTTAGTTTGACTTTTTCTTTCTTTTTGGGGAGGAAACTCAACAGTTTTTCCCCCCCTCAGCATGAGGTATAATTGGAGAAATTCGTATATATTTGAAGTGTACAGTGTGATGATTTGACCTGTGTTTACATTGTGAAACGATGACCACAATTAAGTTAATTAACACACCCATCGCCTCACTCAGTTACCACTTAAAAGTTTTTTTTCACATATTCTTAACTGACCTGGGAACATGGTGTTGCAGTGGTTTTCTTGCAAAACAAAAAGTTTGATATGTTTATTTCAAGGTCTCATTACGTCATAAAAACACCATTTGTGCTGGAGGTGAGACTGGGCCCTCAGTACCTCCACTCCAGCCCTTGGCACAAGGCAGGGGCTGGTTCACATCCTTGAGGGTTTCTCTTTCAGTGATAATTGTCCAGAGACATGATAAGTTTTATTTATGTTTATTTTTGTCTAAAAAAGTGAGCTTTACTAACATGTGGTGAAGATGATGGGGACATTACTTATATGTACTTTTTAAATGAACAGACATATTTGGGGTATGAATGCCGGAAATTTTGGGGTCACTTGATTAAATCAGACCCAGGTGGTAACCAGGTGTCTGCATCGTGCAAGGGCCCAGGGGTTCAGGTAGATTAGCATGTTCTCTGTTTCCAGAGTTGAGGGTATTTGAAAATGATAGCATTTAGAATGGGAAGGGACCTAAGCTTTTCCTTGCTTTGCATATAAAGAAACCCAGCCAAGCAGTAAAAAGGCTTTGCTAAGGTTATGATACTTGGGACGAGGACAGAAGTTCTCCAGCTCAGACTTCACTGTTCCTTCCACTGTTGCTTTGGTTCCGTGCTGGTGCCTCAGACGCCAACGGTGTCAAGGAGTGAAGGAGGAAGGGTGGCGGGAGGGGTGTCAGGTAGCCTGTCTCTAGCCTGAGTATTTTTGCTTTTATCTGTTTTAGAAGCAAAGAGGCTCTCACGTTTGTACATAGTTCACTCCTGAAAACATGTGATTGTTTTAACAGGCTTACCTGCTGGAAGAGGGATTCTGTTTTCCTACTTAGATTTGAGAAGCATGCCAGAACTGGTAGATTTAAAAGAGTGTTGTTCTAACCATCACTCTAGAATAAAAAGCGTTATAGTGATGCTGTCACTGTTTAAGACATTTTGGAATTGCTTTGGGACGAGTTTATAAAAAATGCACCCAAATAATCAGTCTTATTAAAATTTAAGCTCTATTTTGGAATTGTAATAGTATTACACATCTTAATCACCCCTTTTATTCACATCCTACATATATATGTTATTTAATTTTTTTAAATTATATTTTACACCACTTATATTTATGATTAGATGTTTCCTAAAATTCTAATTGTGTCTTCAAAGGCTATTTTCCATCACTTAAAAGAATGCCATTAAAAAGAAAAGTCATTAAAAAAAAAAACTAGGAAAGTCATTCAGATGCACATTACTATATGTGAAGTGGATAAGCAGCAAGGACCTACCGTGTAGCACAGGGAACTGCATTCAGTTTCTCGTAATAAGCCGTAATGGAAAAGAAACTGGAAAAGACCTATGTATCTGTATGTATATGTATCAATGAATTGCTTTGTGGTACACTTGAAACTAACATTGTAGATCAACTACACTTCGATTTAAAAAAAAAAGAATTTAAAAAAGAAAGTCATAGACTCTAGAGGTAAATGTAAAGATTTCCAAAGAAGCATTTTGAACAAAGAAAATTCTGTCTCTGGTTTGCTTTTTAAAAAACATTTAATTAAGTGCTTATTTTTTAAATTTTAATTTTTTATTGAAATATAGTTGACTTACAGTGTTTCAGGTGTACAACAAAGGGAGTCAGTTATACAGATATACACACATATATGTTCTTTTCAGATTATTTTCCCTTACTGGTTATTACAAGATATCGAATAGAGTTCCCCGTGCGCTACAGTAGGTTAAATGCTTATTTATTCCAAGCCATGTGCTCGGCACCAAGGCTACAGAGATGAATCACATTTGGTCCTCCCCTTGGGGCTCACACTGCCCAGTGAAGGAGAAAGAGACTTAAATACAAATCACAGTCAAGGGATGCAGCCTGTGCTGTGTTGGAGGATAAATGGCAGCCCAGAGAAAGGAGGGATTGTTTCAGCCTGGTGGGTATTGGGTCAAGGACAGGGTATTGGGTGGGTGGAAGTGCCTTTGTTAATGACATTTGAGATGAAAGAAGTTTTTACAGGTGCAGAAGAAATTCTAGGTAAAGGAAGATGTGTGAACCTGGCATGAGTCAGGGCAGTGCATGGGTGTATTTGGCGAAGGCTGAATAAGGTAGTGTGATTGGAAGACAGGTGATGGGGTAGTTGCTGGGAGATGAGTCCTGAGGGCAGCACCCCCCACCCCGCCCCCAGCAGGTGAGCTGTATGAGAGCGCAGACACCGGCTGCATCCTGGCCACCCCAAAGTTTCCCGGCGTATAGCAGCTGGTCATCACATGTTGATTGATTTAATGGAAGATGGTTGCAATTAAATTATGAAGATCCTCAGCTTTTTGATAAGGTGTTTGGACTTTATCCTGCGGCCATTGGAGGTTTTTCACGAGAGACGTGCCACTTTGAGGTTTGTTTTCAGAGTGTCACCCCACCAGCAAGACAGAGGTGATGGAACTTTCCTTCTCCGATGTTTGCTTAAGGAACTGGTCTGATGAGGCAGGTCTAGGGGAGGGCTGATTGACTTGCAGCTCTGACAAGCTCCCAGGTGTCACTGATGCTGCTGATAAGCCTCACAAAAGTAGCAAGGTGAGAATGGATGAGATCACTTCAATAATGAAGTTCCTAGGAGCAAGAGTGAGCATGATGTGTTTAGATACAGTGGTCATTCTTAAGGGCTGTCCTCTTTGGGATTTAGAAGATGAGAGGGTAGCTGGTTTGATGTTTAAAATTCTATCTCCCTTTAAAAGTACCACTCTTAAGTTTGGTGTGTTTGCTTGGTTTTTTTTGTTTGTTTGTTTGCTTGTTTTTTTGCTGGTTTGTTTGCCTGTCTGTATCTTAAAGAAATAGATTGCTTCCTGTAGCTTAAAGAGAGGAATTTGAGACCTTCAAGAAATATGTCAGAAAGTTTCCCTATTTGTAGGGAACCTTTGCTAACTGCAGAATAAAGAAAATGCAAACCCAAGTGATAATGCTATTTTAAAAGGAGATGTTGAATGAAGGAATTTTTAATGAGCTGGCTTTGATGTTTGGTCACCTTCCATTGTCTTTTTCCATTTGTTTGCAATACCACCAGTATTTATGGTGACTCACGTGCAAAGCTGTATACTGGTACCACACTGGAGTTACATACAGTGAATCAGTAGGTCCTGAATGATTGTAGGTGTAATAGGGAAGGTAAAGCAATCAGACGAATGATAAATTGTGTCTCTGTGTGTGTTTATGCATGTTATATGGATATAGAAAGAGGATCTGTCACTTTTTACCTTTCTATCAGGTAGAAAGTAACAAGCCATAAAAACAAGACAAGTAACATGTTATGTAAATTCCGAGGAGAGACGGAAAGATTATCAGGAAACTCACTAATCTTATTTTGCTCCAGATTAGTCATTGAAAAAAGCCCCAGATGTGGTGCCTGTCACTCAAAATCGCAGTCCCCTCACTTTAGCCAAAGAGAACAGTGAGGAACAGATGCTCCGTTTAGGACCCTGAATTTGAGAGGCTGCAGGATCCTAAGCAGATGTGTCAGGAATGCAACGTGGGATTGGAAACTGGTCCAGCGTTGGGCTAGAGATGGAAAATCTGTGTGCCCTCCACTCTGAAGGAATTGTCATGTGGAGTGATTAAAACTGCTGAGTGAAAGACTCTAGAGACAGAGGGAAAGACAGAGAACAGGTCGATCTTTGGGAAGGATCAGCATCGGGGCGTGTGGAGTGGGAAAGCGGGATCTGGGAAGGAATCAGGAAGGCAGGGGACCGCAGGAGAGCACCGCAGAGGCGGAGAGAGAATTTCATCACGGAGGGGTGAGCAGGCTTTGCCTGCACAGAGGTTAGGAAGAAAGAGTGAGAAGTAACAAATAGGTCTGTGTTTGTGATTTATGAGAATAAGTAAATTTCTCATACACATGCAAGGATCTCTACAAAGAATGGAGTGGGAAGAGAAGATTGTAATAGCTTGAGTGTTCTGTAAGTGACTACCGTGCAGCGAGTTTCTTTGTGGTCTGGTGTTTCGTGAGCCCTAGAAACCTGCAGGTATATGCGTCCCTGCTGGTGACGTTTCTAGCTTGCACAGCCTCTTTGGCTCTGGATTCCAAGCCTTTTTTCAGCTGAGTAGTGGTCAGACCCAGATACATATTTTTTAAATTCTTACATGGAGAAAAGCTTACATGGAGAAAGCTTAGAGTCACCCTTGACTTGGTTTCTCTCACAAACTGTCTCCAGCAAATTCTCCTGGATCTATCTTCTAAAATGTCCCATATCTGACCTGTTCAAAAGGTGACTGTTGCTATCACCCTAGTCCACAGACACTCGTATCTTTCTTTTTCAGTTGAAGTATAGCTTATGTACACTATTATGTAAGTTACAGGTGTATAACACAGTGATTCACCCTTTTTAAAGGTTATGCTCCATTTATAGGTGTTATAAAGTGTTGGGTACATTCCTCGTGTTGTGCAGTATCTCCTTGTGGCTGATTTTATTCATAATAATTTGTACCTTTTACTCACCTAACCATGTATTTCCTCTCCCGCCTCCTCCTCCCCACTGGGAACCACTAGTTTGTTCTCTGTATCTGTGAGTCTGCTTCTTTTTGGTGATATTCTCTAGTTTGTTGTATGTTTTAGGTTCCACATACAAATGACATTGCATAGTATTTGTCTTTCTCTGACTTATTTCACTTAGTATAATACCTTCGGGGTCCATCCATGTTGTTGCAAGTGGCAAACTTTCATCATTTTTTATGGCTGAGTAGAATTCCATTGTGTTTATGTGTGTGTGTGTGTGTGTGTGTACACATACACATCACAACTTTATCCATTCATTTGTTGATGGACACTTAGGTTGCTTCCATATCTTGGGAACTGTGAATAATGCTGCTGTGAACATTGGGGTATAAGTATCTGTTCAAAGTAGTGTTTCTGTTTTTTTCAGATATATACCCAGTAGTAGAATTGCTGGGTCATATGGTAGCTCTATTTTTAGGTTTTTGAGAAACAGACACATGTTTTGCTTGGATTATTGCAGAAGCTTCCCAGCTGCTGTCACTACTTCTAACCCTGTTCCCTTTCAGCCTGTTCTCTACTTGAATAGCGATCCTTGAAACATGTAAAAATGTAAATCAGATTATGTCACTCCTCTGTTCCGAAACCTCCCACTGGCTTTCCATCTCATGCAGAGATAAGAACTGATGTCCTTATGAAACCTCTAAGCCAAGCTGGCCTCCTTACTGTTCCAGGGACACTTGCCCCACTCCTGCCTCAGGGCCTTTGCACTTGCTGGTCCCTCAGCATAGAAAGATCTTCAGATACCCTTGTGGGTTGCTTCCTCCCTTCCCTCATGTCTTCACTCAAATGTACCTTCTCAGAACAGCCTTTCCTGTCCTGTCCCCTCCTCGATCACCACAGCCTGTGACTTGACTGCACTTTTCTGCTTTATTTTTATTTATCTTGCATAGACTACAATATATGATCCATGAGAACAAGAATTTCTTTTTTAACAGTTTGAGGAATGTCCCTCATATTTTATTATTTGTATTTTTTTTTAATTTAAGTATAGTTGATTTACAATATTGTGTTGGTTTCAGGTGTACAACATAGTGATTTAAGTTTTTGGGTTTTTCGCTTGCTTGTTTTTGCAGATTATATTCCATTATAGGTTATTACAAGATATTGGGTATAATTCCCTGTGATACACAGTAAATCCTTGTTGCTTGTCTGTTTTATTTGTAGTAGTTTTTATCTGTTAATCCCAGATTCCTGATTTGTTCCTTTGCCCCTTCCTCTTCCCTTTGGTAACCAGAAGTTTGTTTTCTATGTCTGTGAGTCTGGTTTTGTTTTGTATATCAAGTTATTTGTATTATTTTTTAGATTCCACATATAAGTGATACATAGTATTTGTCTTTGTCTGACTTATTTCTCTAAGCGTAGTATTCTCTAGGTGCATCCATGTTACTGCAATGGCGTTACTTCATTCTTTTTATGGCTGACTAGTATTCCATTGAATATACGCACCACATCGTCTTAAGCCAGTCTGTTGATGGGCATTTAAGTTGCTTCCTGTCTTGGCTATTGTAAATAGTGAAAGCAGGGGTATTTGTCTTACTTTGTTCACTGTAGAATCTCCAGTGCCTAGAACAGTGCCTGGCCATCTCTTCCTTCCCCTGACCGATGCTGTTCTGGGGCACTTTGTTGGGTGCCTGCATGCTGGACGGGATGTGGCTGCCCTCGCGGGGGGCTGTCCTTGGTCCCTCCTGCCTCCACCGCTGCTCAGCCGGCTCCTTCTGCCCACTCAGAAGTTACTCATCCCCCAGGCTGTGGGCTGGTGGCATGGAGCCGATTGGCTTTGGCAAAGTTACAGGTGCAGGACGGCGTGTTGGGATTTGAATGTGGTGAAATTTTTAGAGTAAATGAGGACATTCCAGTCTCTTTCATTTTGGTAAGCAATGTTTGGAACATTACTTTGGAATTAATTGAATGTGTTTAAAAAGTAACAGGAAACATTACAGAAAATCACCAGTAGTCACTGCAGAGAGCCTGTGTCCAAAAAGAAACGTGGGAAGAGGCTGCTCAGCGCAGGGAAAGCAGGCTGGGAGGGCATTTCTGCTAATTGAGGGCCCTACCCTCTGGTTGTGTTCGGGGTCAGGTTTGTTTTCTGGGGGAGAATTCTGTGGGTTGCAGGGATCTGAGGCTGTAGAGCGGGGACAGAGAAGAAGCCCATTTTGGACAAATCTCAAGAGTTAATGTTAATTCTCTTCCACTTATTTCTGGCAAGAATTGTGTTCTCTTTGGGGAAGTTGTTTCCAGTAATAACCCTTGACCAGCCCATCTCTGTCTCCTAAGTCCAGCCTAGTGTTTCTTTTATATGGGAAGCATTTCACCTCTGCGCGTATCAGAGACCCTCTGAGGAGTTTCTACAAACGACTGCATGCGTGTGTGCATGTGTGTGTACATGTGTATGTGTGTCTTCAGAGATTTTAATACAGTAAACTTGCATATCTTCTAGGTAAGAGACACATACAAAAAATAAACCCACATTAAGGATTTTAAAAAATGATACAAGTTCACTGTCCTTTGCTTCTTACTTGTTCATTAAAAATCAGAAGACATAAGAAACAATAACAAAAACTACTTGAAGTCTTCCCTCCTGCCCACAAGATAACTTACTGTTAGTTTTGTTGTGCAGGCTTCAAACATTTCCCTATAGAAATATATATACTACCTTACAAAAATAGAATAATGTCTAATATAATATTTATGTTAGATATACAAGATTATATATACTATGCATTCAAAACAAAAATGGAATTGCACATATGTAAACAAAACTGGAGTTGTACCATATATAGTGCCTGCTTTTTTCATTTAGAAATATTGTGAACATTTTCCCATATCATTAAATATACATCACCGTGATCATTTTCAGTGACTACATTAAGTAGATGTAATTTATTAGTTTATGAGTTCAGGTCATTTTCAGTTTTTTCTCCAATTATAACAGTGCTGTCATGAATATTTTTTTTTGTGTGTGTATATATATCTGTTTCTGTGTTTATTTTATATGTACTTTTTTGTGACAGTTTGCTAGATATGTGATACATGTAATCATTTTTCTTCAAATAAAATACTAAGACATGGTCACAAATTTTTTCTCTGGTTTGTGAAGATATTACCTGAGTAGTAACACTAAGGTGGAGAAATCTAGTCATATTTAGCAGTACTTGAAAAGAACTGCAGATATTGGGGGAAAAAATATGTGAAGCTGGAACTGTTGTAGAAACTGGGATAGTTACTAGTGCATATTGGCTCAAGACCATTATCTCATGTACAGAGCTGGGCTGAGGTTACTGATCCGGCAGTGACCTGCTTCCCACATTCAAGTTCATCAAAGGAAAAAAAAAAAGAAAAAGTTCGTCAAAGGAAGGCCGAGTTTATCTTGTACAGATATGGTTCTCCATGTGTTTTGATCCGAGTGTTTATTAAAATATGCGTTCTGTGCTTGTCTTCCAGGTAATTGGTAAATTAATTATTTATACTTGGTAGTTTTCAGTTAACCAGAGCATTTAATTAGTGCTCTTTTTTCCAAACTTCAAATAAATAGGAGTTCACTGCAATTGCAGTAATAGGAGTTTAACTTCTTGTATTAAAACTACCCAGGATAGTCAAGCCGGTGTATGCCTGGATCACTGAGTTTAGAGAGGTTTAGGTAATTTAAACGGACAAGAAGTTAAAACGTTTATCTTGATGAGATAATACTTATTTTTAAGGAATCTGTTTCTATACGTGATTCCGCCATAGGTTTACTTGGCAGAATTCCACAGGCAAGCAGTTTTAATTATCAGGCAATTTACTCTCTCAATTCTGATGCATATGAGTGCTCTGTTCAGACAGGTCCTACCAGTTCTCATTTTTCTCAAATACACTTTGAAACTTACCTAGTAAATAGTAGCAGCCCTGTGTGGATTTTGGGTTTGGTTTATTTCAGTTGCTCCTGGGAGCAAGGGACAAAGGAATCTAAAGGGGAGAGTTAAGGTGACTTGATCGGAAGAGGAGGAAGTGGCCCAGTGAGGTGCCAACAGCACCGAGTGTCAGGTCCCAGGGAAAAGAATCCCAGTCCGCTGGCCAGTCCCTGCCTGGAATACTGTGTGCATCTGTGTACTGTTTTTAAAAGAATGTCAGTAACAAACTAAATTCTCATCAAGCAGGAAATTGAGCAGAATAAAATCCTTTTTCTTCTCCAGAGAGAAGAAAACTAAAGTTGAGACAAGAGATGGCTTCTCAATGACAAATCTCCTCATTTTAGGCGGAAGACTTGGCTTCTTGGTGTTGCTGCAGTGCGCCTAGCTAGGACCCGTGGGCAGAAATTGTAGGAGTTACTGTCCGTTCCCTGAAAATAAGACCTGTCTAACCTGAAGAGTGGTCCAGCAGTGGAATGACGGGCTCCCAGCTGAGAGCAAGCCCCCCAGAGCTGGAGCGGGCAGGGCCCACCATCCACAGGTCTTCGGTACAGGGATTTCTTGAACTCAGGTGAGGAGGTGAGATTCTGACCGCCTCTAGGTCCCTTCCAGTTCTGAAATGTTAGGATCTCACACTGGCTTGTGAGATGCTCATACCGACTGCTTAGCCAGGGAGGTCTACTTCCTGTCATTCAGTTTAAAACATTTCAAGTGCTTTTCTGTTGAAACTTCTGATGGCTCCACAGCTGTGTCCTGCGATGAAAAAATTACTTACTTGAGCTTGGGTTGCATCCCAGTGTTGTAAACATTCTTCCCCAATTCAAAAATTTCCTCTTAAAATTAAAAAAAAAATCTTTTTTAAGGTACGTGAAGATGTAGATTTACAAAAGCGAACATCTCAACGTAAGGATTCTATCATTGCATTAATTTAAGTGACAATGAAAAGTCACAATTAATTTCTTTTCTTTTCTTTTTTTTTTGGTGGGGAGCGAGAGGAGGTAATTAGGTTTATTTACTTAGTTTTAGAGCAGGTACTGGGGACTGAACCCAGGACTGCGTGCATGGTGAGCATCCTCTCTACCACTTGAGCTAACCTCCCCTTCCCCCCACAATTAATTTTTAAGAAATTGATGGTGTAAAGAAAATGCTGATGGAGAGGCTGAATATATAAAGATAACTTCCATAATTTTTCCAAATGCTGTGTCCACCTAAAGGCATAAAGATGTATTTACTAGGTGATTCGTCATAGCAATGTATGGAAGCAAAAAGCAGGATAGTGAGTTATCGTTCCTCAGTATGTATTACTGGTGTTTTTGAAATTTTGGTAAGAGCAATTTCCATGAAATCTACCCTCTTAACAGATTTCTAAGTGCACACTGCAGTAGGGGTACCTGTAAGGACAGTGTTGTACAGCAGATATCAAGAACTGACTCATCTCGGATAGCTCAGACCTCACTCCTGTTGAACAGCAGCTCCCCATTTCCCCCGGCCCCTGGCACCCTCTCTGTTCTGTGAATTTGACTGTTTCAGAGTCCTCATCTAAGTGGAACCATGCAGTATTTGTCCTTCTGTGACTGACTGACTTAGCACCATGTCCTCTAAGTTCATCCATGCTATCCCATTCAGCAGGATTTCCCCCCTTTTTAAGGCTTAGTAATATTCCACCGCATGTCTGTACCACATTTTCTTATTGTGCAAAGAGATAGAAGGGAACTGACTGGGATAAAAAAAATGCAAAACATCTATGCATTAAGATGATGGTTTTCTGGGTGGATTTTTGCTCTTTGTATACCAAGCTACTAATTATACATCTTAAAAGCCATGTGTATAGTATATACTGTGTTTTATAGTTACTGTAGCTATTAAGGGTACTGCATTCAAGGTAGATGTGACACTGGCTAGTACAAGGTCCTTGTATAGCACTTCTGAAAACCTCAGGCAGTTTCAGGCAGCCTGATTAGAGTGCTGTGTGCCCCAGGCATCCTGGGTGACCCGTAACCACACGGTCTTGGGCACTTGATCCCAGGTCTCCAGCTCTGGTTCCAGGGTTGTCGTAGCTGTCATTCCTGCCAGCTCTCAGGTTAGACTATACACAGAGTTCTAGACCAAAAAGGACACTTTTGGTCCAATTCCTTCATTTAGGAGCGATGCTGAGCTTCAGAAAGAGGAGGTGACTGCCCAGGACCACGCACATGAGACTGGAGGCCGATCTGCAGCTCCCTGACTCTGAGCTCTGTGTTACTCCTCTGTGCAAGAGTAGTAACTTGTTGGCCTCTGGTGGCCTTTCTTCTAGGGACTGGTCTGTGTCCAACTACTATCCTTTTTTGGAGATGTTTGTATAGAATTTATACCTAAAATGAAACACAAAAAGAAGTGGCAAGTGTATTTTCTTATATTGGGGTTCATCACTGAGAAATTAAACCCATCATTTTGCTGGTCTTAGAAATAGTACGTAAAGAAATGGTGTGTAACAATAGAGCTGTCCAAATTCCTAATCATGTGAAACACCGGAATTTCTTTCGAGTACTACTGATGTAATTTTGAACCCTGAGGACTGAGTTGGATGAATTAGCTGTGATTTCTCATGTCCTTTTCCTCGTGCTTTATTTTCTCTCCCAACTTATTTTGTATCCTGAACTGATCTTCAAACATTGTTTCTATCGTGTTGCCCTCCCACTTTCCCCAAAAGAAACCTGTGGGACCCTTCACTCCTGTGCGTTCATTACTGCACAGGGTCAGGTTCGATTTCTGTCTGATGTATTCCTGGTCCTCAACCCCGGGCTGACTTTAACTTCCCAGTTATATTTTCTGTTACTTTCCTCTCCCCAAAACCCTTTGCTTCAGTGAAGTCATGGCTCATGTCATTTTGATTGCCTGAACCCCTTTTCCGCTGCTATTTTGCTTATCCAACTTTCACTTGGCCCCCTTTAAAATCTCCTAACTACTCTGAGTGACCCCTAATAACCTTTCCTTCTGTATTTCTTTAAAAAATATTTATTTACCAGTTTTTGATATGAAGTGTGTTTTTTTAAAAAAAGGTCCAGTCAATGAAGAAAATCTCTTCCATCTCAAGTTCCTAGTTCTTCTGAGGTAACCACTGTTAAGTTTCTTTTGCAGCCTTCTCATGCTTTTCACTCATGGTCACAAAATGGCTGCCTTATCTCCAGGTATCACATTTGCATTTAAGACAGTAAGTCCAGGGAAGGGAGGAAAAAAAGGGTATCATAAACCATATCTGATCTTTTCTTTTCTTTTTAAAGCAAAAGCTTTCCCAGAAGCCCAAAGCAGACTTCTGTTTATGTCTCTTTGGCCAGGTCTGTGTTACATGGCGATGCCTAGCCTCCAGAAGCTCTGGGAATACAGAAGACATATTTAGTTTTCTCAGTACCTCCACTGGAGGTAATAAGGAAGAAGGGACTTGGGAGTGTATTTTGAGTTAGTCACTAGACTGTGTCTACCACACATAAAATGTTATCTTCATATTGGATTTTGAAAAGTTAATGTTGTAACAAACCACTTTGCTATATTCTCCTGTTGTTTTGAAAAACTTTTCGGTTATTTCTCTTTTGTCTTCCTGGTGTGTTATTTTAAAATTCAGAAAAAAAATTTCTTTCTCTATTTTAGTAGTTTTTGCAAATCTCCTATGAAGAAGCTTTCATCTGTAGGCAATGGAAAACTCTATCGAAATGAGTTTAGAAACAGAAGGAATGTATTAATTCACATCGTAGGGCATTGTGAAGATAGAGTGGACTTCAGGTGCATTTGATTCAAAGGATCCTGGTGTTTTCAGGTTCTGGCTTCACATCTCTGTGATTTTCTTGGCATGTGGCTTTGTCCTTGGCTGACCTCCTTTGTCGTAGCAGAATGGCTGCACCAGAGAAGAACGTCTCTTTGGGTAGCTCTCAAAGGCTTCTTTCCAGTAAGTCTACAGAAACCATCTGCAAAATGACTGCTTATCCTCACACCCACCCCTGTGATGTCCTGAAGCCTGTCCTTCATCCACTGAATTGAGTTTTCATCAATGTCTCTGTTTCTTTTATTCCTTTCACGTGACATCCATTTCTGTCGTAGCCTTATTCTTCTTTTCTGTTTCTTCTCTGAACCTTGCTAGCTGTCTTCATCTCGGTGTCTTACTGTTTCTTCTTTGAGCTCTTATTTCAGAGATGTTATGCCTTTTAAAAAAAATCTCATAGAGAGATGTTGGTTCATAAATTTCGAATTCTTTGTAGTTTAATTTCTCTGGTGTGTCTTCTTTAACTGGTTGTTATTTGTAACGTTTCTTTCTTTTACCTTGCACTTGACTTGCATCGTTTGTTGATGGTTCCTTTCTCATTATTTCTCAGTTTTAAATGGGATCGTTCTTGCCCGGGTAGCAGTTTGCCGCCCGATGTGTTTGGGGAGTGGTGGGGCTTCAGGCAACTTGAATCTCCGTCGGCTGCTCAGAACAGGTTCTTACCAGCGCTCCTTCCTGAGGGTCCATCTCTCTGTGCCGCAGAGAGTTTTGACTGTGAAATCAGGTCCAGTGTTTGAATAGAAACTGGCAGGATGTATATGTCCATTTTTGTGAAGACTTCGGTGTATGAGAACCTTGCTGTTCTGTCCCATGGCTCCCCTGATGAAACGCAAGCATTTGATGACTGCTTTTGTTGGTCTTTGTGGCTCTTCGGTGTTCTGCGTTTTCCTTGATCTATTGGAAGCAAAGCTGAAATGAAAGCTGTTAACATAATGCTTTAAAAAGACTTCTCTTAGGATCCTGCCGTTACTTAACTTTAAATTTTGAGACAACTAAGTTTAAATGATTTACCCACTGGCGTTTCATATACCCAAAATATATATGTGTGTATATATATGTATTTCAAAACCCGTAATATTACTCAAACAGAAAAATCCTAGTGGGACAGAGATGTGCTGAGTATGCGAAGGAAAACTCGCATTTTGAAATTGGGATATTTCACAGTTTGGAGAACAGGCTGCTTGATAGCACAGACGGAAATATTTTCTTAGTCAGGAGGCACCCAATAGAAGGAAGAGAACCTGGCGTTTCTGGGCTGTCTGCTGCTGCGAGCACTGTGCTACATATTTCAGACTAAACACAGTCTTTGGACTCCAAGACGCTCTTGGTGGACAGGGGAGATGAGGCCATGCGTGACTCAAACAGGCCCAGAGTGGTGTTACCGGGGACAGTCTCCGTGTTCTGAGGGCACTGCCATCACCCTCATTCTTGAAAGGAGGTGAACTAGACTAGAGAGGGTAAGTTACGTGCCTCAACTCACAGAGCCAGTTCGTAGCGGAACCTAGATTTGAACTTGCTTCTAGGTCCTGGCTTCTAGGAGTGCACATTTAAAATACTGTTTTATTTCAAGGTGCCTTTGTTCTCAGGAATCAAGGATCACTTAATATGCCTCTGGAATAATTAATAAGTTGTATCAAGTATGTGATCTTTCCTGTGTCTGGTAAAGTGCTGTGTTTGGAATGGCTTGTCCCACAACCCCGCTTAGAAATTCTGTTCTTTTAAAGGGTCCAGACCTTTCTGGATGAAGCTCACACCAAAGTCCCTTCAAAAAGCAGGGCTTCTCCCTCCTCTGCCTTCTGTTTCTGTCTGTAGTGCCCGTGGTCTGTCCTCCGTGGTGAGCTCTTCAAGGGCGGGACCATGGCTTCATCGTCCTTGGACCCCATCCTCTTCTTGGCCAGTGCAGGGGTACCTGCATCAACACAGTGCTCTGTCTGTACTGTTTATTGGTGTCTTGCTTGCTGTGTGTCTAGGGCTCAGAAGACAAGTACGCAGGGCTTGGAGGCGTGAAAATTGTATCCGTGTTGAGTTTAATGTCGAGGGTTTTACCTCCGTCGTGCCCCTGGGCAGGATAAGTTGGTACCTGGGGCTTGGAGGTAGGCGTGTGTGGGGACCGTTGTCCGACGTCTCTGCTTCTGGGCTCAGCACCACTCTTGTATTAATAGTACTGATAAATAATACTAAGAAAAGTCTCGGTACTCCGCTCTACATAGTATCTTCTATCAACAGCCAGAAAGCACTTTTTGGCTCTTGGAAATAGTTTCACGTTCGGGTACTAAGTGTGCACTACAGACGTTAAAACATTTTATAAGTGCATGTTGTTCAGACACTCTTTTCTTTTTGCTCAGTGTTGACTGTGTGTGCTTAAGAGTGAGAATCAAGGGCGTGATTTTTGTCTTTCCTGAGGAGTAGTAGGTCACGTGCCAGAGGAAGAGGAGGAAAGGTCCAGAACGAGTCCACGTGTTCTCTCTTCTCTGGGCTTAGAAGATGACCGGAAGGTTTGCTTCAACCAGAGGAAGAAAGCTTCTGTTTTGCCTGTGAGCCTTCCAGGTGCATTGATGTGCTTGCCCTTGGTGATTCCAGGTCCGGCTGGAAGGGTTCGAGCCTGCACTTTAAGCAGTCGCACCTCTGGCGCGCCTGTAAATGAAACACAGCCGTTTGGTTACTGCTGTGGGGAGCAGACGCCACTCAGCGCGCAGGTGCAGTGCTGTATGTTCTCATGTTTCTCTCTCTCTCTTTTTAAAACTTGTTTAACTGGGGCAGTGGGGGAAGAGAGAGCAGGAAGAACCCTTTATTTAGGTACCGTGTGGATTGGCGTTACTGCAACGAGGACGGTAATTTTCTTCTTGGCAGCGTCCGCAGGGCGCTCAGGGCAGATCCCTGTCACAGTAATCCTTGAATAATCCAAACAGGGACAGGCATTCAGAAGTAATAGGATTATACCTGAGACTTTTATGGATGGAGTGATCAGGCTCCTTAACCCTCTGGTAACTAGCCTCACCTAGAACTAGAGACAACCGGGAATTTTATTTCATCTTTTCATTCTTATTCGAGAGAAAAGCCAACTTTCTTCCAGGCAGGCTCAGTGTTGTCCCCAGAGGAAGGTGGAGCGGGCGCCTGAAGGCCCCTCCCTGTCACTGTTGCTGTTGTGAATCCAAACCGTCAGGAAAATGAGCTGAGCAATACTTCACTTCATGTTGTTTGTTGTGATAAAAATCTCTCTCTTTCTCGTCTTGCCCTGGGAGGCACAGCCCTAATTCACTCTCCATGTCCCTTCAGTAAGCAGAACCGGAGAGCAGCTCATTAGCTCAGCAGAAACAACCCTTCTAAGGAACAGTCACCATCACGCATCACATAAAGCATGAATTCTGTTGAGACTGAGAATGAAAGTGGCAGCCTGTGATTGGGTGGGGGTGAGAAGGGCAAAAGGGACGAGGGGAATTGTCCAGGACCCAGGAATTTCAGGGCTGATTCCCATACCGTAGGGGTCGAAGAGAGGGGAGTGTGTTTATTGAAGTGGGGGGGATAATGGAGCGGAGAGACGAGGCAAGGCAGGCCTGGGGGAGGTGTAAGTTAGTGTGGGGCACTTGGGGTGAAGTCCGCAGAATAAATCGTGTCTAGTATGAGCTCCCCCCACCCCCTTACTTTTTTTAGTATTTTTTTGGTGGAGGGGTCACTGGGTTTACTTATTTGTTTACCTTTAACAGAGGCACTGGGGACTGAGCCCAGGACCTCCTGCACGCTGAACACATGCTCTGCCCCGGGCTGTGCCCTCTCCCTAGACCCTGTCCTTAACACAGTTTTCAGGATGTGTTTTTGTTTCATTTAAATAATGTCTAAGCAGTCCATGGGACTTTTGAATATTTGACAGCTTTTAGGGTAAAACTGCTAAGCTTAACTGAGTGTGCATTATGATCATACTTTTCAAGTTTAAAAAGAGAGGTGTGTGCTGACCCGTTCCCAGGTCCTCAGCCGCCCTGAGTTTCTGGGAGGCTGCTGGAGTCTCCTTTCAGAACCCCACACGCGGTCTGATTAGGCTTAAGGAAACGGCTAACCTGACCGGCAACCCGACACCCTTTGTTCCCGCTGCTTTTTTATGGATGTCGTTTCTGTCCGAGGTTCTCTGGGTGTGGGGCGGGGCGGGGCGGGGCAGTCTCCCTGTCTGAGCTGGCCTCGCTCCTCCTCACTGGGCACTAAGAAGCCCCCATTGTCTTTAGGAGGACCGGCCAGTGGCCGCAGTGCCCTCCGACCGTGTGCTTTGTAGTCCTGGAACACTGCTGGGCGGGGGAGGTCCTGTTGCACCCATTTTGCAGGTGAGGAAACCGAGCTGGGAGGTAGCCTTCCTGGATCACCACACAGCATCATGGGGCCGGGTTGGGGGGACCCCGGCTGTTCTGACTCTGTGCCTGGTGCTCTCTTGTCCTGGAAAACCAGCATGAGAAGCAGAGAGCTCAGGAATGGGGACTCGTCCTTGCCCTTGGCTCCTGGTTCTGCCTCCTGTCTCCTCCCTTGGAGGAGGGGAGCCACTCCTGGCCGCACCTGTATGCAGGCGCCTTGGTCCCCTGCAGGCCTCTCCTACCAGGCTTCGTCCTCTGTCCCTCTCCTGGGGGCCTGACCCCCTCACCAGGGCCGTGTTTCCTGTTACTGGGGCCACAGTCCTTGGTAGTCGGTGCTTCCCTGGGAGGCTGGGATGTTGTCCATCCTCTAAGCCTAGTTGGAAACCCAGTTCCACAGAGCCCCCCGGCTGTCCACGGGCTCTCCCTCCGGACTCCCCTAGACTCCATCCAGAACTCGGGGCATCCCACCCCTTCTGCCTTTCTTCCGTTCCCAGCTTAGATTCTAGAGTTCTCCTCCTTGTTTATTCTCTTAACAAGTCTTTATTCCTTGCCTGCAAGGTGCCAGGCATTGTGGCAGGTGCTGGGGAAGCACTAGCAAGGATGGCCGGGGGAGGAGGTGGGTGTTGATCAGAGAGGCGCACCGGTGCCACTCAGCCCTCTGCCAGAGCTCACGGTGCCGTGCGTCGCTGGAAACTCACCATCACCAGCCGAAACTAGACACACACACAGAAAGTCCTACTCTGCTCCCCCAGTAAATGCTCCATCTCATTTCCAGGACCCCTCACACTCCACACATCCCTGCCTAAGTGAGGATAAACAGGAGTCCTGGTCTGTACATTTCTGGTGTTCCTACAATCGAGTGTTGGCTGTTTGTACATTTCGAGTCCTGTTCTGGCTACAGACCATTGGTAGTTTCAGAAGAGAGGCTGAGGGTTGGGTTCAGTCGCCCTTTCTGTGAGCACCAAGGCTGGTGCTGGGTACCAGGCAGTGATGGGAGCCCTTCCCCGGGAAGGAAGCTGATCTGTGTCTTAGGCTGGCTCACGTCGCCCCCTAGTCCTGCCCACGGGTAACTCACTGGGCTGCCCTTGAGCTCTGGAAGGTCTGGAAGGCAGGGAGTGTCCTCAGCCAGGTGCTCTTCTAGACCCAGCTCAGAGTCCCCAGTGCGGTGGGCCTGAACCTCAGGGCTGCAGAGTGTGTCACAGTCACACGGGGAGCTATGTTCAAGTGCACTGCTGAGTATAGTTGTCTCCTACGTAGAAATTCAAAGTGCATCTTTTCTGGGTCCCACTGGGCCCCACCCCAGATTTACTCAATCAGCCTGGCATCCCTGGCTTTCAGAAAGAGCCCCCTGGGCGATGCTCACGCACGGCCAGGGTTTGGAAACTGCTCTTCTAGTGGATGGATTTCTAGTGAACCTATGACTGTAACGTCCTCCCAAATAGAAACATCAATAAATGACACCCGGAGGATGAGGACAGGGCAGTGCTGGCAAAGCCATCCTTGGAAAAACTGAGCTGTCGGCATTGTGAAAAGAATTGGATGGTATCGCCCAGTATTTGATTTAATCGAATATGCTCAACAGAAAGCATTTAACTCTATTTTATATTACTAAAGGACAGTTGACTTGGTGAAAAGATAAAATCTGAACCATCTTCTTGCTTTTCGAAAACTGTTCCCTTTTTGGCATTTCATGTCAGTACTTCATCCAGGAACCTTTAAATGTCTACTCCTGTAGGCGCTGGGGCGTGTACAAAGGAAAATAAGACCCAGTTCTAACTTTGAAGAGAGCACAGTGTGGTGAGGAAGGTGAATTTGTTTAAAAATTTTAAGGCACTTACAGGACCATGTTCATCTCCACATTGCATGTGATCTCATTTCCATGCCTAGTTTTTATTCAGTTGTGTGTGTGTGGGTTTGTTTGTTTGTTTTTGCAAATCTTTTGTGAACTTGCCTCTTGCAAGTGAACAGTCATTGTGGACTTTAAAACTTCTTATTTTCCGTTAAAAGTAAGATCCTGGCTGGGGTGGAAAATCACAGCCTCAGATCCCAGATCTACACTCTTGGTGTGAGTTTGGACAAGATTCTCGGCCATATGATATGTCTCCTCGTTTATAAAATGGTTCTGGTACCTCCTACCATTGTTGTGAGGATTTAAAAAGAAACCAGATGGGTGAGAGAGTCCAGCCCCAACATGTGCCCCGCCCGGCACGTAGTGAGCATCCTGGGTCTGTCTGTCCCTTAGCTTGAGGGAGAAAATAACATGTGAAGACAGGAGGAAACTGACCCCTTGAGCCATACCGGCCGTAGATTATGTACCTGAGGAGAACAGTTCTGACCACGCTTTGCTTGGATGACGGTTTCCTGGCAGCAGTGTTACAGCCGTTTTGGTCCAGGTAGTCTCTGTCGTGGGAGCTGTCCTGTGCGTTGCAGCGTGTATGGCAGCATCACTGGCCTCCATCCACTAGATGCCAGGGGTACTGCCAAGTCTTGACAACCAGGCGTCGCCAAAGGTCCCCCGGGTTGGGGGACACAAAACTGGTCTGTTTGAGAGCCACTGGATTGGACTCTTCCTCCTCTGTTTTGTGTGGTCAGTTCTACCCCTCTGCCTCTTAACAAGCATTTAAACGTTTTTACTCTTGGTCAGAGAAATTCCAAGTAAAACCACAATGAGGCTGCTCCATACCTACCAGCATAGTGGGAATGAAAAACATGGAAAAGTGTTGGCAAGGATGTGAGGTAACTTGAAGTCCTGTGCACCGATGGCAGAAGTATAAATTGGTACAACTGCTTTGGAAAACTCCCTGGCAGTATCTACTTCATTTGAACATATGCTTGCTCTGTGACCTGACGTATCTATCCCTGAGTATGTATGCAACAGAAATGCGGCCGTGTGCTCACCAAAGATGGGAACTAGAATATTTGTAGCAGCACTGCTTATAATACCGTCCTAATAAAGATGACCTTAAATGTCCACCAAATGTAGAATAAAGTGTGGGCTGTTAAGAGCAATGAAATACTATATAGCCATGAATAGGAATGAATTTTTTCCGCTTACACATAAAAATAAGGGTAACATTCATAAACATAATGTTGAGTGAAAGACTCCAGTCACAAAAGAATATATACCATAGGATTCCATTTATAATAAGTGGTCAAATTAGTCTAACGCTCTTGAAAGTTAGGGTAGTTGTTACCTTGTAGGGGTAGTTACTGGAAGGGGACACAAGTTGGGACGAAGCATTAAAATTCTCTCTATTAAAAACCAGGTGTGTCTGTTTTCTAGACTGGATTCTACTGGTTGAAAGGGTGTTTCTAGAGATAGAAAAGTGGTGCATAATGAATGAAATATTGCGAAGGCAGATTGAACAGCTAGTTGAAGATTAGGTCAGATATTGGCACTGTCAGAGACGTTAGCCCTTCAGATATTAAATACCTAGGACTTTTCCTCCGTTGGGTTTCTTCTCTTGTTTTTATGTGGACATCAATTCCAGCCAATCTGGCAGGAATATGTCTGTGGATAATTTTAATTTGTAAGAGTGTGAATATCAGAATAATATTTTATTTATGAAGGTTCTTTGGGATTTACTGAACTAAATTGTAGTAATGAAAACCACTACAATAAGCGTTTTTGTGTTCATAAGGAAACATTTGTTTCAAGCATATGAGGCACTAGAAAACTGGCAAGTTACAGTGTTTTGCAAGAGATTTTTCCTTTCTTGGGAATACTAATTAATTAACCTCCCTTCTGCAGTACCGATTTATTCTGATTTGTTTAAAACATCAGTTCTAGGCTGCACTTTAAATGCTATTTATATCTTAAATTCATGTTAATAAAGCAGATTTCTTGTTCAATCATTTGGTATCATTCAAATTGGTTTTGTTAGTATTTTGTTTTAACTTGCAAAGTTTAGTGAGAGTAGAACTGTTGTTAAAATATATTTACTGTGACTTTTAAAATTAAGAGGCTCATTGTGTTTGAACTCAAGTGAGAAATTAGGCTGTTTGCTTTCCTAAAATTGCCTTTGCAACTTAAAATCCACCCCTAGAGGGTGCTGTTGTAGTGAAAAGTTTAAATCTTTGATTTGAAGAACCATTTTAAAGCTTTTTAAAAAGTACATATATTTGTGTTGAAATCCCACAATAGTCCAGTAAATGACCTTAGTCATGCTTAATAGAAGTTGAGAGTGCTTTAACTTAGAAATGGTACTATTTTATAAACAATAAAAGTCAAGACATACAGCTTAGTGGCATTTGCTTGTGTGAAAAGTTTGACAAAATACTATATGTTTGTCATCATCATTTCACTGTGAGCAACTCCAAGTTAGAGAAATAAGCAATATTTTGTGATATATTTAGGAATTCTTTTCCTTGAAAGAAAATAGAACACATGGAACCTAACAGGTAGATATTCAGGCTCACATCATTGATGCTTGAGGCATTTGAAAACTGTTTTGTTTTGGTGTCTTCCTTAATTCACCAGCTACGCTATTGAAGACCTACTGTGTGCAAAGCAGTCTGTATAATCTGGTAGGGGCGAGGTACATAAATTATGTCATAGTCTGCTTTCTTTTAGAATTAAGTGCGTTATAAGCCTAAAACACAGTGGAATAAAGACATTAATCCCAGCTAATGGGTTTCTTGTGGAAGGAGGGGTCTTAGCTGAGCCTTTGAGGAGCCACAGAACTTTGCATTCTAAACAATATTTAAGAGAAAAGACAATTTGGTTCCTTAAGTCTTCTTTCTTACCTCTCAATGCTAAGTTTCTTTTCACTTAAACCCTTTTCTTTGCTTTCCTTCTCACAACCTTGTCTTAGTGATTAAAATAATCACATTGAAAAAATGACAGTGCCTTGACCCATGAAGTGTTTAACAACATCGTCTTCCTCATCATCACTGTTCACCCTGCACTGGAGGACGTGCCCATACATTGCAGTGGATTCTAGAGATGACCCTAACTTGACATTTAAAATTTTTTAAAAATTCTATTTGCTTATTTTTAATGGAGGTACTGGGGATTGAACCCAGGACCTCATGCTTGCTAGGCACGCTCTCTACCACTGAGCTCTACCTGCCCCCAATAACATGGCATTTTTGCACATCCAGCTTTTGGGTTCACTGAGCTGTAGATCAAGTTATGGTCAAACTTACTTTCTTCCTTTAGTAGGGTCTCTTTGATTGCTCTTCACGTTATCGGGTTAAAGTGATTGAAAAATAATAAATGTAGGTATGGTAAGGAGGAAAAACAACTTTAAAATGAAAGCATTAGCTAATACGTAGTTTATTTAGAATCCTGGGAAGAAGAGAGTGTTTGAATCCAGCGAGGGAACCAAGTAGCCCAATAGGGTTATTTACATTTCTTGGTGTCTTTGAAGAGATTATTGTTAGACTGAACATGAAAATATCCCCTGCTCTGCAGGTGCGCTCACGAAGGCATTTTATTTTTTAATAAGTGTCTGGAGAGTGATTGTGATCATGTGGCTTTTATGGAGCAGCTCACAGTTTTGCTGATTCTATTCTAAACTGGTAGTCAGCGCTCTGGCAAGTAGCACCATTTGGCCTCGTAATTAGCCTGGGCTTCCTTCTGCCATCAGTCTGCGTCACTACTCCACAAAGATGCTAAGACACTGCCCTAAGGAACACTTCAGGGGCCCTTGCTGTGTGCTGCGGGGAGCCCAGTGCCAAGAACTGAAGCCTGGTTTCCCTTCTCCCCAGCAGCTGACGCTCTCATTTGGGGAGCTGACACTAACAGATGAAAGAATTAGTAAATAATGGCAGACAAAAGCATATGCACACATGTCCACGTGCTCTGGAAGTGTCCAGTACAGAGAGTGGCTCCCTGCACCCCTCCCCCCCAACCCCAGTCTTATGGAGATAATCGATCTACAGAGCTGTGTCAGAGACTTTTATTTTAGGACAGATAGCTCGTTGTAAACGTCTTGAAATCCGACAAAGTTCTAAATAAGCGTTAGGAATTTTTATTACCTTTAGTTGTCAAATCTAAACCAAAAGGATGTGTCCCGGTGTTTAAGAATAAGATACATGCGATCCATTGCTTACGCCTCACCCTGGGGTGTTTGCTCATCATGCGCCTGCTTTTTATCGAGCGGGGAACTTCCTTTACTCTCACTTGGATTACATAAGGAATACACTCTTTGTAGGCAAATTAGAAATACAGGGAAATGTAAAAAATGCCCGCCACTCAAAGACAGGCCCTGCGAACATTCTGGTGTTTGCTTTCCAGTCTTCTAAACACAAGTATGTTTTTTTCTATGTATGTGTACACACTCAGAACTACATGAGCAAAACGGGTGGTTAGGATATGTACTATGTTTATATCCTATTTTTATTTGTTTGTTTTCAGTTAACAGGTAGTTCTATTATCATACATTTTGAGCGTATCATTTCCTCCTGTCATGTGTTTGAATGGGAATATAATGGTTGCGTGCTACTCTGTCATTGATACACTGCAGTTTTCTTGCATTCCCTAATTTTTGGACTTTTAGGTTTTCAAGTTTTCATTGTTATAAACAGAAGAATGATAAGCATCTGTATGTCACTCTGACCAAATCTTGTTATTTTTCTTAAGGCAGAGTTCTAGAAGTAGAGTCCAGTGCAAGGGGAAGGACGCGAGGATTTATACCACGGCTGATAGCTTGATGTGTGTGCAGGTCGCTCTGTAGGGAGGCATTACCTGCTCACACTTTTTCACCGGCAGTGACACAAATCCCAACGGCGTCTCACCTCACCTGCATCAAGTAAGACTGAAATGCAGTACCTCCTCTAAGAATAGATCAATGAAGAAATCTAAATACCTGGCCCCACCAAAAAAACAAAGCAGCAGCAACAAAAAAAGATGGTAAATTTGGCAGTAGAGAATCACTTAATTTTTTAAAATTTGCTTTTTTTTTCTTCTTCTGTTTTTAATGAGATCAAATCGGTTTTTAAAACTGCACTGGCCATTTGTTTCTCATGGTTTTGGTCATTTAAAAGTAATTCAAGTCTTTTTCTTATTTTCTATTTTTAAATGCCCTTTATATACCAAGAACCTTTATCCTTCATTCTCCGTAATACATGTTACAGATACATTTTTCTGTTTCGTGTTTTGCCTCTCTACTTGGCTTTGGTGTTTTCAAACATACAGAAACATAAAATTTGTATATTCAGTTAAATTCTTCAGTAGTTTCCTCTGTGATTTCTTTCTTTGATTTAAGATTTTTTCCCCCAAGCTTAGAAAATGGTTCCCTGTTCCAAGTTAGGTAGTCTGAACATTTTCTTACAGTTTTTAAAGTTTTTACAGTAAAAACTCTTTGACAATATCTGTTTAGTGTTTCTTATTCTGTGCCCAGTTCCACCCCCCAAAATGTTCACTTTATGTTTTAAATAGCTGGTAGATCAAATTTCTTCATCCTTAAAAAAAAAATCTTTCTACTTGATTTTCTTCTTCTTTTTTTGTGGATAAAATTTAGAACCATCTTTCCAGTTTCCTTAAGAACAATTCTGTTGGTATTTTAAAAAAAAAATTTTTTTTTAGAGTGAAGGTAGATTTATTTAGGGAGATACATACTCCACAGACAGAGTGCAGGCCATCTCAAAAGGCAGAGAAATGTCCTGTTGGTACTTTACGACTGTTAGCCTGTGAATGAACCTGAGAAGCACTGACATTTTTCAGTAGTTGGATTTTTTTAGTGAGTGTGTTGACTAACTTGAAGCCTGGTGAGAATCTAGGTGAGTGTTCCTCAAATAGGAGGACCCGTGGTCCCCAGGAGATGTTGGCAGAATCCAGTTTGAGAAATGTCAAGGTTAGCTAGTCCAGTGTGTGCTGGGAGCAGGCAGGGTAGATGGAGAATCTGCCTTTGACATGATTTAGCCTGACACATGTCATTCAGAAAGTATTTATTAATGGCCTGCCAGCTGCCAGGCTTCTACCAGACCGACCCTGCAGAGGTGCAGAAGGCACAGCCCTGCCCTTACAGGCGAGGCCGGTTAGGACAGGAGCATGTGTCCGGGAAGTGAGAGCCCAGAGCAGGGATGCACAGATGGAAGGGCGGGGGTCCCGCAGGACAGAGGAGGCATGTGCCAAGTCTTGAGGGAAGAATGGGTGTTTGCTGATAGGGTGGAAAAGCTTTTCATGAAGAGAGCACAGGAGACGTGCTATAATGTGGTTTTGAAGAGTAACTGAGTGGTTCACTGGGCTTGAGGTGTAGGTGGGAGATGTGGAAGGCCAGGTCCAGGCTGGCATGGGATTCTGTGTCATTGCTGTAAGTCCCTAAAGGTTCACTCTCCTTTGCCATGTCTCTCAGTAGCACTCCACTAGCATTCAAGATCAGTGGGAAGGATGTGGTCAGGGCTGCGGGTTTTAGCACACAGGTCATTCCAAACACAGGTGCAGGTCTACCTGCGGGACTGTCCACACAGATGCTTGCTGCTCAGAGATTGAGGACCACATTGTGAGTGCTCCTGAGTCATCAAAGGGAAGCTACTGAATATTTCACTCATATCTTTACAGCTGGGCTGTTTGAATCTGGTTAAATCACTGTACTTTAAAAGCAGGCTTTCCTTCTCAAAATAAATGAGGTATCTGCAGGCAGGTAATTTTTTCCCCCTGAGATTAAAAATAGTGGTTCTCAGCCATGGCGGCATGTTAGAAAGACCTGGGACTCTTTAAAATGGGTCCCCACGCTGGGCCCCGCCCCCCCCAGATTATTTTGGGGTGCAGCCTCAGCGTCAGGATTTCTTAAAAGCCTCACACCAATTCTCAGGTGCAGCTAACTTTCTCCTGTATGGGGTACACTGATGACTCGTAACGTTTTCTGATTGAGAATTTATGTCAAGGAAGGAGCACAGTAATTGTTCTGCGTAACCATCTGTATAGTTGAATTTGAACTGAAACTGTCAGCTGAATTTGAATCTGTACCTGAAGATATTAAGTACAGTAATATATATTAGATGTGCGTATTAATGCCTTAAGAATTTTCTTCAAACCCTCCCCACCAAGTTTCGTTAAGTATTTTAATTACAACTGATGGTATATATATACCTTTCAGTGTAGCCCATTCAGTACCTAGAGTGCGTAGTCTAGCGCTGGTAAATAGCCATGTAGGTTAACGCTTGTGAAGTCCCGACTTTCCTGTTCCCTGCTCTTCCTGCTGCCATCCCAGTTTCTCCTGTTGCAGTGGTGATGTTGGATGTTGGATTTATCTCCAAATAAGATTTGATTAACACAACTTGCTGTGAACATGCCTACTACACAGACTGCAACTGTTGCTACTCTTTTAACATATAATCCCTTGAAATTATCTATTCAGTTCTTTCTTTTTGAGTATTAAAATTTCAAGTCTTGGTCTACAGTAGAGCAAACCTTTGATATTTTCTAAATCTCCAAATAGCGTACAATAATACCAGTGGAGAAACACTACCTGTGGTAAATTATTAATCTATTTATGGTGCCAAAAGCAAGCTGCCATCTGCAAAGATGAAATTGTTTTCCTCCTTATTTCGCTGGCGTGTTCTTCATGTGCTGAAGACTGACTATTCAGTGATTTACTCATTCAGTCCACAGCCTGTGGGCACATACTGGAGCGAGATATTGGAGAGGTGACGTTGAAGCCCCAGGTCTTTCCAATAAGGGATGACATCTCAGCATGCTAGTCTGCTGGCCTCTAATACACAGATGGAACCGCTTTCCTGTGTGCAAAACGGAAATAATTTTATCCCCCTGCCCGTCATTTCAAACAGGCTTTCAGTTTTGGATATTCAGTCTCACTTGCTTAAACTCCTCCCTGTACCCCCACCCCCAGCCTTCTTCTCTCTTCCTCTCCCTGTTTTTTAGAAGGTTATAATATTAGGAAGTAAAACACTGTAAAAGTAGTTCTGCCAACTATTTTGGGAGCCATAGACCATTATTTAATTCCTTTGAGCCTCAGTTTCCACTGCTGTAAAAAGGTGATACCACCCCTGCCCTGTTTATGTGAGTTGTTATGGGAGAAGTTATAGGTAACATGACATCAAAATTTTAAATATGCAGTTGAAGTGTAAATGGACGTTATAAAACACTTTTAAAAGAAAAGAAAAGAAGAACAAACGGGGAGGGTGTAGCTCAGTGGTAGAGTGCGTGCTTAGCATGCAAAAAGTCCTGGGTTCAATCCCCAGTACCTCCACTAAAAAAAAATTTTTTTAAATACATAAATAAACCTAAGTAACTCTCCCCTCCCACCCCCAGAAAAACAAAAACAGATTTTAAAAAAAAGAAGAAAGAAAAGAAAAGAAAAAAGAAAGAACCACAGCAGAACGCTTTGAGTTTCTGAAACCCCAAAGTGAAGCTACAGCAAAATTAAATTCCACGGAAGTTTGCCTCCATGATGGATTTTGTTGTACTTTTTCCACTCAGCTCCTGAAAAAGCAACTTCCTGGGTTTTCTTTCTCCGCCTACGGTTTTGCAGTGGCAGGGCTGCTTCCTGTCAAGAGCGGCTCTGCCCCGGCCCCTCCCCGCAGACTCTCCACCTCCTCTTTTTCTTTCAAACACTTAATGCATTTAGGGACTGATCTGGTGCAGAAAATATCCCTGACATTTGGAGCGCTGCGGGCTGAGCGAGCATGCGCCGGCCCCCTCCCGGGGAAGGGGAAGCTCGTTTACATACGAGTCATACCAGGCATAGTCGGCGTGTCAGCGCAGTTAACTTGCAGCGGGCTGCGAGGGACGCGAGCGCCGCTTTGTCCTAGGAAATGTGCTTCGTGTTTTTCCTTCTTGCTCCTTTCTCATGTCGAAGAAAGACCCATAAAGACTTCTGAAACGATTTTTAAACGCTTGATTGAGGGTCTAGTACGTAAACCCGCTACCCACAAACCCTTGAAGGATTTTCTGCAAGTTCGACTTTTTTTGTGCGTTTTTTTTTTTTTTAAAACTTTTACTTACTTTGTTTGGATCATCCGAGGCTGGGCCTCCGTCTTTGTGAAGTTTAAGAGAAGAGCCTGGAGCTACTCAGCCATAACTGATTTTTGAAACGTACGCTTTTGAGGCGAAAGCAAAGAGCTGGTTTTCTGTGCTCGCCCAATAAATGCTATTTATGAAGATGGACCTGTTGAACTACCAGTACTTGGACAAGATGAACAACAATATCGGCATTCTGTGCTATGAAGGTAGACGGTCCCTTCTAGAAGCTACTCTTGCTTTGGTCAAGGCCACTCCTTCTTTCTGGTTCTGGTTGGCTCTGTGCATTTTGTTCTCTTTCTTGGTTCTTTAGGGGGCTTTCAAAGTCCAGCGGTTCTTACGTACTGTTTTTGGTGCCAAGTTTGTTGTATCTTAAACTTCAGGGGTTACAGTGGAGAGGGCTGGGGGCGGGGATGGGGGAGGGTGGTGAAATCTACGTTGTTAAAAGTTTTGCTTTACGCTTGCCACATACTAACTCTTCAAAAATTTCACTCTTTTTAAATGTATTTATTTTTTGATTTCTGTTGGTGTTTTCTTTAGAGGAAAAATCTTCTAGGACCCAAGGAAAAAGTTCAACATGTCGGGGTTTTTTTTTTTTTTCTTCGATACTTGCTTTGAACATACACCGTCCACATACAGTATTCCTGTTGTGTTCCGACAGCCAACAGGCGCTTTGGGTTTTCATGTAGAGGGGAACAGAAAGTTACAGTGAGTTTTTGTTTTCGGGAGCGATTGTCCCAAACAATGAGGAATTTTTCTTTTCAGTCTGAGGGACTGGAAGGGCACCCATGTCACAGAGCACAGACTGGCCCTTTGTCTGATTTCCCATTTCCTGTGCAGCTTTGAGAGAGAGTTCTGACATTGAAGGATGTTCCCTCCACACTCAGGTCCCCCGAGGAAGTGATTGCACAACGCACCAACAGAAAGCTAAATTAAAAAAAAAAGGCTCTGAATTCTTACTGTTTATTACCTCCTACTAAACCATGAGGTATTTCCCCACTACCCTGTAGTATTTCAAGCCGTCTCTGTTAGTAGTAAGAAGAGAAAAGGCGAGTTCTGAATCTGTTGGAACGTTATCTACGTGCGTTTTGAAAAAGCAGTAATGGGCCGAGTTTGAGTGGCCAGAGCTCTGGGGGAGTTCCGCTTGGCGGGGAGAGTGTTTTTTGTGGTGGCCACGAACAAATCAGGGGGACATCTCCTTTCTGATTCGGCAGGAGAAGTCTCCATGTTTTTTCCTGTAGTGAACTGAACATTCCTCTCGAAAAAGAAAACTCCGAAGAAACTTGGGAGGGTGAGCCGATCTGCTTGTGTTTTTCATGTGAAAACTTTAGGCCTGTTGCCGAAGCAGTTGAAGACTTACCCTTTACCCTTCAAGGAAAAAAAAAAGTCTCATTCATGTTGTTTTTTATGTAACTCTCTGGATAAGAATCTCATAGTTAAAGTTGGTTTGTGTTTTTTTTAAACCCTGCTTGTTCTAGGAATGAGAATTTTGGTGACTTGCTTTCTTTGAATCTGCTGTTCTAACTATCATTGTGCGTCGGAAGTCACTCATTAAAAGGCAGGCTTCTTTAAAATGGTCTAAGCTGCAAGTGACTGGGCTTGTTCCCTGTGAAACGAACATCCTGCAATTTAAAAAAATTTTTTTTTCAGTAAACAAGAATTTAACATTCAGAGGCAATTTCTCTTGGATTGTCTGTGTCATCGAGTAATAGGATATTTTCAGAACCACACAAAACAGTGATGAGTCTAAAAGAGGAATACAGGGATTGTTAGGAAATTGATACCACGTTAATTTTTCACGTCTGCAGGTGGCGAGGGGAAGCCGGTGGAATGTGTGTTCTTGTGCAGTGGGTGCCGCACGGGAGAGTGGTCTTCAAGGCTCCCTCCTCGGCTGAGGGGAAGAAACTTTGATTCTGAAAGTTGAGTAGATGTGTGGGAATATGTGCTGTCTGTTGTCTGTTTGACTGAAACATCTGGTGTTGTTTTCCTTATTATGAAAGTTAACATTATTTTAACACCGAAATAAATACAGAGGAAATGAAGAAAAGCACAGCAAAACCTGAGTGGTGTTTATAGCGGGTTGTTTATGTCCCAGTGGTTTTCTCAGTGTAAACACTGCACACATCTGCTGAACTCCAAAGGGTGTTTGGAAGATGGGCGTAGATCTTAGATGGCTTTTGTTTTTTGGTTTTTGTTTTTGTTTTGGTAAGAGAAGTTGGAGCAGTTATTGTTCTTTTAAGATCCAGCTCTTTGAGAATACTCCCATTAAACCTGTCTGCTCACCAGCGCTGCAGGGCAGGTGTTTGTAAACTGGAATGCTCAGGTGGTGGGCAGCATTTGATTTCATGTAGAGCACAGGCACGTTTCACGTCTCTCAAGAGTAAGGGACAAATTAATTTTCTGAATTTTCAGTTTTAAACTGCAAGATGTTGAAGGCTCATTGACCTCTAGGTAAGTTAGGCTGTTTCCCTCAGCTGTGTTAGAGCTCTGTTCCACAAAATAAACCATGTGTCTGCACTGTCTTTCCTCAGCTGCTCTAGCAACTTACAGATAGGTCTTTTTTTTTTTTTTTTTTTTTTTTAAAGCAGATTATCTCTTAGCATACAAGGTCTTCCTAAAATCCCACATTTAGGGTGAGCTCTGCATGGCTTAGATATGGACTCTGCCTGGGGACTGCTCTGTGGCACCTGACTTTCCGTATAGAAACCTACAAGCGTAATTAAGAGAACTAAGGAAAAAAAAAAAACGTAACCAGAAATAGTGGATTTGGGCAGGGGCTTGATGGGATAGGCAAAGAAGATCATCGAAGGGCAGGAAGAATCTGTGTTTGGCTGACTTCTGGACACTTCCTTCCCACCTGCGTGGTGATGAGCCAATTAGCAGATCTCTGCTTCTACTTCACGAGTCTTTCCAAAACCCTCTGCTTCATCGCTGCGGTCCTTAGCAGTAACCCAGGGCTTCATCACCCTCTCAACTGAATGTTCAGATGATACCCACCAGAATCTCAGTTTTGCCTCTCTCCATGGAAAGGGCAGAGGCCATCCCTCCCACCCGCCTTCATTTCTTCCCTCTGAGCTCCTGAGACTGCAGCTCTGACCAGTAGACTGGAAGCCTGGTGAGAGCAGGGCTTTGCTCTGTGCCCGCTGCACCCCTGAGTCCTGGCACAGTGCCCGGGGTGGCCCTCAGGAAGTGTCTGTCTCCAAGATCAACGAAGTCTCTCCCTTAGCAGTCGTGGTCACTACTGTATAATTTGGCCCTTAATTATATGCTGTCTTGCACTCTCTAATCACCTCATTATTGCAGAGCTATGCAGGGCCTCAGATGCAGCTAATACATTTGTCTTGTTTTGCCAAGGAAACTGAGGCCCAAGTTCATTCAGAAAGTTTGTAAGAGAACTGAATTGAGGCGAGAACCCAGTCAGTGCTTTCGACGGTTCTGATTCTTCTGTGCAATACCACCTCTTCAGAATTATTTCATGTCCTGTCTCGTCTCCTTAATCAGTGATCACCTCCTTGATGTCAGGGGCCATGCTCTATCCTGGGGACCGTCACCGCCCACAGCACAGGGGCGGCATCTTGGATTATGATGCGCAGTTGACCCTACCTGGATGCATCATTGCTCTGAAACCAGTTGCTGGCCCAGGTTCCCAAACTGTCGTGCTGTTCAGGGAAGATGCTCCCGAGAACTCTAGGTGACTGGCCTTGTTGGAGTTCGTTGTCCTTGCTGCTCTGGCACTTAGCTTGGCTTCCTTTTTTTTCCTGACTGTGCAGAGAAGGAGGCCTTGTGGAGATGCCAGTTCACCAAGAGTCGTCCCAGGGGAGCAGGGAGCTGGTGAGACCACTGGTCCTCCCAAGATGGTGATGATTATGTTTACATAATTACTTGGTGCTGAAAACTTAGGTCCTAATAAATGTGCTCATGGTTGGCTGTGGCTTTAAGCTGCTGTTAGTGATACTTTAATTATGGGTTAAGAGCCATTAGTGTGTAATTCGGTAGAAGAATTCTCCCCCTTTTAATTTGACGGTGTGATTTATATTGGGAGAAAGTAAGAATAGATTGCATATTGTGATCTTCTGAAAGCTTGAGAGAAGTGTGTTCTAAGCGCCTCGACTTCTAGCGTGGGTCATTGTTTCAGGAGATGATTATCACTTGCTCCATCCCAGGCTACATTTAAATTAATTTTCTGGAATTGAAAGGAAAATGTCCACAACAGGGCTCATGGAGTGTGAGTGAGACCCTGCTTGGGAAGGGAGCAGGGCTGGCCGGGGAATTTCTTGTTTTCTGCCAGTTCCTCCCCCAGCAGTTTGATGGAGTCCTGGTTTCATTGTTCTTTGTCTAATGAGCTCAGAGGCATCAGGAAACTTCAGGGCATTGGGGACTGTTACGGGGAAGAGGGCCCAGAGCAGAGCCCTTCTGTACCAGCTCCGTTCTCCCCAGCCTCTGACTGTCCACTGAGCAGCTCCTAGGCCAGGGTGTATTCCGAGGTGGAGCAACTACAACTATTTTGCTGTGGAAATTCAGTTCACGTTAGCTTTCAACTTGTCGGAGGAGGTCAGGAGTGAGGGGGAGAGGGGGGTGAGGGGGGAGAGAGGTTGAACTAGGGGGAGGGGAGGGGACGGGAGAGACTGGGAAGAGCTTGGTCTAGAAAACGTGCCCAGGTGAGCCCGAGAGCTCTCCCGCCAGAGCCCCGGCCAGCTTGTCTCTCTTCTAATTACAGTTTGTGAGGGGAAGGCGTGATGACCCCCTTCTTCCTTGCAGCTCCCCTCCTTCGTTTCTCTGCCCTCTTCTGGAAGGATTATTTCACCCGCACATGGCTTTGTTTTGGAAGGCGGATTTCTCTTCCTTCCTCCTTCCCTTCCCTATTGTCTGCGTGGCCTTCTATTCCTCTGGTGTTTGGATTTGTCACTGGGAAGAAGAAAACATGCCATAAGAGTCAAAGAAACGCCCCCCTCCGTGTGTGAGAAGATTCAAGACCCGTCGAGAGCGCGCCGTCCTGCCTCATTGTGAGGATGTTGCGGAAAACCGGGCTTTGTTGTGAAGAAGGTAGATCCAGATCTAGCGCTTGTGCGTGTGCACAGAGATGTAAAACCAGTCTTACCCGGGGTTTTTCTGGCTGTATCTGTTTTATCTCCATGTGTCTCAATGTTTCTTCTGGGGCCGTTTAGATTCAGTGGTATCCCTGTGCGTCCTGAGCGCTTGCCTTGCTTAGCACCGTCCGTTGGTCTTACAGATAAGTCTCTTTCCCTCTTTTATTTCGTAATGAACTCATATATCAGCCTCCTCCCAACACCCCCCCCCCCAAAAAAAAACCTTCAGCCACTTAATTTGAAAAGCAGAGACTGAGAATGATTTTATTCTCTGGGAGCACCCTTTCCCTCTCTGTCTTCTTGAATGTTACCTGTTCCCCTAAGTTCTAAGGGAACATTTCCATCCATTTGCTTTCTTATCTTGCCTTTTCCCTTCTTCCTTCCTTCTTTTCTTTTTTTTTCTTTTTTCTTTCTTTCTTTCTTCCCTTCCTTCCTTGTTTCCTTTCTTTCGTTTCCTTTCTTTCTTTCTCTTTCTTTTCTGTAGATTGTTCTAATTTCAGAGTATATTGAATACAGGGTATGTTTTAATCCCAACAGTGTGAATCACTACAAGTTGAAAGAATGTTTATTTACCCTAAATAAAATAGAAAATCCATTCTTAAAGTTGTCTGTAATTTGTTGCTATTTATATGATCTTTCTGATCTCTTAACATTTCGCCCATCTGTTTGCAAAGTAGTCTGTAAACATAACAAACTGAAATAGATTTAGTAAGTGATCAGAGAAAACTCAGTACAGTCTTTCTGTCACCCACCGTCCATCCTCTTAGACATCTGTGGAATGCCTCTGCTCTGCGAAGGAATGTGTTATTAGTCCTTGGGGTTGCACTTTGTATCTGTGTGTTTGTGTGTCTCTATCTCTTAATATTTTCTATTATGAAACATACCAGATACACATAAAAGTGCATAGAACATATGTGGAGTTTATAGTTAAAAAAAACAAACAACCTTGTAATCATCATCACCAGGTCAAGAAATAGTACGTCGCTTTCTTCAAGTATTCTCTCCCAGTCAGAATTCCTCCCAACCTCAAGAGGTCATCACAGTTGTAACTTGCTTTTCTTTATACCTTTCCTCTGTGTGTGCCATTCTAAACAAATTAACTTAATTTTGCCAAGGAGAGATATATAAACATATATATATTTTTTTGAGCTCGATATATTGGGATTCTCCTGTAAGTCTTTAGTGTCTTGTTTGTGAGGTCTTTTAAAGTAGTGGACGTGTCCTAAGAGGTTGTCTTTTCCATAGGAAGCCTGCTGCTCGGGGTTGGGGGGGCGGGCGGGGGGAGTTGCCGTGGAATATACGCGGAAGTCCAGCTTGCCTTCTCATTCACCTGCTGCTCCACAGCTAATGGACCTGGTGACACTTCAGCCTGAGCTTTTTTTTTTCAGTCCCTATTTTGTTCACAATCTTTACTACCTGTTACAACCCTCCACGACCCATGCTGCAATGGAAAATTGTTTGTTAGAGAAATTTGGAGTGCGCAGAGCGGGGGCCCCTTCTGGAGATACATAGCTTAATGAGGTTCTGAACAGAAACTTTAGTTCTGCATTAATAAGCAATTTGCTTAAAGGCTGAGACTTGTTACAAGTCAACTTTGTGGCCGTGCCAGGTTTCTGTGGATGTTAATCCAGGGACTTTTTGATATACAGAAAAGGCTTACATTGTTCCAGTGTTCAAACACTGCTCTGTGTTGTCCAGAGACGGCTCAGAGAGCAGTGAAGTCCTGAGACAGGAGTCCGCATTCCGCACCTTCTAAAATCATGAATGAAAAAGGATGGTCCTTATGTGTTGCCCTGGATTTTTATTTTATATCTGTTTTGCATGAAGAGAGTTGCCTGTTAAATCTTCTTGGCTAATGATTTGATTTGAATGGAGTGCATTCCAGAATGTAATGGCTCGATGCAGATGCGTCCTGCCAAGCAATTTAGCAGTGTTTACACTGCCCCACATCCAGCTGGACCGGGCCTGCCCTTCTTCCCTGATAACAGTTGAGGGAGTGATGACTGCAAATTTCTGGACGTTCCCCCCACCTCCTTGGAAAACAAACACATCTTCCATTATGTGGCAGCCCTATTACAGTGACAAGGGATTCATTTAAAATTTCATTTCAGTGTCAGCAGCTTTTTCGGGTACCCACGTTCTCCCATTCTTACTCTGTGTGCTCTTTTAAGCTGTTGTTTTTCCGATGAGCAACTGATAAACGGTTGGCTGACCCTGCAGAGAACCCTTGCTTTATTTCCCTGCTGAAAAGCCCTGACCTCTTTGCCAAGCTTACAATCACCCAGGAGAGTGATTTGGGTAGCTTTTTAAAGGAATATGTAATAGCAGCTGTACCAGGCTTGAAGTTCTATTGAGTGGAGGGTAAAAGGGGATGGAAAATAGTAGTCATTCTTGGTATAAAAGCTGTGTAAAGCTTTCTAGCACCGCCCTGCGGAATTCACAATTGGGAATAGTTACCATCAGTTTTTGGAGGTGCTGGTGGAGCCCTTTTCCATATCAGTAAGAGATGGCTGGTGCTGGTAGGGGAGGCGGGAGGGGGCGTCGGGTTCCAGGGCTGACAGCAGTCGCCAGACATTGCTCCTGGTGTCCCATAGGCAACACACCACATCATGTATGTATAATAGACACACGTGCATACCGTATACTGCGCTTGGCTTTATATTTTGTCCGACAGAGAGAGTGGGAGACAGCCTTCTTACAGAGTTTGGAGAATCCCTGTGTGCCGTTGAAGGAGACAGTAGAGGAACCACCACATCTCCCTGGCCTTCCCTTGTGCAAACTCTTCACAATCCAGGTCCATCCTCCTTTTCCTTCCCTGAGGCTCAATGAAAAGTTAATTCTTCTCCTGATCACAAGTTCCAGCCCTTCTGGTCTCAGGGACTCATCAGTGATCTCTTCTTTTCTGGTTGCCCCTTCCTCCTCTCCTGAGTCTCGCTCTTCATCATGTGCGTACGCACAAGTGCCTCCCAACTTTAAAACAGAAACTAACCCATCCCTGAATCTTGTGTTCCCCTTTAGCGTTTAGACTTTCTTTTCCTTGCCATCCAGGTTACTGGAAGAAGAGGGTCAGTGTGACTCTGCTTACCTTCTGTCCATCCTGTCCTCAGTCCACTGTCGTTGGGTTTCTGTTCCCACGACTCCATTGAAACAGTTCCGGACAAGGTCACTAAATGACATCTTTGCGTCACATTCCACAGACACTTTTTAGTCCTTACCTCAGTTGAGTCTCTTTATGCCATTGGGTGCTGACTCCTCCCAAATTCTTAAAATTCTTACATCCCTTGGCCCCTGCACTTAACAAGCCCCAACCTGGTCATGAACAAGGGGCTCGTGAAAGGTGTCAGGAGGGGCTTTAGAGGCTCCCAGTGGCGGGGGAAGGCCAACTGAGAGACATTTGTTTTTCAGCTTGAGGACAGACTGGAAGAAAATACGGAAATGGGAGGAAAAGGAGGGATGGGAACCTGCAGTGGTTTAGGCAGGAGGTGGTGGTAACCCAAGTCGTGGTGGTGGTCGTGGAGGAGGGGAGAAGTGGGGAGGTCTCAGGGACGGTTAGAGAGAAGACTGACAGGACGTGGTTGTGGATGGAAGCAGGGGACGAGGGAGAGGACAGAGAGGACATGAGGGTCTCCCCACCTCCCTACCGCCCCCAAGTTTCCAGCTTGTCCAAGTGGATGGATAGTGCTGCCGTTTGCAGAGATAGGAAACACGGGGCCAAGTCTGGTTCTGGGCTGAGATCATGAGTTTAGTTTCAGGTAGGTTGAGTTTGAAGGATCTTTGGCATTTCAAAGAAGAGAGAAATATAAGCAAGTTGAGGGGGGAGGTTATAGCTCATGTGGTAGAGTGCATGCTTAGAATACACAGAGTCCTGGGTTCCATCCCTCGTACCCCCTCTAAAAATAAATAAACAATCACTCCCCCCCAAGTAAATAAAACAATTAAAATAAAAGGAAGTTGATACATGGGTCTAGAGCTCAGCCAAGTGGCCACTGCAGGAGATACTAATTTGGAACAGAGAAAAGCAAAGCTTTGGGCAAGAATGGTCACCTCAGAACAAAGCGTAGAGTGAGAGGTGCTAGGAGCTCTTCCCGTAGTAGGTCTCCACTGGTCTTCCTTGTTATGGCTGAAATAACCATACGACCGGCCCCTGCGTCCCGTCCACAACACGACCAGAGTGTCCTTCCTCATTTACCCCTCCAACCTCGCCCTCCATCACCCCCGTCCTCGTCTCATACCTGTGGTCCAGATGCACCAAACTGCCTCCTTCTGAAATGCCACCTGCTCCTCCTTGCGGCTCCTGTTAGTCCCTCACGGGCAGAGGCTTCTTCTGGAAGGTTCCCTTCTCACCCCTCCCCCCTGTCAGGACTAGGTGCCTTGTTTGTGCTTTCGTGGCAGGCCACGCGTACTTCTGTGCGAGAACTTCTCTCCCTGAGTGCCCTCCTCATCTGTCAGCCTGACTGCAAGCTCCGGGCAGGGGAGGACTTTGCCCTTCATCTCTGCTCTTAGCACCAAGCACTGGGGCGTCTGCTTATACGTGAATCTACTCCTCTGTCTTTTCATTAAAGATAAAGAAACATTGAAATTGTGATTGTGGGGAGGGTATACCTGAGGTGCTAGAGCGCACTCCTCGCATGCATGAGGTCCTGGCTTCAATCCCCAGTACCTACTCTAAAAATAAATAAACCTAATTACTCCCTACCCCTAAAAAAACCTAAACAAACAAACAAACAAAAAAATCCCAAAAGAACTGAAATTGTGTGATTAACCCAGGGTGCTTAGTTGGTCACACAAGTCAGTTTGTTAACTCCTAGAATTTTGTTCTTAGAGGAAGGACAGAGAGCAGGGAAAAGGAGGGACAGGAAGGGGCCGGGGCTGGGGAGGGACCTGTGTAAGGCTCCGAGCCTGTGAGAAACACTTGGAGGGGGCTGGTTGGTTGGAAATCACTGCGCCTACTCATCCTGTTTTCTAACTACTTGACTTCGGTCTAGTAAGTGAGCTGATCACTTATGGGAAAACACTTAATTCCTGTCACATGCCAGGCACTGTTTGATGTACTGGGGACGTAGCTGTCAGCAAGATAGCCGGTCCCTGGCTTTTGGGAGCTCACATTCAAGCAGGGGAGACAAACAAGGAGCATGTGAATAAAGAAAGAAGATAATTACAGATGACGAAAAGCGCTGTGATTACAGGTTGATGTCTCGTAGCCGACTTGCTGTTTACAGCAGCTTTATCCAGTCTCAAAGAGTGACTGCTTTCATTTCCCAGCTTGCGGTGGATGGTTTATTTCTCTCACTGTCTTGTGAAGGACTTAAAAGTATATTGAGGAAACTTAAGAAAAAATTTCCTTTGGCATCTTGGAAGTGCGGAAGCTTTTTCTTGGTTTATTAGCTGCGGGCAGAGCCAGGACGCCTCCCTCCTTTACACCTGGGTGTCGTACTGGGGACGAGCATTTACTGCAGTGTTACCAACTTTAAAAAAGAGTCAGATGGTTCATTTGGGTCCTAATAGGAGTAATTATATATTTAGAATTTAAAAGTTCAGTGAATTAAAAAAAAAAAGGCCTAGGAAACCAGTGGATGAGTTGGATATTTTTCTTAAACTGTTCTAGTTGGACCTTGAAAGACGTTGCCCTGACTGGGGCAGATCCTGCAACAGCCCTGGGGGAATTTCTGTTGTGAGCTCCTGTTTTGTGGTAACGGAGTGTTTGGTGAGGGCTAGACAAAGTGTAAACCTTGAAGGGAGTGTACAGCTCAAGTGGTAGAGCGGACGCCTAGCGTGCGTGAGGTTCTGGGTTCAATCCTCAGTACCTCCTCTAAAAAAAATAAATAAACCTAATCACCCCCAAATAAAATAATTAAATAATACAGTGATAAATAAAATTAAAAAATGAAAACCTTGCGCTTAATGTGGATAATGGACTGGAGTGTCTCACTTGTTTGGTTTTCTTTTTTCTTCCTTTTTTATTTGTATCGAGACATAATTAATTATGGTGAAATCTTAAGGGCATGGCTTCATGAATTTTTTTCCCCTGTGTTTATACCTTTCGTAACCACCACCCAGATCGAGCCAGAGAGCATTTGCATCACCACAGAAGGTTCCTTCATGCTTCTCTGCATGTATCCATCCCCCGAAGGTGACCACGGTTTTGACTTGGATGGTCATCAGTTCGTTTGGCCAGCTGTTGGGTTTCATATAAATAGAATCATTTGATTCCAACTTTCCGTGCTTGACATAATGTTTCTGAGATTCATCCCCGTTGTTGCCCAGATCAGCCTTTGCCCTTTGGGATGGCTCTGCTGTAGTCTATTGTGCGAGTAATTTGCTTCTCTTTTCTAAGGTTGATGGACGTTTGCCTTATTTCCAGGTTTTAACTATTACGAATATAGATGCTCCAAACATTTTTTTTATTGTGGTAAATATATATATATATATATATGTGTGTGTGTGTGTCTGTGTGTGTGTGTGTGTGTGTGTGTGTGTGTGTATAAAACATAAAATGGATTATTTTAACCATTTTTAGGGTATAGTTTAGTGGTATTTGGTGTATTTACTTTGTGGTGCAGCCTCCAAATATTTTCACAGAAGCCTTTTTGTGGACAAGTGTGTTCCTTTCTCTTGGGTAAATACTTAGGCGTGGAATTGCTGGGTCACTGACTATGCTTAACTTTTTTTTTAGAAACTGTCTAACTGTTTTCCAAAGTGGTTATACCAGCTTCTGCTCCCCACTGGCAGAGAATAAGGGCCCCAGGAACCCTGCGGTGTTGCCGGCCTTAAATTTTGGCCCTGCTGGGGTTTATGGACAATATGGAGGCATTTTTCATTTTTAACTTAAAGTCCATTACTTACCGGCAGACCGACTGTGACACTGCTCGTTGGTACCATGTGCCTAAAGACGTATTCTGTCCTTTTGATGAGTTGAACGTCCTAAGTTAGAGGCTGGAATATGTATGTTTGTTGTCTAATTTCAGGGCAGAGGTAGTGATTTTGGTATTGTTCAAAGGAGGGGTTGTTTTTCCAAGTGGGTAAATCCAAAGCCATGGAAACCAGCACGCAGCCAGATTGAGAGAAGTGGCCAGACACCAGCGTGGCACTGAGGACTCTTTTTTGGGAACAGTTTGCTTTAGTGCAGTGTTGCCTTGCTTTGGTTCTAGTCTGGTGGTGATTCATCCACCCACTGGCCTGCTGGAGCTCAGGGATTAAGCTCTCAGCTCCAGGTTGATTTATCTACTGGTTTGCCTGCCATTCCCTCTTTAGGGTCTTTGAATCCGCCCTGCCTTCATCCCCCAATTTGGAATGCCCTTCCTGCTCCTTTCCGGAAACAGGAATTCTGTGTGTCCTTCAGCCTCCCTTTATAAAACTTTACCTGAGACTCTTTATGGGCAGAAATTGTCCTGTAACCTGTTAAACCCTCCGCTCCTGGCGAGGTGCCTTGTCCTCTCCCAATGCGTGGCGATGTTTATGTCTTTCTCTTTTGAATTTCTCTAATATTCATTTGGCAGTTGTATCACCTTGTATTTTGTTATCTTTCATGTAAATAAAGTGTGACATTGAAAGCAAACAGATGTAGCAGCTTACATATCTAAGCAAGTAAGGCGTTGAAGCGTGTCTTCAAAATAGTTACCTTGGAAAATTACACACTTAACCTAACACGGTGATGCTCTCATTCCCAGAACCTTGTTGGTGTTTTAGAAGTTGCCTTCATGGTCTGAGATGCATTCTTTTGAATTTTTGAAACAGTAGCCAGTAATTAAATACATATATTAGACACACGTAGGGGACTTACCAGCTGCCAGGCACCGTTCCGTGCACGTTCCGTGTGCCTAGAGGATGATGAGCTGGTTTTCCCCATGTCATTCTAAAAACAGTTCTGCGAGTAGAGTTTGAAAATAAATTTTAATCAGGGGCAGTTTTCTTTGGAATAAGTAGGTTCAAGTCATTCCAGAAACAGACTACCTTGAAAATGACACTCTCATTTGCATGCCTCCCAAAACATTTAAAAATTCAACTTTACTGATACGTGTGTGTGTGTGTGTGTGGGGGGGGGTACATACACAAGGTAGAGTCTACCTCTTTTGTGTTTCCCTCTGCTAGTAGCATATTTCATCCTTTGCGACCACGGCAGGCGGCAGTGTAACCAAGGGGGTGTGTGGTAACCTGAGGTCACAGAGCCCTCACCCGAGAGGGCGGGGCCGATTTGGTGCTGGACTGGGTAGACTGACCGTCTCTCCGCCTTTCCCTGTGTTCTGTTTAGCTTTGCTCACTCGTTTCCGTGCTGCACAGGGCACGGGCTGTTTGTGGCTATCCGACGCCCGTTCCTCTGCTCACTTCATGGCAGATCTGAGCGCTGCCTGGTTTGTCTGTGAGGGGTTTTCTGTAGAATGAACCCCCCGTTCCCACTGGAGAAGGGGGCCTCACTGCTCCCGGCGACCACAGTGGCGTTCCAGCACATGGCTCAGGGAGTATTCATGGCACCTGAAAACCCTTATTACTGCCTTTGTGTCACGAGCAATAAAGGAAATCCAGTCCCTGCCCTTCCCAGGGCTTATCTTTTAAGTAACAAGAGGAGAGGGAGACAATGGTGACTGTGGGACCCATACATCCCCCACGGGGACGCGTGTTATTTTGTGGGGGGTGTGTGTGTGTTTGCACAGTTTATTTCTTTGGGTTTAGAATATTTCCCTTCTGATTCACCCCACCTCGGTTACATTGCTGCCTGTTGTGACAATTGCTTGCCTGAGTTTGTAAGGCCTGGGGCTCCCTGGGTTCCTTGGGAAGATGAGTGCCCTGGTTACTGTCCGCAATGTCGGCTCGTCTGCAATAGCTTTTTAAAGATGATAGTTTTGTTTTCTTCCAAATCTCGTATTTCTAACTACTTTACTAAGATATGCTTTACATTCCGTAAAATTCACCCATTTAAAGTGTACAATTCAGTGGTTTTCAGGACATTCACAGAGACGTACAGCCGTCACCGCGATCTAGGTTGAGAACATTTTCATCACCCTCGAAAGAAATCTCGTACCCACTGGCAGTCCCGCTCGCTCGCCCCCTCCCCCCCAGGCCCCGGGAGCCGCTGGTTCACTCTCTGTCTCCATAGATTTGCATCTTCTGGACATTTCTTACAGACGGAATCATACACTCTGTGGTCTTTTGTGACTGGCTTCTTGCACTGAGAGGCTCACTGATGCAGCAGGTATCAGTGCTGGGTTCCTTTTTGTGGCTGAATAGTAGTCCCTCGTATGGATAGCCCACGTTTTATTTATCCAAAAGATACCATTGTTAAAGAAGCAGTTAGTAATTCCTGGATAAAGGTGGGGCTGAGCGGTTACAAGGACTGTGACGCCGTCTTCACTCGTCTTCAGCTATGAGAATGCAGGAGAAACACGAGCCACGTTGTCTGCTGATCTGCACTCGAACCCCAGCAGAATGTCATGGTCCCAATCCTACGGCATAAGCCTGTGGAGCAATTGCATGGTTTGTTTTCAGTATCTGAGCGATCATTTCTGCTCACAGGTAGACCGACATTCTCTGCCTTTTTCTTACTCTTCAGCTTTGCTCACTCACATGTCACTCGGAGCAATGGCTGTGGAGGAAGGTGGTAGATTCCTTGCTCCCAAGTAATTGGCACTTTAGGTGTGGTTTACCTGTACACACCTGTGTGTGTGTGTGTGTGTGTGTGTGGCAATGAAACTGATTTTCTATTTTAGATTTTTACATGGATATCTATTGATTTATATCTATATTTAGAAAATTTCTATTATATAATAAAGTTTAAAATATGTATAGATAGATAGATAGATGACAGACAGATAGATAGTTAGAAGGAAGGTCTTTGAGATTTGGTCTGAAGTCTTTGAAAGTGCCATTCAGCCTAAACCATAATGGACTATAAGCTGCGTGATCTGTGGTTTTGTTCTCGCTTGTCCCGGGTCGGATGAGATGGATGCAGGATGCTAGCGGTCCTTAGGAGGCCTCCTTGTAGGGGAATAGAAATATGCTGTCCTGGATGAGTCCTCGCTGTCAGGAGCTACCCCTCTGTGATGAAGGAGCATTTGGAAAACAGTCTGGGACAAAAGAAAATGCCTCTGGCACTTTGAATTTTTGGAGACAGTAACCTTCAGAAGTTAGCAGGCAATTCTTTGTAAATTATTTTATTATTTTCTTCTTATTTTATGACTGTTGCCAGAATGAGATGACATGTCTTAAAAGGCAGATCCATCAAGGGTGTTTTGATCCCCCTCCTGACACCTCGCACCCTGGGCTCCTCTTAACTCCGTCCTCAGCTTGCCTGCTGGGCATCTCAGAGAGCGTCCCCGGGGCTGTGTGGCTCGCTCCTGTCCCCAGGAGGGCCTGGGAGGGTGCCGGCAGCTTCCTGCTCAGCACACTGACACTGGTGTCTGCCCTTCCAGCTGTTCAAGTACAGGTTCCTCTTTGCCCTCTTCCTCTCCCCACTCATTTTTCTAGACTTGGAGAAATTTGCTGGTCGGTAGTCATAGACTCCATCTTCAAAGCTTTTATTGACTATCTGACAGGCAGATTCAAAGCTTCTGGGGTAAGGAGTTGCGTTGTTATGCAGAAGACATGTGGGAAGCCTGTGGCAGTACATGCATCGTAGGGAACATAATGCAGCAGGTGGTGTCCCCATGTTCGTTGTGGGGAAACCGAGGTACCAGTGAGGGCCCCCTAACTACATTTCTGACCTCTGAAGAGGTGAACATTGAAAATAATTAGAGAAATATATTACTGTCTGAAAACAGGGTCTCCTGAAGGTGGTCTTTAGCTGTTTGACACATTACTGTCGGCTGGAGGGGACTGGGCTGGCCTCGACCTTGCTCTCTGAACCCCGGGCTGTGCGGGCATTTCCTGACCGGACGCCTGAGCACTGAGATGCTGAGACTGATCTGTTCTCCCCAGAACCAACCACGTCACAGTCAAAGCACCGCTTAGGCTGTTGGAAATGTCTGATCCATCATAGTGTTGATCAGTTTTGAAAGTGGAAGAGGCACAAGGAAAGACCCCTGCTAGTGTGCGTGGAACCGTCCAGGGATCACGCTTAAATGACAGGGGTTAGGGTCCCTCGATGGCCTTTTCACTGGGGCTGGGCTAAGCACGCACTCTACCACTGAGCTGCACCCTGCCCCAGAATGTGCATTTTAAGTAGCATCTCAGGTGGTTCTGATATAGGTGGTCCAGGGACCACACTTTGAAAAACATTGTAGTAAGTGACTTGGAGCCGCTGGATGAGAGACAGTGAGGGCAATTTCCACGGTCGATGAATGAAGTGAGAGCCACTTCGGGTTTAAGTGAGCGCTTAGTAGGTCATGATCAGACTTGACCAAAAGTGACTGACTCCCAACTTTTCAGGAGTACATTTGTCACACGAAGTCAGTTTCACCTGGTTTGTCACAGAAATATTCAGCACCAGCAACTTACGGAAAACCCTGGGATAAAGGACGTAACTTCTCTTCGGCTTGTAACACCTCTTTTTAGCGCTTTTCTCAGCTCAGACCCTTTGTTGCTGCTGCTGCTTCCATTCTTTCTTTTATTCCTTCCAGCAAGGGTCCAGTGCCTGGGCCACATCCCCGCAGGCGATCTGCTGTCCTGCTGAGGGACCCTGATTGCGTGTGGGTTGACCTGGAGGCAAGGATTTGAATGAGGAGGAGGAGATGTCACTTTCTCATCTCGGATTATCACCTCTGGGCTTTCGGCCACCTTTGGGATTCATAATAGGTCGGATGTGAGAATCTTCAGTGACAGTCCATCCACCTCTGGCAAGAAAGGTTGAAACATTAGCCGTTTAAGTGATTTGCTGAAATGCCGAGTGCCTTGAAGCCTGAACATCCCTGAATGAGTGTCAGAAAGGAAATGCATGCGGCTTTCAGGCTTCGGTTCTCAGTGCAACAGATGGAAACCTCCCAGTCACAGGAGCGCACATCTGTCTCTCTGATTTGGCTGGGTTTGTGCCACGAGGTGCTGCAGAATTACTGATTTCGTAATCCTCAGCAGCATGGTTGAAGTGAGATTGACAAAGAGCTGGACCCTAAAGGTTAATGGCACAGAGAGAACAAGAAGCCTGGAGAACTAATAAAGGAATAGAAACGTCAGTGGTTGCAAACCGCTCATCCATTTAATTTGCTGGAAGTTAACAGAGTCTGTAGACCCTGAATGAAGATGTTCCAGTGTTGCTTTATTTCTTCATTAGTCTAATTCCCACTGACCTTGTGTCAAGGCTGAAACAATTTAGAAGCTTTCTAGCATGGGGAACAGTTTTAACAATTATTGTCAGCATGGTTTTACAGAAAATAGGTTGGCAGAACACATTTAGGTTCTTAAATCTATTACTGGTATGACATTCTATTTCTTTATTTTGTAAAACCATTAAAATAAAGTTTTGGGAAATGGATTGAATTTCCGAAATGCCAGAGGGCCTGTGGTGCGCCCCACTGTCACTTGCTATTTAGGGGTTTGCTCCCTGGGTGTATGTGGTGGGTATTTAGCAGTGGCTGGAGCCTTGTTCAGCACAGTCCGGCCTGCCAGGAAACAGGGTGGGAAGGTAATGGCTTTGAGAAGAGCACTGGTAGTAAACTTCGCCTTATAGAAGAGGCACAAGTAAGGGTCAGATTTTTATTCCATTGCCTAAAGGCCATAGATAAAGCAGAGGCCATATTTAAAGTAGATTTGAATAAAAAGAATAGGAGGACCACAAAAATTCAGAAATCAAATACCTGACAGGGGACGTGTGTCTAGAATATATAAAGAACTCTTACACCTCAACAGTGCAACGACAGGAAACCCGATTTAAAAAAGAGTAAAGGATTTGAACAGATTCTTATCCAGAGAAGACAGACAGATGGCCAGTAGGCCCCTTAAAGGGTGCCCAGCATCACTCACACTAAGGACATTGCAAATTAAAGCTGCAGTGAAGTACAACTTCATACCCACTTAAATGGCTACAGAGAAAAAAAGACAGTCACAAGTGCTGGTGAGGATCTGGAGAAACTGGAACGCTCCTGCGTTGCTGGCAGGAATGTAAACCGGCGCAGGCCTCTTTGGGAGGGTTTGGCAGCTCCTCAGAATGTTAAACCAGAGTTGCTGTTTGACCCCGCAGTTCGATTCCTAGGTATATACCCGAGAGAACTGAAAGCACAGCCTCACAAAAATCTGTCCACAAACATCCACAGCAGCATTGTTTATAGTGGCCAGAAAGCAGAGTCAACCCAAATGTCCTTCACCTGACGAGTGATAAATACAGTGTGGTATGTCCCACACCACGGGAGACACTTGGCAGTAAACACGAACGTACTGACACATATTACAGCACGGATGGACTCTGAGGGCACGATGCTAAGCAAGCGCAGCCTGACACAGCAGACTGCGCACGGGACTCCGTTTCTATGAAATGCTCAGAACAGGCTCATCGATAGACAGGAAGTAGGTTGGTGGGCGCTGGGATGGGGGGCGGCGTGGGGAGTGCCTGCCGAGCGGGGTGCGTTTCTTTTTGGAGGATGAACTATGAGACTGGTGACTGCTGCACAACCCTGTGAAGGCACCAGAACACACCAAGCGGGGCACTTTACGTGGGTGAATGATATGGGCTATGAATTATATCTCAGTAAACTCTTGTAAAATTTGGAGATTTGAAGTGGAGAATTTTGTTACTGTTGCTCCGTTCCTTTGATTCTTAGCAGAGTTCTTTGTGTGTGCATTTGCTGACATGAAAACATTTTGCCGAGTGTTACTAGCACGTCCCTAATAATGTCACTAATGGCACGTGTAGCCCATTCAGTGGATGACTGAGTGCCGGGCTCTGTGTCCGGTGCCCAGGGACCATCCTCATCGAACAGCAGACAGCTCTTCTCTAGCAGCTGATGGTCTAGGGTCATGTTTTCTTTATTTCTGGGACTAGCTAGCTTATAAGAAACAAATTGGTGTCATGCCTGTTGTAAATTCAGAGTCTTTACAGAGGATTAATTGTGTGTGTTTGGAGCCTGGGGGTGTGCAGAGGAGGGGGTGGGGTTCTAGGTGAGGCAGTCAACAGCACAGGTGCCCAGCTGGCCATGTGTCCTGTGAGCATGTTGCTTTCCAGCAGAGACCAGTGTGTGTGTGTGACATGGCGGGGTGGCCCCGGAGAGAGGCTGCTCTAGGACCTCCATCCCTAGGGGCAGCTCCATGGTGGCCATCTGATGGAAGTGGGCAGGGCAAGGGCAGGGGGAGGACTTGGTTGGAGCCTGCCTGCAGGTAAGTTTTCACTTATGCTAATTGATTTGAGGAGGCCTTGGAGGTGCTAAAGCTTTTGGATGGCCAAAGCCCGTGCTGCCCCCAACACCACTGTCGCTGGGGCTTGCTTTTCTGTGCCTTGTCTCCTACTGTGCTGTCACCATGCCCTGAACACTCCAGCAGCTTGGGTGCCACGCTGTTTCCCACCACCTTGCACCCACTGGCAAACTCCTACTCATCCTTCAAGACCCAGCTGGAGCACCCCCAGCTCCATTAAGCCTCTCCAAAGGCCTGTGACCTTGTCCAGTTGCTAAGCTACTTGCTTCCATTTTCTCCTCCGTAAAATAAGACTAGTACTAGTACCAACTCCATTGGTGATTAGAAAGGAAAGGAAATTCATGTGCATAAAAGCTTTGGAGTACCTCTTGGGCCCTCGTCAACGTGCCTAAATGTTACCCATTGTCCTGATTATTCTTCCTCGGCACTAACATGCATTTCCATTACTGACAACAAACTACAGGGGGAAAACCCTGTAAATTCCCTGAGAAGTCTGCGGTCTGGCCACAACTGCACAGATGCGATTGTTAAAGGGGGTGGGGAAGGGGTGCACAGTCACCTCTTAATAGTCATTCCAGGGAGTCTGTCTTAGGAAGATTAGTCTAAATGACCTAAGGGCCACTTACAATGTAAGATCTTTTCTTCCCCGGAGGAGCCTGTGTCTGCCTGGCTGCCGGGTGTGGGTGGAGGGACGGGTGGGCTGAGATGAGGGGGCTGTTGTGGGGTCATAAATGGGCCGGATTTCCCTGCTTGAGGCCAGGAAGCCTCAGGCATGTGGGGGGCGGGGCAGGGCCTGCCTCAGCACCAAGTGTCCTGTGAACTCCGGTGGCGGGGGGTGGGACTGGGACTTGCTGCTGGGTCCACGATCTCTCTGAATTAAGGTTTCTTTCATGACACCTCAGGGCATAAGGAGAAGCTGTTTAAATATAATTGTTCACTACTTCAGAGATCCCAGCTTCGTCCGCCGTCCTTGAACCTCAGGAAATTTTTTGACTTTCATTTTCTGCACGTGTGGACCCCATATACGCCGCTTGAAATTTCGGGGTTACCTACTCCCCTGCACACGCAGGTGGAAGACGTCTGAACTTGCGTTTCTCCTTACAGTGAGAGGCTCACGAAGGCCTGGCCTGGCTCCTCCTGGGATCCCGCCCCTCGCTGTTTGCGCACCTGAGCTCAGCTGCGCCTTTGAAGTGGAGGGCAAGCCTTTCATCTTCCTTCATTTTCACTTAATGACAGCCTAGCCTTTGATCAGCTCCATTTCCCTCTTTCTTTTGCTTCTTAATGAGTCACTTGGAGGTGAGGAGAGACCTGAAGTCCCCGAAAGGCCACAACTTTTATGAGCACAATGGGTGTTTGACCTTCATATCTCAAGTAAATATGCCCAAGGGGGTCAGCCCTTCTGGCTTCTCATTGATAAGAGTTTGCTCACTGGATAATGTAAACTTGAAAGGAGAGGTGGGGGTGGGGAGGAGGGCACGAAGGAGAAGAAACCTGTCGGTGGCACCCCCTCCCCGACATTTTAAGGCGCCCCACTTGGGGACACCCCCTGCGAATGCAGCATCGTGAAACACACAGTTCCCCCGCAGGTGGAATGTTTGTTTTCAGATAAGCCTTTAGTTTATAGATAAACTTTTTAGTTTATCACCTAACAGTCTCTTTTCTTGGAACTTGGTGAGGATACAAAAAGTTCTCCTAGGTTGGATGTAATTTTTATAAGGGTCTTATAAGATTTTACCAGGACATCATAAAGATGTCCAATTAATAAGAAAATCTGGGGACCCAGTCTGCAGTAGTCCCTTTAGAAAACCTCTCTCAGGTCCCATTGTCTCTGGTTCTGCTGTAACTGTGGCTATGCATTTATCTTAACTTGAAATAAAAATAGGTTTTGATATGAAATACTCTTTTCTATATATGAAATTAGCTGTTTGCCTCTCTAATAAATCTTAAGTAAATGTTTTAGTGCTGTCTCAAGCTGGTCCAGTATACTTTTAGGCTTCAGTTTCAATGGTCTCTTAGTTTTTGGTTGGGGAATGCAAACATCTTTTAATCATAGCTTATGCATACTATAGTGATTGAAGTAAAATTTGTCCATAAAAGGACTCCAGAATATACTGCATACAGTGAAAAAACCCCAACATAACTGTATATTAACTTGACATCAATTTAACGAATGATGACATGTTATAGTTTTTTAGGATTGGCTTATTTTAGCACAGGGTAGGTTTCATTTGAGTCTGTTTTAAATCACTGTTCGGCATTTTTCTTCTATGAATATGCATTCCTATTTGAGGTGTTTTTGATATTTGTTCTTGACAACTCAGGTGTTACCCAGAAAATGTCTGTTGAATGAGTGTTGGTTAATCATGGAAGATTTGGAGTTCTTTGCGCGACTCCTGCCACGAAAACAATCGATATCTGTATTTTTTTTTTTAGTTAAAGAAAATGAGTTTTGGTATACTGAATTTTTTTCTCCAGCAATAAAAATGATCTTACTAGAATATTAAAAGTGTCCACTGACAGTAATGAAAATGTGGATGTAAAAGGCTGAATTAAACTTTGTTAGAGCAGCCTGTGGAACTTAACATGGGGAGTTACACTGCTCACTCAGTCTTTATTTTCCCTCTAATATATTGAGAAGCCAGAAAAAAAGTGTAGCTTTTTGGCTTTTTCAATCATATAGTTTCTCAATTTGTAGAGAAGAAAAGATCAGCAAGAATATTTCTAAAAAAATAATCATTGCAACATTAGTTTCATATGTACAGCAAAGTGATTCAGTTATACATATACATACATACATACCTATTTTCTTTTCAGATTCTTTTCCATTATATTATTACAAGAAATTGAATATAGTTCCCTGTGCTATACGGTAGGTCCCTGTTGTTTATTTTATATATAATAAGTGGGAGAGAGTGGGGAGGGACACCTTAGGGGTTGGGGATTCACAGGAAAGATCAGCATGCGTGGTAAGGGAATGATCAGGAAGAGGATGGGGGTGGCCTGTTTTGAAGGGATCAGGTGAAGGTGCCACCTGAAACACCTGTCCAGTTCTCTGATCTTCCCTTCTTGTCTCTTGGACTTGCCTCTTCCCCTCGCCCTCAGATATGAACATTGGTCCCCACCCCGCCTCCACCGCCACGTGCATCGCTGCCCTGTCCCCTGGCTCAGGTGTGTCCATCTGAGCATCACCCCCTGTAGCATCATCAGACCACCCTCCTCTCAAGTTGCTCTTCCACTGCATCAGCACCTACAGTGTCGCCCTCTAGTGGTGTGCCATCAGGTCCGAACTCCTCTGCCTGTGCTCAAAGCCCTTTATCATCTGACCCATCCATCTATTCTGCCAATAGAAGAAGTGGGCCATTTGTTCCAGTTAAACTGATCTCACACACACAGCGTCGTTCTTGCTTTCTGCCTGTGTTCGTATGGCTGTCCCACCTGGAATGTCCATTCCTACTCTTCCCACGTGTCCGCATCCTACCCGTTTTCCAAGTTCCACTTCTGAGTAGATTATTAGAGCTAGAGTTGATGCCTTCTTCATATAAAATGTCTGTAGCTTCTCTGTTTTTTTTTTCAACATGTAATGGGTTTATTTATATCTTCAGATGAATATTTGAAAACTCCCGATTTTAATTCCAAATATAGTATTTATTAATAGAGAGATACATGTAACCTATATAAGCCAAAGTTCTTTGTGGTCCTCAGTAACTTTTTTCTTTTTTTTGGGTAATAGCTTATTTGAGATGTGATTCATATACCATACAATTCACACATTTAAAGAACATCTCTTTTTTTTGGTATTTATGTTCTTTCCTTAGGGTTCTTTTTTTTTAACCTTCGTGACTTATCACTCCTACTAGAACTACAGTTCCTCGAGGCAGAGACTGGATTGCAAACATACGAGGCACTAAAATGCTTTTGAATGAACCATATCCACTCTTTTCTCCTGCCAGTTCTAAATCCCAAACCTTCTTTGGGGAAGAAGAAGGGGCCGGGTTCAGCAATTAGCACCAGCATCTGTGTGTCAATTTCCAGGGGGAGGTGGCAAGAGTATGTTTCGCTTAATTATCATTTGGGGATGAGGACCATCTCAAGAAGAGAGCTTGGGTGGCGGCTTTCAGAACAGAGGATGATGCACTAGGATTTGCCCCTTGAACTTGCCAGGTGGTGTGGAGACGGGGAGACCAAAGGGCATTCCTGGCATGAGTGCACAGCAGGAGCAGCGGAGGCTGGAGGAGTCGGGAAGACGGGGAGGAGAGGGCTAAGGCTAGAGGGATGGGCTATGGTTGTCTAGACGTCATTTCAGCCATTGAATCCATCGGGGCCTTTAATCGCCCCTGCTGGGAGGCTGGATGACTGTGCTGGGAGACTTTCTGCCGAAGTCTGAGGGGATGTGAGATGGGATAATTGAGAGGATGAAGTGAGTGCCAATAACTTATTTGAAGTATACAGGCCCCTAATGCAGCAGGTATATATTGAGCACCTGCTGTGTTCCAGGAAGTGTATGCGCCAGTCCCTAATCATTTGGAGGGTTTTCCTACATTTTTCTCGCACTGTCTTCTGTATAAAAGATGTGTGTCCATATCGGACTTGTGTCAGTTTGTACTCAGAGGGTACCATGATTTATCCAGCTTAACTCTAGTCTCTTGCGTAGCAGATGAAAGTGTTTAATAAAAGAGCAGGAGGTTGAGTGAGAGTGACGAGACGCCCCTGCCCCCCCCCCCCATTACTGCTGCGAAAGCGAGAAGGTCACCTTCTTACAACAGAGAAATTCTGTGGGCATCACCTTAACCAAGTATTCAAGCTTAGTTTCCCCAGCGGTGGGACAGAGTGGCATCAGGTGCCTTCTGATGTGAAGTGCCCATCACTGCTCTCATTTTCTTGCCAAAAATGTTCAGCTCCAAACTAATCATGATCACCAACACACGTGGGGCAGTTAATTGGCCTGGATTGTTTAAATACATCCATGTCATGAAAGAGGAAGAAAGACAAAAAAAAGGTCTTTTAGGAAATTAAAGAGACGTGGTGACTGCGTCGCACAGCGGGTGATTCTTGATTGGATTCTGGATTCTCCCCCCACCCTGCCCCCCAACCAAGAAACAGCCCAATTGGGGAAATGTGGGTCTGGATTGGATGTTAGACAATGATGCTGTATCGACTTCAACTTTCTTGGGGGCGACGATGGTACCGTGTGTATAAAGGAAGAGCATCATCACTCGTAAAAGACACTTGAAGATTTAGGGCTGTAACGTGCCTGCAAGTTACCGTCAACATTATGGCAATTATAGTTTTAAAAAGTGTGAGCATGTAGATAAACAGACACAATGAATCAAGGTCCAGGGAAAGGAATGCTCACTTTTCATTCAACTTTTCAGTAGCTTTACCCCCCCCCCTTTTTTTTTTTGAAATAAAAAGTTGGAAAAAGCAAAATGATGTCCACGATCCTTGGCTCTTTCAGTGATAAAGCTGACAAAATCTTACTTAAAATGGCCCGTGTTACCAGGTCTGCACGACTGTCGGGCGCTCGAATCACGCTTATGCCTGAGTTCCCGGGGCTGCGTTCACTCTCAGTGTTGTGGCATCTTTGGACTTTGTGCCCTATTTTAATCCTTGGGAAACTCACTCTGTGGCTTCTGGAACCAGCGTTCATTCGGCAGCAATAGTAACACAGGGAGGTTCTGCCTGTCGGTGGGACAGCGGAGTGGCCTCCTGAGAGCTCGGACTCAGGGTGCTTGTCCCGTCCCAGCTACCTGCTGGCCTCCAATGGCTGGGGTTTCAGAGCTCCTAGGAGGCTCCCTGCTCGGAATAGGTTGGCCCCTCCGTGGCCTTCAGGAGTTCACATGCCAGTTTATGTATGAATTTGGCATTGGCTCCCGGGAGCCTCATCTGATTTCTTAGGGTCTAGACTAGAATATACTGCAGAGAACAAGAGTGCCTGTTTATCTCTTGAGAGACAGCAGCAAACACAATGGTATTGCTTAAAAACGTGTAGTTTTGGGGCCAGAGCCGGGCAGACTCTGCCATTCAGCTCTGCCCCCATGGTATCAGAGAGGGGCGCTGGGGGCTGGGGCAGCAGGTGGCCTTTGGGCTGGGTTTTGACCGTGGAGATGACTGAATTGGTCGTGATGCAGTCTGCTGGGGATATCGGGGCCTGGGAACAAGCAGAGGAGTCCAGAGTACTCATGAGGGGATGGACCCTGGTTTACCACACGCTGGGCACTGTGCCAGGTTTCTTTTTTAATCCTTAAAATAGATGAGGGTCTCTGTGCAGGTTCACGTGGTCATTTTCACACGTGTGGAAACTGCCACGGGAAGTCAGGTAGCGGCCCCAAGACCGCGCCGCTGGCTCCTGGTGGAGCGGGTTTGGAATGCTCTCCCCTGGCCCTGCGTCTGACTTCTGCTTAGTTGGTGGAGGCTATATGCATGCTAACTTCATTGGAGGAGAGGAACTCTTGTGAATGGTGGGAGCGTCATTGGAGAAGTTCCTTCGTCCCGTCTTTTCAGCCTCTAAGTGGGAGTCGGATCAAAGGCTGAGATTGAACAGATTGTGTGATAATACGTGGTCTCTGGGAACTTCCTGTAAGTTTTCGCTACTTCTCACAAAAATCCCTCAAGCTAGATGAAGAAATAGAGGCTCAAGAGAGATGAAGAGAGTTTGCCAAGATCACACCTTTGATTCCAAAGCCCACCACGTTTCTCTGCACCGAGCGTTTTCTGACCACATGCAGGTGCTGCGGAGAGGAGCTGGCCTGGGTAACCCTGAGATAGCCAGGCTGTGGGAAGTCCATTCTGGAGGCTCCGTGTTAGGGGAGGTCAGAGGAAGGAAAGTTTAATCTTCCGTCTCTCCCCTCGCACCCCAACTTCTCCTTCCCTCCTCTGAGGTTCATCCCTCCCAGGGCCCCTGGCCCAGTCATGCCGTCTAGGATTCCCTTCAATTGAAGACTGTTTTGAAAATGCAGATGCCAGCCTGTCACCTTAGGTGTTTAACCTGTTGCACGCCAGCGGGCTGGAAGAGAGTGTCTTTGGATATTTTTACCCACTTACATTTGGAGAGTTGGTACCCTCCCTGCCCCAACGTAATTCTTCTACTTCATGGCCACTGGAGTCCCCAAGGGGGTGGCCCCCCACTGAAGAGGTTAAGACGGCCTCTTTCTTTCTTCACGGCATCCAGCAATTCCTTCTGCACATTGATAAGCTCTACTAGAAGGGCCGGTGAGCCCCAGCAAAGTGCCCGACTCCAGCACCATCCGCGAACACTGCGTTCGTAATTCTCCTCTTTCTCGTTAACAGTAATGTGCTACAAACGTAGATTTGCGAGCGAACATAGTGAGGAATTTCTGGCGGGCCTGAGGAGTCCTGCCCATTAAGGAGGGTTTTGTGCGTTTGGCATCAAAGGTTCTTGAACTGCTCTTATCTCCGTGGGGTTCCCAGGTCGTGTGTCAGTGCTGGGGCCTCAGACAGGGCCACGTGAGGACTTGTGACTCACTGTTCCCACGTGCTGATCTCCAGCAGGCGCAGCGCAGTCAAAGCAGGGCTGAGGCGCTGAGACTCCGCTTCCCTGGTGCACTCGGAACCCTGTCTGAGCCGCAGTCTAGGGTGGGAGACCAAGGACAGAAGCTGGGGTGGCTCTGAGGTCTGGCTCAGGAAGCCAAGGTTGTGAACAGGTGTTCAGGCTTTTTGAATCCCCGTTATGACTGATGAAGCCAAAATCCAACCTGACACTGACGTCTCTGGATCTTCAGCCTAATTACTCACGGTTAGGTACCTGAATTTTTCTTTAAGCTGAGATGATAAATACATAGTATATCTCTGTCGATGACATGTAAGATGACAGTAAGAGTCACTTGAGTCCTCTTACTTTGTGGCAGTTTCACCCAGGTTAGTATTACATCATCTGTGAAGCTACAGCTCAGTCATAAAGTGACCTCAGTAGGGTAAAGGAGATTGCATGCACTTTTTTTGAACCCTGAGTACAGCACGATTATTTTAAATGATGTAGAACTTGCTAATTAAATGAATAGCAACATATGGATGTGAATATAACAATTTTTAATTAACTTTCGAATATTTTTTAGTTAGTGCTTTTTAACATCAGATGAGCCTTTTTCTCTTCACCTTATTAAAGCATCTTACTGTGTATTTATATTTAGAATGGATACTGGAAATTATAGACGTCTTACCATTTGTTTGGGAATATCTTTTTACCTGTTCTCCTCTTGGACCTGGAGAATTACATGAGAATTTAAACTCATTAGGAACTGTCTACATTGTCTACCCTTCATGCACCGGCAGCATCAGCTGTCTGGGAGCAACCTGGGTGAGACCCCCAATCTGGTCTCAGGGACCCTCCCTTCCACCTGGGCTTTTCAGAGAGAGCCCCGGTCCCTCCTGTGTGTTAGTTCACACCGAGGTTCAGCACGAGTCTCCGTGCACTTAGAAGTCCATTTGTTTTCTGTGCCAGCCCATGGGTTTCCTCCCCTCCGGGGCAGGTTGTAATCTGGACGTGGTCTCCAGGCAGGAGACTGCTTCCACGGAGACCAGTCCTGCTCTGTTAGGTCAGTCAGCACAGACCAAGGGGTGGAAGCTCTTTGGTCCCAAAGCGAAGAAGAACTTTATGCTTTGCGTCAGACCCAGGTTGCAGCCCTGTCCTCACCTCTTCTGTCTCCTCGTTCCCTCCATAGATGAGTTAGCTCCGGCCGATGGAACAAAGCAGCCCAGACTGGGGGGCTCACCCAGCAGACTTTCATTCTCTCTCAGTTCTGGAGGCTGGACTTCTGAGATGAAGGTGTTGGCAGGGTTGGTTTCCCCGAGGCCCTTCCCTTCGGCGTGCGGTTGTCCGTCTTCACGTTCCCCTGGTCTTTCCCGTGTGTGTGTCTGTGTCCTCGTCTCCCCTAACACGGACACGGTCCTGTTGGATTGGGGCGCCCCCATATGGCACTGTGTCCACCTGCGGTCACATTCTGAGGTTCTGGGGTTGGAACTGCAGTATGAATTTGGGGGGCTCAGTTCAGCCCCGTGACACCCCCTTCTCACTCTCCCCCTTCCCTCTCCCTCCCCTCCCTTCCATGCTCTCTGAGTTCCTCCCTTCAGTTGGCTTCCTCCTACTGCTTTCCCTTAACCTGTAAAGCGTCCTGCTTAGGTAGAAAGGTTATGCAAACTGGGAACTGTAAATGCCAAGTTTCTCCCTCCAGCCCTTCTACTGATCAGCTTTGTGACTTGAGCGGTTCACTCGCTCCTGAAACACGAGTTTCCTTGGCTGCAGGATAGGAGCTACTCTTTCCCTCCTCCCTTCCAGGACTATAGTCCGGAAAACCAGGAACACCTACTCACACTTTTAAATGCTTTTAAAGTAAATTGTACTAGTGTAAGATCCAGGAGAGCTCTGACACAGTGCAGCGTCTCCGGGATTATTCAGAGTACTTGAAATTCTAGCTAAAACCGTGTGCTTCAACTCCACAAGTTTAACTGCGATGTTGTTCTCCTTAATTACATTATTAGCCACCAGTCACCCAGGTTGTCGGGTTTTCTTTTTGCTTTTTCTCTCTCAACAATCTCCTGATTGCTCTAAAGAAAAGATGGGAGCTACTCAAACCAAGCTCAGCCTGGGGTCTGGCAGCGCCTTCCCCACGCCCCTCCCCTGGCTGACTGGACAAGAGTGACCTTTGGCAGAGGTTTGGCCTCCAGCTGTACGGTCGGCTCTGAGTTTTCAGGGCCACGAGTCTGGGGAGTGACAGTGGGAAAGGCACTTTGTGTCGCACCGCAAGGGGCGGTGGGAAAGGGGCCCCATCACTGAGCTGTAGGGTCACGTGCAATCCTTGTACCCCTGGCAGACACTACGTCACATCTTTTATCTCCGCTGGCTCACCCGGGTTTCATCATGTTGCCTAACAGCCCTCCTTTTTAGAGCAAAGAAAAAAGTCCAGCAGAATGGGGAGAGCCACAAGTTTGAACGCAGTTGACTTCCCGGGCTCCTCCCCAGCTGCTAGTCCCTGAGACAAAGAAGTATTGTTTGGAGGAAAATGAATAGGCCCCGGCTGCCCCGCCAGGCTGCCCTGCTCCGTCATGAGCTTGTGAGGCGCGAGATGCGTTGTGAAATGTTAGGGTGCGTTTGTTTTATCAGGTGCTCCCCGGCCAGCACGCTGATGTCAGTCTGCTCGCCGTGGGCTGTGGTCAGACAGGAGACAGCCCGTGGCCCGGCGGCTGGCTTGGGGGGCCGAGCTGTGGTTTTACTTCTTTGATTTAGGTTCAGACATGATAAAAGGGGTGGGGAGGAGAGTAGAATGTAAAATCTTACACAGCAAAGATTTAAATTGTGGCAGAAAACGCTGTTGGGCAAGGCACAGAAATTTTTGTGAAAAAAAAAATCTGTCTTGAACGTTAAAGCAAGATGCTCCTCAGTCTGAGTGTCCCTCCCCTTTTCCCATAAACACGGACACTGTCACTTCAGCTTCGTGCTGTCTGACTAATTGCCATAAAACGACAGTAAATGCCATTATTTTGATTAATCTCTCCTGAGTCACGCCACAGTCTTCAGCACAGTCACAAGTCCCCGCCTGGTGCACGGCCCCCAGACTGGGTGGGGACGCATCGCGACCGGGGTTCTGATGCTGCCTGGGTTCTGATCCTGGGATGTGTCCATCTCCCTGAAACCGGATCAGTTGCCTCCTCTCCACGTTGAAGGTCTTGGCCTCCACGATTCAGCTCCACAAAAGTCAAGTCTGCATTCCGTGGACCCAACTGCATTCCTCTTAGGCTTCATTCAGCTGACAAATGGTAACTTCCTTGTGGCATTGGAATAAGTGAATGCAGCCAGGACAATGAGACTCAGAAGGGTGCTTGCTTTTTAACTAAATGTCCTTCAATTAGGAGGCGAACTATTAGTTAAGAGTACTTGGTCGAATCAGCTTTTTCTCCCACCGTGTCAAGTGTGTGCTGTACAAGTTGAGTGTGCTGTGCAAGGCCATCTTTGGAAGACGAATGTTGTGTAGACTTGGAGAGCTGAAGGGGGGCCGTCAAGAGGAGCCAATTGAACCACTTAATTTTACAAATGAGGAAACCAAGGCTAAAGAGACAGGTGCTGGGGGGAGGGTATAGCTCAGTGGTAGGGCACGTCCTTAGCATGCATGAGGTCCTGGGTTCAATCCCCAGTACCTCCAGTAAAACAAAAAGAAGAGAAGGAAGGAAAGAAAGAAGGAAAGAAAAGAAACCTAATTACCCTCCCCCTCAAAAAACACATTAAAAAATGAAAGGACAAACAAACGAAAAAGAGACGAATGCTGTTTTGAAGACCCTTCTGTTGGGTTCCATATTGTGTCCAGTCTAAGATGAATCGTTGTGTCATGACCCCCAAAGACAGCAACATGCCAACTGATTATAGACACTTCAGTGTAAGCTACATTTAATGTAGGAAATAAGGAGTTTTAGAATCTTTTAAATACGGCAAGAGCAGGATTCTGAAACGGGGCTATGTGTTCCCAGGTTTCAACCTTCTGTCTCGTTTTTTCTTCCCGGCCCCCACCCCTATTCTGACTTTGGAAGCAGAATTTTCTTCTAATATTTCGAAGAATCATTAGGTAGCTCTTCATAAATCTAAGTGGTTTTCTTTTTTCTTTCTCTCTAATGAACTTTTTTTTTTTCATTGAAATTAATACATGCTGGTTCTTGTGGAATCTTGGGGCCAGAATCCTTGCACCTTCAGTTGGGAGAAATATGTAAGGAATATTTGTGATCCACATACTAGAACTGCCCCCATGACTCAAAACAGCAATTAAGTAATTTTTTGTATCTGTGAGGCATTGATCTTCAGTAACACATACCTGGATAAAATCACCTTCGTTTAAAAGACCAAATACACTTTAAATATTGAGCTTAGTTGGTTATAATTGTAACTTAAAAAAAAAGTTAAGCTGACGGTTGTAGCTAAGACAACTCGAAAATCTTGAAACACCGGGTTCCTCCTACAGCTGAGGTCTCCCTCCTGTTTGTTCTTGACAAAGAAAAACCATCTTTTCTCCTTTTTCAGTTACCAAAGGATTGGGAGTTTGAGAATGCACATTAGCATTAAAAAGTCTTCTCTACACCAGGATGAGTTCCTTTCCCTGTGTGTTTTTTTCCTTCCCTGCTTGTGGTCGGGTCTCTCTCAGTTCCATCATCTGTTTTTCTGACAACACTTCGCACAGCCTTCAGTGTGTAACAGACACGCAGACACGCAGTCTGATTAAAAGCTGAACTGGAGCTTAACAGAACTCTGAGTCCAAGTGTCTGCGTCACCTCCAGTGCTTCTGCTTGGATTTCTTTAACTTGATAAATATTTGGAGAATTATCTGACGTAGCACACTTAGACGGGTACAGCCATAGCCACAAAAAGGTTTATTTTTATTTTAGGGAAAATGAATGTGTGCCTGTTCTTACTTAACAGTGAGTTGTGGGAAAACCCGAGTGAGAAAGGGCTCTCGTGATACTGGGGTCTTCATTCACTCACTTACAGATACAGCTTTATTGAACTGTAATTTGCATCACCATACAATTCACCCATTTAAAGTGTACAGATCAGTGGATGTTTGTGTATTCACGAAGTTGTGCAACCTTCACAATGAATTTTAGAACTTTTTTTTTTTTAATCATCCCCCAAAGAAACCCTGCACTCACCAGCAGTCCCGTCCCACCCCCCTTCTCCCCGCCCCCAGCCCCCACCGACCTACTTCCGGGCTTCGTGCCTCTGCCTGGACATTGTGTGTAAGTGGAATCAGCCAGTACGTGGCCCCTTGTATTGTCTTCTCTCGCTCAGCAGAGTTGTTTTCTAGGTCCATCCATGTTGCAGCCTGAACCAGGACTGCATTTCTTCTTGTAGCTGAATGACCTTCCATCGTGTGGATAGACCACGTTTTCTGTATCTGTTTCATTCATTGATGGATATTTGGGGGGTTAGCGATTATGAATAATGCTGCTATGGACATTCATGTATACGTTTTGTATGAATGTATGTTTTAATTTCTCTTGGATATATATACCGTGGAGGGTGATTGCTGGCTCATATGGTAACTCTGTGTTTTACCATTTGAGGGCTGGCCCAAAATGGTTTTCCATGGCAGCTTCACGATTTACATTCATACCAGCAGTACCCGAGGGTGTCTAACATCCCCAGATCCTCGCCATCGCTTGCTGTCTGTCTTCTGGTGCCAGCCCTCCTCGTGGCTGTGAGGTGCTGCCTCTTTGTGGTTTTGATCTGTGTTTCCCGGATGGCTAGTGATGCTGAAGATCGTTCCTTGTGCTTACTGGCCATTTGCAGGTCTTGTCTGGAGAACGTTCTGTTCAGATCCTTTCCTATTTTTAAATTGGGTTATCTTTTTATTGTTGAGTTGTAACAGGTCTTTATATAAATATATTCTTAAAGAGATCTTTAAAAATTCCTTATCCTACGTTATCTTTGATCTTTAACACATCCCCAAACACTTTAACGCGGGCACACCTTGCCGTGTTAACTCATGGTTGACGTGTACTGACCATCTGCTGTGTGGAATCATTGTACTCTGTGCACCAAGTCTAGAAAATGAATAAAATGTGCCCTGCTTCAAAGTACAAAACAAAGTGGGAAGGGAAGGGCCATAGTGATGAGTTTCTGTGGGGAAGAAGAGATGGCTTTCAGATTGAGGAATCAAGGAAGGCAACCTGAGGGAGGTGGCATTAGTGAGTGGCCTTTGCCGGATGTGTAGGATGTCAGTACAGGAAAATTGGGGGAAGAACCTGAGTAAAGATCTTGAGGTTAGACTCTGAGTTCTCTGTGAAGTGTTGACTAGTCCAGTTTGACTTCTGGGGCTGAAATTCTCAGAGCTTTGAAAGAGGAATATGAGGAACAAAGAAGGGAAACGTAGTGGATCTGCAGCGGTGAAGCAGTGGGGTGGTGGTTTATCAGTGACTGGCACGCTCCTGGCCGTCTGGGATGAGGATGGGTTGATGTGCTCAGAATGGCACCTCGGGAGGCTGAGTTTACAGGACTGTGTGGGGCGAACTGGGGGGGGGGGGCGGGGTGATCGGAGGCAGTACTGCTGTTTCTCTTTTAGAGACTGACGCGTGCGTTAGAAGACAAGACAGGACTCCTGTGAAGACTAATTTGGCCGAGGATTCAGTCTTTTTTCCTTAAAGAAAGAAAAAAGAATGTACATGTAAGATCTGAAGTACGTCCTTTGGGTTTTGGTGTCTCAGCTCAGTGTTTCACACGTAATCATTTCTTAGTAGATGTTGGTTGGCTGGTTACTTGATCATAGGATTGTGGACCACAGAATGGGATCACTAATTCTAACAGCTGAAGGATGTGAGCTGTTAGCCAGTCCCTCCTCTTGCTGTTCAGAGGCCTGGGGAGGGGAAGGGTGCTTCCCGGAGTGCCCGGTTCGAAAGAAAGGGAGAGTGTCCCATGGGTGTCTCGGCTTGTGCACCAAACATACTCCTCAGTTTTACTAAAGTAATTTTAACCTTGCTTTGCTTAGTGCACACCAACAACAGCATGTCCTGCTCTGCAATCCCCGGCGTTGGGCCGGGTCCTCGTCCAGGGCCCAGAGAGGAAGGAAGAAATGCAACTGACCTGACCCGTCTGCCCCCTCACTGGGCTCTTCTGCCCCTGGTTCCTCTGCTCTGAGCCGTCGTGGGGCGTGCACAGCGTTCAGGAGGAGGCAGAGGGCGTGGGTTCTCACTACAGTGACCCTGCGTAGGCCACTCCATGTTTGGAGACAGTTTTCTCATCCGTCAAATGAGGCCGTCCGTGTACACAGCCCTCCCGGCACGAACCGCGTGCATGTCCCCATCACACCTAGGGGACCCCCTGGGGGAGGAGGCCCGCCTGTGCTCCTCTGTGGATCCTCAACGCCCTCGGGTTAGACATCTCCAGGGTTTTCAAAGGGTTCCCGTGGATATTCTATGTCAGACTGCTGCCATTCAGTCTGAAAGACAAGCCACACCTCCGTGTGATGAGCTTAAAATGCACACGAGCCCACACACTTGAATGAGGATGGATGCTGGGGCACGGGGCAGGGATGCTGTTCTCGCCCCGAGAGTTGCTTCCCGAGTAACAGCAGGTGCTCGTGCCATGAGTGACTCTTCCTTTTTTGGAGTGACTTCAATTTGTTGCTCTGGTGGCAGTTTTCCGTGGCAACTGCTGTTGCCACACATCTGGCATCTGATGAGATGGCTCCCAAAGCCCAGGGGTCCTCACGGAGCCACACAGAGCACCCTTATCCCGCCAGCAATGGAGAAACACGGGTGGAGGGCGCAGGGGCCTGGTGCCTCGTGGGTGAGGCTTGATTTGCAAGGGCCGAGCTCCTGGGGGATCACCAGGCTCCTCTAAAAGTTAGTGGGGCCACTGGCGCTCCACGTTGGACACTCCGTCTCCCCTCTCTGAGGAGGAGGGGAAGACAGGCAGAGGCGCGGAGTTGGAAAGAATCTTTTCTAATTTATCCAGGCTTAAATATTAGCACTCTTGTTTGTTTGTTTGTTTGTTTAAACAAAAAATGACTTAATAGCAAGTGGAGGTCAACCAGGATCCTACTGAGTCTCTGCGTGTCGCAGGCCAGCGCAGCGTAGGGCCTGTTTTTAGGTTATTTCGTTTAAAATGGAAAGTTCCAGTTTGCTTTGGGGCCAGAATCCTTAAAAGAAACTCTGACTGGTGGAGTATTACGGGTCACTGTATGTTTGCTAGTTTGTGTCTTGCTGACTAAATTGGCAACATTTTTATTTTTCCTGGTAAACATGAGGAAGGTTTTTCCCCTTGCTCCCTTCCCTAACAAAATCATATTTGTCACACGCGTATGAAGGAAGCAGCTGTTAGAACTGCCCGCACGTCCGTGGTGATATGAAAATCAGCAGTAACAGAGATTTCCTTTCTTAGGTACACCACAAGGCCTGAGATGAAGTCGACTTTGTCCTAATATGGCTCTTAAATTGTGACCAAGTGGAAACAAAATTGGTCAGGCCTCAGAGACCAATATGAAAAGCACACAAAAGGTTTATTATTTGTGAAAATTTTAGGGTCCCCCCTACGACTTAGAAAGCTTGAAGTTTTCTCTTAAAGTAACTATTATTCTTGTTTATAAATTTTAGAAAGTATATAACTGTTCTTGAAATGAAAGGTTATGCTTATTTTAATTCATAGCCAGGTGCAAAGTTATCGCTCAGCACAAAGTCTTTTACAAAGAGGAATGAAAAACACCAGGATGTCAAATCAGATCAAAATGTGGACTCTGGTATGAGGGTCTAACTTTGAAAATGTTTTGAGAACTACACCTGTGTGTTCAGCGTGTGACCAATTACACACAGAAACTTGGTGCTGGTAATCATATTTTTAACATGCCATTTTTAGTG